>NC_089503.1:131536038-131839068 GCF_036850995.1 Saccopteryx leptura
AGGCAACAAAGAACAGTGAGGTCTATTTTAAAATCATACTCAATTTTGCACATTTTTGTGTTTCCTGGGCACCCCATGTGCTATCTGAATGCTCAGAGCAACACATGTCTTCTTAGGCACAGATCACTGATTGCTGAACCTGGGAATACCGTGTTTCAATTATTGGAAATTTATTTTGCTCAAATTACACACATAATGACTAACCTCAAACCAATAAAGTATAAGCAAAATATATCTCATATTTGTAGTTTGTCACAAAATAGTCGCTGATGAGTATAAAGGAAGTGTGTAAGTCCACTCTGATTGAGAAGCAGGTGTTTAGCCATGTAAATAATGCAATATCTTGATAGAGATTGTATACAAATTTGATACAAGGAACCAATGAGATAGTTTCTGTCTAATGATCCTAGTCAATGTAATTAATGTATTCTGCTACATTACATTTTAAGAAGTGACCATTGTGTAATACACTTTGAAATATGCACAAGCTAATGGGATAAGATACAAAAATTATTATGCTGACAGTAAATCATATTACATTCCTAATAAGCATTAAGTAGATAACTAGGTCAAAGCAGTATTATCTTAATTGATTTTTCAAAAGAAACCTGACAGAAAAATGTCAATGCTCGAATATTTCTTCATGCATCATTAAAACAAGATTGGCTTTTAACAAAAGAAGAACCCTTCACAGAATTGATTCTTGCTTTGGGCTGCCTGCAAGTGAGTGTATTACATAAAAATCTATACAGGATATTAAAACAACACCACTCTGCAAGACAGTTACAATTAAAAGCTGACACCCCCCGACATGTCGGCCAAAGTGGTTTGCCAGAAAATACAGGAAAGTCTTTCTATCCAGTGGAAACAGTGCAGGAAAACCAGACACATATACTGTTGGGGAGAAAGACACTGATTAGAGGAGTTTCTAATTAAATCACAACACCCATTACTTATCTGTTTTGAAACTGCATAGTTATTAACCAGTCACACAGGATTACTGGGGAAACCCCGGCCACATTACCTGGGGTTTTTAATCAGACTGTGTGCCCTGGGAATTTCCCGCAGAGCTGTGGACGAGGTGATGTTACAGCCATCACCCCCACATATCACCTTAGACAGAGACATGATGGTTGAATCCACCTCTCAGAGGGAAGACATGCTAGCTTTAATGCAAATGAGGCATTTCTCATGTTTGCTTGCAACTTGTGGTGAAGTTTAATCATGGTTGCAAAGGGTTGACTGGGTGCAGCTCTGGGGTGGCTCCTTGTCCCAACACTGGAGGTGCTTAGCAGACATCCCACTGTTGTCTGGACATCACACTGCCTTTCCTCCTGGGAGCACCCACCTCTTACTAAATCTCTGTGCTCCATTTTCTCAAATGAAGAATCAGGGACATTGGTTCCATTGGCCTAAAGTGCATCCATGAAGCAAGATGCACACTGAGTCTGTTATTAACCTCAGAAGACACCCCAGGTGGGTTTGTCACACAGCTGGGCCTGGCCAGGCCTCCCCTAGGGACACAGTCAGCAAGAGGCACCTCCTCTGAAAGGGACATCGTTGATTACAGATGAGGCTTCATTAGGAGGAAGTTTTAGGCACTGGTGAGATGTTTGCTGTCCATCCACGGTGAAAGTTTCAACACATGAAGGGGAAAACAAAAAGCAAAAATGAATATTTTTTTGTTTTTAATGCCAGACAGAAGGTCACTGGCTAGTGACACACACTCCCTGGGGGCACTCTTCCTCTCATCCACTGCACACAGCTCCTCCGCGCTCTCCTCCTCCTATTGTCCTCATGGTCCAGATCACTTCTGTGTAGGGGACTAATCCCATGGGCACAAGTAACCTTGATTCTCTGTGTGTGTGCTTATGTATGTCCTCCTGTGAGAAACAAGTGAGTTGAGTGACCTTGAACAAGGGCTGACGATGTGTACAAAATGCACACTCTGGAACTGGGAGTTGGCCTTATTCAAAGCACTGCTATCTTTAAATAATTGGCAAAAGAATAAGCAGCTAAGAGCTCCATTTGTGGCTCTGTGAGGAAGGAATTTGTGCTCTTCTGGCAAAACTTGGTGGGGTGGTTGGTATGGTTTTGGATAAATCACCTTACTTCCTAATAGGGTCATCTAAGTACTTTCTTTAACAGTAAACTGTCTGCCCATGGATTGCCTATGACCTGGGACAAGCACTGAACTTTCCTGAGCCCGGTGTTCATGAACACACACAGATGGGGACACGTGGGGACACCATGCACATGAGGGAAGACTCAGTTCTGGTGAGGAGGCAAATGTGTTCAAGCATCCAGAAATACTGGCTGCTTCCCCGCACCCCAGGTCAGCAGTAATGGAAGTTTCTGCCAGAAATTATTTTATAGACATATTCTAACATGCCTTGTGTTATTCTTTGCTGTGGGGGCCTGGACAACCCCAATACCACATGCTTGTGAACTGCCCAGTAAGTGCCAAGTTCTGGGGATAGGACAAAGAATGCAGCCTTAAGACTGAAAGCTCAGGGATCTGGGAGAGGCCCCTGGATGGCGTCCACCTGGTGATGAGGCTCTGGAGGTTGTATAAGTCCAGGAGGAGGGCCAGGTAGCTGCATTCATGCCCAGGAAATAAATCAGTTCAGGAATTAACTTTCTTTGTTGTGCAATAACTACAGGCCAATATGGTCACATTACTGGATCATGGGGTATAATTTAATGTGCAAACTACAGTGAGGCCCCTATTTCAAATGAGAAATCTGAGTCTCCCATGGTCAGCAGGCCACAGTCTGAACATGGACTTGGTGCTCTGAGCCACTCTCTTGCAAGGGCTTGTTCATGTATGTGATGGTTCCTTCCCATCTCTATGCCTTTCCAGGACAGGGAGATGGAACGATGGAGCCCCAGACCCTATCTTGTTGCCCACCCTGCCCATGCTAGGAGTTCCCAAACCCTGCTCCAGCCCTTACTGTCTCAGGCCCCCTGCTTACAGTCTCTAAGGGAAGAGCGTGGTGCTAGGAATGTCACAGAACAGGGACCTAGACAGATCATAACTGGGATCTCATCTTGAACAAGGGGCTTTACCCTCCTAAGAACCTGTTTTCTTATCGTTAAAATGAACAAGGGAGGCTTAGTTGTTAGGATTGCTGAGGGGATGAAGATTATGTAGCGAGATCATTCACCATGTGGTAGGACCAGTCCGTGATGGTTTAGCTGCTTCACAACCTCGCTCAGTGATTCCCCACTGGAGACTCACTACCCACTCCACAACTCAAAACCTTTACACCCATTTGCAGATTGGATGTGTCACACTGACCAGCCATCACTCCATACTGTCCCCAACCCACGCTTGCACACAACTTACACTGTGAATGAACTGAACTCAAGTTTCTCCTTGACTACAACCCCAAAAATCCTAGTTCCCCATACTCCCCCATAGAGCTCCCCAAACCTGAAAGTTTTTCCTCCCTTGTTTGTGTAATTCCACTACAGTTCTTATTTTTGTCCACACAATGATCCAGGGATGACTGTCCCCTAATTTCTTCTCTCTAGGTTAGATTTAATATTGATCATTCTCTTCCCATTACAGAATGGTTTTGGTCTGCCAAAAATGTCTACTCCCCTTCAAGAGTCTGTCTATATGGCCAAGACCCAATAGTTAGATAATTTCAAGTACAGGTAAATTTTGACTTTCATTTTCAAAATATTTCTAGTTTTCTTAAATTGAACTATGAAAACATGATACAGATTTTTAAAAACTCTACCAAGTTTGAATTTAGCGAATGTGTGCAAATAAAGAGCAACAAAGAAAGTTAAGTGGTTCTTATTAAAATTTTAATTGATTTTCAAATGAATACATAAAAATATTTGTAGGTTGTTCATCTTTCAGTCAAAATGTATTCCCTGAATAAGGATCAAATGTCTTTACTTGCTTTTGGTTTTATTCAATCACTCTTTGAGATAGACTATAAGTATTTTTAAGGAACTTAGGACAGCTGTTGAGTTGGAACGGCCAATGAGAAAAGAGTCTCTAGTCTGCTTACCTTTCTTTAAAATATGTGTTTATTTTAATGTATATATTATACACATATATTTATTATTTTAGCAGAAGGTATACCTGTAGTGCCTGGCCAAACAATGGGGAAGTGGATAGAGCATTGGCTTGGGATGCTGAGTACCCAGGTTTGAAACCCCAAGGTCACTGGCTTGAGCATGGGAACATAAACCTGACCCCATGGCCACTGGCTTGAGCCTAATGGTGACTGACTTGAAGCCCAAGGTCACTGGCTTGAGCAAGGGGTTACAGGCTCAACTGAAGCCCCCTGGTAAAGAAATATGTGAGAAAGCAATCAATGAACAACTAAGGTGCAACAAATATGAGTTGATGCTTTTAATTTCTCATCCTTCCTGTCTGTCTGCCCTTGTCTGTTTGTTTCTCTTTCTCTCTCACATGCACACACTAAAAAAAAGGGTATGCCTGTAGTGATTATGGATACATTATCATTTTCAATTCAATTCCTGTCATCTACACATAAGTTTCTACAATAAACAAAGGTTTTCACTTGAATTTTGATTTAATGGAATTCCACATTTGCCATTTGAAGACCACATATCTCAGAAAGATTTAAGAGGTCACATGCAACTATAGTTGATCTGCATGACTCTGCTGTCACAAGTGATTAAGACAATATTACAATACAAAACAAACCTCTGTGCACTAAGGAATTGTGTGATGATATTGCATATCTACTAAAATATAGGAATAAGTAATATCAAGTTACTAGTATTAATCAGGTGTCAGTATAATATAAATTGTACTTGGGTTCACACTTTCTTTCTTGAAAAAGAATTATTTTTCTAATTTTAATAGTTGGTACTACCTTCATTAAGGGAATAACACATGAACATGAATTGAATAATCCTGGCCTTGGCTGGTGGCTCAGTAGCTAGAGTGTTGGCCTGGCATATGAACATCCCCAGTTAGATTCCTGGTCAGGGCACACATGAGAAATGACCATCTGATTCTTCCCCCCTCTCTCTTCCCCTCTTTCCACCCCACAGCCAGTGGCTCAACTGGTTTGAGCATCAGTAGGCGCAGAGGATAGCTCAGTTGAGCTTCAGCCTCAGGTTCTAAAAATAGCTTGGTACTAAAACATCAGCCCCAGATAGAGGTTGCTGGGTGGATCCCAGTTGGAGTGCATGCAGGAATCTGTCTCACTATCTCCCTTCCTCTCACTTAAAAAAATAAAAATACATAAATAAAAGAATAATTCTAAAAATTAATAATTTCCACCCAAAGTTAATTGTTATTTTATTTAAATTACTTGTATAATCTAAGAGCATTATTAGTATAAAACAAAAGAAACTTAATGATTACAAGATAATTGTTGAACATTGTCAGTTTCTTCCTTTTGACTTATGTTTTCAAATCAGTGATAATAAATACGTGAATTATTATTGAGTTGATGGCAATTTAGTGATAACTAGACAAAACACATTTGACAGGATAATAAATTTAAATGTTCATTGATGTTTTACACATGCACTCCCCTCAGGCTCACTGGATACTGTTATCTGCTTAAGCCCATAAGGTTATAACTTTCATTCTTGTGTCTCAGGGAAAGGATGCCACAGCAGACTCAGGGAAAAAAATAAGACAATCTCTTCTTTTGGGTTTGGGTGCTCTTGAGTCACATGGCAGAGAATGTTATCTTAAATAATAAGGCTTGATCATGAAAACCCTAGATGTTGAGAATTTAAGGTTAAGCCCCAGAGGATAAAGGCACAAGTTTTATGTAACTGGCAATAAAGTGAGAATTCTTACACAAAAAAAAATCTGTCAAAAATAAAGTTGACTTCTTCTCATTCCAAACATGATGCATGGATGAAATACAATCAGATAGATAAATAAATGATAGATAGATAGATAGATAGATAGATAGATAGATAGATAGATAGATGATAGATAGATAGATGATAGACAATAGATGATAGATAGATAGATAGATAGATAGATAGATAGATAGATAGATAGATAATGAAAAGAACACAAGGCAGACCTCAAATGAAGGAAACTAAAATTTCCAGGCATTATAAACTAAATAAAAATGCAAAGACTGGTGAATGTGGGGCTTTTGTGAAATTGACCTAGGAATACAGAGACCCTATAAATTCCAGTCCTAGAGCTCAGGCACACCCATCAACACAGGAGAGAATGTCATTCAAGGCAGGACCCATAATAGAGAACTGATATAAAACAGATACCCTGAGATGTTTAGTCATTATATGACTGAGGGGGATGATGAGGAAGAATCCACTGTCTCAAGAAAGTAGCAATATAGCTTATCGCCTGCCTGTTGCATGACTTATATCCACCTCTTTTCTAAAATTTCAAGCTGTCACCACGAATGAGTAGGTGTAGGTTTAGAATTTGCACACTTGTACAAGGTTCTCAAACTGATAAAGTAAAAAACAACTTATTTTCATACTGTTAAAGTTCTTGGAGCCCTAAGTGAACAAACACAATTGTCTCATAAGAATATTTCCATGCTTCAAGGTAACTGTAATTAACAGAGAAAAAAAATTGTCCAAGATGAAGATAAAGATGAACTCACAATTTAAAATAAAATAAAAAAATGGGTGAAAGTCAAAAGATACAGCAAAGTAATAAGAAATGTCAATAAGTAAACAGTTTGAAGGAGAAAATAAAGTAAATATGCTTAAAATTATTATAGCTATAATGACTAAAATAAGATGGAGAAAAGGACACTAAAAAGAATAAAACAGTTTGAAAAGAAACAAATAGAACTTCTACAAGTGAAATTAAAATCATTGTTAGTAAAAACATAATAAACAACACCCCAAATTTAAGTTAGTAACTGAATGAATAAAGATGATCAATGCTCAGTCTCTCTGCCTGCCAAAGGAAAGAGTAAATTCTCTTTTTTAAAAAAGTAACATCATTTAGATACTCTAAAATGTTTTATTCACAGTATCTGGTATTTATTCAAATGTTACCAAATGTTAGGATCAAAATCCATGAGAAAAAATTATAATAGACTCACAGGTGATTAAGATCTTAAAATTTTCAGGTAAGGACTATAAAATAACTATGAATAATATAGTGAAGAAAAATTTTAAAGATAAAACATGAGATCAGTAAATAAAAAATTTCACTAGAAGATTGGAATTTAAAAAAAGAAAAGAGAAATATTTACACTTAAGAACACAATATGAGAAACTAAAAACTCAATTGATGAATTTTATAGCATATTAAATGAGAGAAGAGAAAGTGACACAATTGAAAAATAAGTAAATGAAATACTTGCACTAAAACAGGAAGGGATTAAAAATAATAAAGAAAAAAATAAAAGTAAAAATTAGAATGTCAAAGACAGCACCGATGTATATATAATTGGATATTTAGAAAAAAAAAAAGAGAAATGTGGCAGAAAAAAATATTTGCAGAGATAATGGCTAAGAATTTTTTAACTCATAAAAAATATGAACCCACATATTCCAAATCTCTAAGGGCCACGGGTAAAATAAACTCAAAGAAATTCACACCTGGCAATAGTATAGAAACACTGCTAAAAAGAATTCAAAGGGAAAAAGTGTGGTGTGGTATCCCATTAACCCAACCTGAGAGCTGACTGTTCAACAGTAATGATAGGAGAGAGAGTGCTACGGAGCTGCAGATTTAAATGTGCTAGAAGAAAATAATTGCAAAATTAGAATTCTATAACCAGACAGAATGTTCCTCACAAAATAAAGTAAAAAACAAACAAACAAACAAAACATATCTGCAGAGAAATAAAAACAGCAAATTTACCACCACTAGACTGACACTAAAAAAAAATTAGAGTGGATTTTTTGAGTAAAAGGAATGTGATCCAACGTAGAAGAACAGGGCACAGGAAGAAACAAGAAGTACTAAAAAGGACACAGGTATGACTAAATATAAATCAATATTACTGATGCAATTAAAAATGGTAATAGTCAAAACATATTGTGGGTATTAATATACCAATAATAATATTATATTTATTATTATAAATGTAGAGTCCTTAAAGTGTAGCCAAGATTTAAAGCTGGTCATATATAGATAAGTAAAAATTACTACTGTGGCCCTGGCCGGTTGGCTCAGCGGTAGAGCGTCGGCCTAGCGTGCGGAGGACCCGGGTTCGATTCCCGGCCAGGGCACACAGGAGAAGCGCCCATTTGCTTCTCCACCCCTCTGCCGCACTTTCCTCTCTGTCTTTCTCTTCCCATCCCGCAGCCAAGGCTCCATTGGAGCAAAGATGGCCCGGGTGCTGGGGATGGCTCTGTGGCCTCTGCCTCAGGCGCTAGAGTGGCTCTGGTCGCAACATGGCGACGCCCAGGATGGGCAGAGCATCGCCCCCTGGTGGGCAGAGCTTCGCCCCATGGTGGGCATGCCGGGTGGATCCCGGTCGGGCGCATGCGGGAGTCTGTCTGACTGTCTCTCCCTATTTCCAGCTTCAGAAAAATGAAAAAAAAAAAAATTACTACTGTGAAGATAAGAAAATTACTCAGAAGATAGCACTGAAAAATAAATATATGAAGAGTATAAAATGACAAAGAAAAAGATTTTCTTTTAAAAACACTTGAATAAGAATATTCTGAAATTAAAGAAATATTTACATACTTAATTTGAAAACCACACAGGTAGTAGATATACAACGTTTTAAGAATCCACATTTAGGCCCTGGCTGGTTGGCTCGGTGGTAGAGCATTGGCCTGGAGTGCAGGAGTCCCGGGTTTGATTCCCGGCCAGGGCACACAGGGGAGGCGCCCATCTGCTTCTCCACCCCTCCCCCTCTCCTTCCTCTCTGTCTCTCTCTTCCCCTCCCACAGCCAGGGCTCCACTGGAGCAGGGTTGGCCCCGGCGCTGAGGATGGCTCTGTGGCCTCTGCCTCAGATGCTAGAACGGCTCTGGTTGCAATGGAGCGGCGCCCCAGATGGGCAGAGCGTTGCCCCCTGGTGGGCATGCCGGGTGGATCCCGGTTGGGTGCATGTGGGAGTCTGTCTGACTGCCTCCCCGTTTCCAACTTCAGAAAAATAAAAAAAAATAAAATAAATCCACATTTAGATGAATGAGTGACTGTACAAAACAGAAGAGACTACAAGAAAAGCTTAAACACCTAAATAAAAGGACATAAAACCTTCAAAAGGACAACTGACTTTTTGTTGGTAGTTACAAAAATTAAAAGGCTCACAATCACTTAAAGAAATTGTAAAAATAATTTAAACCTAAAATTGATTCCTGCCTCAAGTATCAGTCCAATCTTTCTTGATGTTTTGACAAACCTCATTGTCAAAACTGTCCAGGCCTGGTCATTTTGCATGATTCTGTTTTCAAACAATGTCACCTCATTAAATTTAGTTTTTAAATAAAATAAATATACAAATAAATAAATAAATTTGTTTCTAATTCTACAACTATTAAGATTTTTTTCTAAAATCAATTTTGGTTTACTTTAATTTTATATAAAAGTATTATTTTTTATATTAGTTGGAAAAAATCATTATTTAAAACTGAAGCAGAAAAAAAAATTTTCAGGAAAAATCAAGCTGAATAAACTTTACCGGAGATAAAGAAACATTAAAAATCACACTTCAATGTTATGAGCTTGTTCACATAAACAAGAAGTATGACAAGAGAAAATGTTAGCAAAAATACTAGCAAATATATAAATTTGAAAAAAATATTACCATAAAATGTTACTTGTGAATTAAGAAACAAAATTAGAATATTACACTGAACAAAATATTAATTCTGAGAAAATAATCAGAGTTAAACTAAAATTTGGTTAGTTAAGAAGATAATAAAGTTAATATAACTCTGCATACAGCTATTAGTTAATTTTATGCACCAAATATTGATTTTTACAGAAATAGAACACAAAATTTAAAAATTAGCAAGAAAAAAAAATGAATAAAGATATCTAATATAATGCTATTGGAAAATAAAAGTAGAGCCTCCCCCCCAAAAAAGAAAAAAAAAAGCATGGTAAATGGCAAATTTAGTATAAGTTGACAGAAATAATCCCAAGCATGTTTGCAATTAATTTTAAGGTAAAAGTTATAAACTGACTTAATCAAATATACATAAAATCAGGGAGAAACAAAAGAAAATGTATCAGCATTCTGTTTAAAGATAAGAAAATAGTAAAATATGTAGATTACACACAGAAAATACTCACCAATCAATAATGCACTGTAACTATAGCAATAACGAAAGAAAACAAACTCAAACAAAAGCATGTGTTAAAAAATAAACTTATTTCTTAATCATAAAAGAGAAATTCAAGAAACAATAAAAGTGCTTATTCTATATGTACATAAAAACATAGATTAAAAATGGATACTAATATAAGTGCAAGAAAAAGTAAATAAATCTGTCATTACAATATGTAATTTTAAATAAATATCTTGAAAATTGATAGATTGATCAAATATCTATAAAACTTTGCATCCGATTATTAAAAAATTCTTATTGTCTTTAAATATATCCAACTTTTGAAAATTTTACATACAGTGAGCTTCAAAAAGCATTTACAAGTTCAAATTTTTTATACCACACCATTTTTATTAAAGAATATCATTAGACAGTAATACAAAATAACCAAGTAAAGCATTTAGAATTAAAAACTCAGATCCTAATAATTTATATCTCAAAGAAGAAATTACAATGGAAATCAGAGGATATTTCAAACAATGCTGAAAACACTTGTAGGATACACCAACCAACATAATATTTAGAGGAAAACTTATTACTTAATATTCATATACTACAAGGATAAAGAGTGAGTATTAATCAATTCAAAGTTCAAAATATTGGGAAAAGCACTATTCAAACAGGAGATTTTGAAAACTAAACTAAGAGTATCAACTCATATAAAAACATTAAGAATAAACAAAGAGTATGAACAAAACCAATCTTTTAATTAAAATCCTAACAAAACTGTCAAACCATTTAAAAGGCTAATCAGGAAAAAATGCATATTTAAATAACATTTTAATAATAATAGTAAGGATAAGTATAGATAGATATTTTTAATCACACAAAAACAAATTTTATGCAATTTTATGATTCCAGTATAATCTTGACACTAACCCCCCCCAAAAAAAAACAGTAAAAAAGTTAAGATAGAATAATACCTAACTTATAGTCAACTTTTTAATGTATACACAGTTGGCCCTGTGCATCTGTGGTTTCACAGTTCATGGATTCAGCTAACCCTGGACTGAAAATATTCTTCCCTCTAAAATCCCGGAAAGTTCACAAAAGCAAGACTTGAATTTGTCACAAGATGCACACTGTTCTTAAGCCACATGCATACATTAAGGTGGCTTATACTGCTGTCATCTATATGCAAAAATAGATTATATGCAAATACCATATCATTTTCTGTAGAACACTTGAGCATCCTTGGATTTGGGTATCTGCAGGGGTTGTGGAGTGGGTTCCAGAACTAATTCCCTTTTTAGATAACGAGGAATGACTGTATTTAATATACAATATATAGCGTATATATTTAATAAAACTCTCACAAACAAAATCTAGCGAGACAGATAGTAACTTTGAGATGGATAAAAATTTCTTAAAGAAAAAAATATGTATAAATCATAAAAAATTATTGATATCTGGCTTTTTTTATCATTTGTGACTTTTTATGACAAAAAATAATTAAGATTAAAATATAAGCAATATATATATATACATTAAGGGAATGTATTTTTTACCCCCAAAAAAGATTATTGCACTTAGAAAATATTAAAAGCTTTACAAATTTATAAAAAATGTACAAATATAAGCAATTCACAAATAAAGAAATTGTATATTTTGCCAAATCAGTAGATGCTCAACCTCAGTAATCAAAGAAACATAAAGTAAAATAACAATAAATAATAGTTTATTCAGAAATTAACTAGAGATACAAGAGATTAAATCAGTGGTGGTAGAACCGTATGTGAGCATACCTACTTTGCAGGAAAATCAAATGTGACCATAAATCTGTTACTCAGCAATTATAATTCTAGTAATACATTCTAGAACAGTGGTAGTCAACCTGGTCCCTACCGCCCACTTGTGGGCGTTCCAGATTTCATGGTAGGTGGTAGCAGAGCAACCAAAGTATAAATAAAAAGATAGATTTAACTATAGTAAGTTGTTTTATAAAGATTTATTCTGCCAAACAGCAGAAATCCGACATAAAGTGCTTGGTAAGTAATTATTATTATGTGCTTTAACTTGCTGTAACTCTGCTTTATAAATTTTATAAAATAAAGTTACTTCCCTACTTTATAAATCACCATTACTGTGGAACCGGTGGGCGGTTAGAAAATTTTACTACTAACAGAGATACAAAAGTGGGCAGTAGGTATAAAAAGGTTGACTACCCCTGCTCTAGAGTAATGGTTTTCAACCTTTTGCTATTGTTGGGTTCCCACTGAAACTACTGTCAAATCATATGTACAGATTTATACATATTTATACTACATCCATACAACTGTAAAGAAGTTGTTTCTATTATGTTCTTTTGTTTCTTCCTGATTTTATGTATAGTTCAGTGAATCAATTTATTAATATTACATTAAACTTAATTGCTAACATAATTGGGATTATTTCTGTCAATTTATACTAAATTTGTCATTTATCATGTTTTTCTTTTTTTTGTCTACTTTATTTATTTAAATCATGTAACAATTTTGATTTGTATAAATCACATTTTATTCTATCATCTGCCTCCTGTATTTCTTAGTCTTCTTTAATTAACCCATATTTCATCCTCAACCTGTTGATACACAATTTTGTTTTCAAGAACTGTTGTTGGCATTTGCATTATTTTGAAACCATAGTTGTCATAGTCACTTATGTGACTATGTGGCTAATCATTTGTTCTTTATTGTAATAATAATTTTTTGTTCTTACATTTGCAATTTTGATTTTTTTTAGAGTCAACTGGAGGATGCTTTCAGGACTTTCTTTTCCTCGATAATTACATATAATTTACTAATTCTTGAAATACTTGAAAATATTGATCTTTATATTTAAATGGCAACTCCAGTGAATACAGAATTCTTAAGAAAAATATCCTTTCTTATTCACTTTTGGTTAGTTTCAGATAGTTTTTACCCTCCTTCAGAAGGCCCTGGATTCATAACACCTCTGTTTTCTGATATGACTCTGGGAGGCATCCGAGACCAACCTGGTGTTGGCTTTATTTTTATTTTCTCTAAAAGTGTATAGGATGTTATTTTCTCTTCACTTGAAAATAAAAATGGACAGAATATGATTAGTCTTAAACATACTACTTCTTATTTTAACATAATTATTTTTAAGGTACACAGAGATCTTTTTTAGTCCAAAACAATTTTCTAGGTAATTTATTGATGTTGATATTGTTTATATGGATATATTCACAATTTACTCAACTTAGTAATTGCCGTTTCAAATGGTCATAATTACCCACATGGTAGAACTTCTTGTCATCTACTATACAGTGTACTCCAAATCTTTTGGGTTTTTTTCCTAATCATCCTGGAAGAATCTGAAGCTTATCCATCACTGATTCAACAACCTACAATAGGAACTCGCCTCCTTATGTGTCAAATAGGAATTTATTGTACTATCAACTTCGGTTTTCTTTTTATTCATTCCTCCTCTAATTTAGATTATCTCATATATGTCTGTTTGTTTGGCCTGTCTCCTCCTGTGGTACCCTACTGTCTTTCACAACTGCAACTTTTTGTCTATTGCAAAAGGAAATGGGAAAGGGGAGGGGGGAGGAGACTTTCTAACTTGCCCTTCTGCTACCTGTGACAAGTAATGTAGAGGTGGACTTTTCCTCTTCATTTTTGTGAGAACACTGTACATCCCCTTTGCCATAGAAGCTAGTTTAGAACACAGGTGTCTACTTGTATTTGGGTTATTCATGTCTGAACATGGTGGGTGGGTTGAACACTGGTCTATGCTCACCTGCAGAGAACCTAGTGCATGTTCAACCCTTTTGATCACTTTGCAGACCCCACACCCACACTACACACTCAACCAAAAATGTAGGTTGATATACATGTGGCTAAAAGTTCCAGGGCTTTAAACGTATTCGCTATTGGGGAACTGAATGGCCTGAAGTGGAACCTATTCTTATTCCCAATGTGATTTTTTTTTTTACTCCTGTGGAGAATCTTATGTGTCCGCATATAGCACACAAAAAAATCACACCCTCTTCTGTCCCACACTGCACCCATAGTGTGCACTATTAGGCCAACCTCTTCCTGTACACACACTTGCAGAGAGCAGGACTCTAACTGCCTCTTTCACCTGAGAGAAAGAAGGGCATAGACCACCACCTGGTCTCCTGGTCAAGATCATGTCCAGGACCCAGAACTCACAGGAGGCATTTGAGTGAATGCATCCTTTCACACTGCTCTGGGATAGAAGGTGGAATCTTTGTCCAGGGTGAGATTTCATAAATCCATGCAGCCAGTGACACAGTTATGGAAATTCATGCAGATTTGTTGTAATCCTACCTCCTTGTGTATCATCTTACTTGTTTCAGTGGCATTTTAGAAAAGACAATATCAAGCTCTTACATGTAGCTCCATGCCAAATTTACTCAGCTTTTGTAAAAGTTTTTTTTTTTTTCTTAGTAGCAGCAAGAACACTTCCCGAGGATACTAATTTTGTTTAAATACCAGATCAACTCGCCATTTTCCAGGTTTCTATTCTGACTTAATTTTTTTTTATATATATATATATATTTTTCTGAAGCTGGAAACGGGGAGAGACAGTCAGACAGACTCCCGCATGCGCCCGACCGGGATCCACCCGGCACACCCACCAGGGGCGACGCTCTGCCCACCAGGGGACGATGCTCTGCCCCTTCGGGGCCTTGTTCTGCTGCAACCAGAGCCACTCTAGCGCCTGGGGCAGAGGCCAAGGAGCCATCCCCAGCGCCCGGGCCATCTTTGCTCCAATGGAGCCTTGGCTGCGGGAGGGGAAGAGAGAGACAGAGAGGAAGGAGTGGGGGGTGGAGAAGCAAATGGGCGCTTCTCCTATGTGCCCTGGCCGGGAATCGAACCCGGGTCCCCCACACACCAGGCCAACGCTCTACCGCTGAGCCAACCGGCCAGGGCCTGACTTTATTTTTTATGAATAAAACAACCAACAGTAAAGTAAGACTATTATTTTTGATGTTTAGAAATGGAAATTCATTATTCTAATCAACTTTGGAAAATTGCATTTCACATTATAACCCATGGATACGGAACCACCGCCTCCCCTCTCACTGTTCAACCCATCGTGAGCACACATGCTCACCGACTCTTTACTTTCTTGGTAATGCACCAGCCAAGGGCACCACTAAGACCCTTGATTCCTTCAAAATACTGTCCACCAGTGTAGGCCTTACAGGATTTGTCATCTTACATGGATGTCCTGAGAATCAGAAATATATTTGTATTGCCAAATCAGACACATTGTTTTGTTTTGAAAGTCCACGCATCACATCCAAGTATGCAAATATGTTGAATTTCTGACAGTCCTGGCCTTTGTATTGGTACAAATGAAAGCAACCACTCACTTGAAGCCTGCAGCTGAGCTGCCCAGGACAGTTGAGAACCCAGTGCCCAGTGATAGACTAGAATGTGCACTGAAATATTCTCAGATCAGAAGCTTCTGAAAGTTTCAACTCTTCTTTAAAGTTGTTGAACCATTATTTTAAGCTTCTTCATGTAATTTTCTCTTACAGAGCCAGAGGTGATTCTGTGTTAAAATATAATTCTGTGTTAAAATATGATTTATGGAAGTCTCAATCATAGAAAGTTTAGCTATTAGCCCTGGGAGCAAGGTGGAGTTTCCATCCAACAATGAAATTATATATAATATAATATAATATAATATAATATAATATAATATAATATAATATAATATAATATAATATAATATAATATAATATAATATAAATTCAGATCAGCTCTGCTAGACCAGTCAGGCTCAGGGCCATTGATATTTATGTGTCTGCCAGTGAGAATCTAAGGTTGTTACTTTGCAGCAATATTGTAGTGGAGACACTGGTACCCCCTTACCCTAGGCTGCAGAGCCCTGGGGAGACGAACTGTTTGTCAACATGGCCACCATCAGTGAATGGCACCTTTACAGAGCCAGGTCCCCAGACACTCCCTTCATGAGGACTTGAATCCTAAGCCCAGTCTGCAAGGACAGTAAATGCAGATGGGCAGCATCTCCCAGGAAGCTGCTCTAGGAATGTGATTCATTTTTAGCTTCTCCCTAAAAACCAGCTGCCACAGTGATTTCTGCCCTTCAAGCCTGATTCTTCCATGAGGTGCCACTTTTCTTCTAGAAGGCTCTCGGTAAGATTTTGTAGTCACAGTCTATTCATTTTGCTGACATTCCAAGAACTCTGAGTGTGGCTGCTGCATTAGGCACTGGGCTTAGACCTGGGCATGCAGTGATGAGCATTGAGTGAGAAAGGTCTGCCCTGCTACAGAGGAGAGCAGGGCACGAGTAGGAATCTCCCCGGGATGCCTGAGCTTGACTCTTAGCTCTATCACATTAGGTAGCTTTGAAAAAATACAATATATTACTTACTCTTTCTTAATCTCAGTGTTCTCATCAGTAAAGTGAGATTAATAACAGCATTTATTTTAGAAAATTGCTTTGAGGATGTTATGAGACATACAAGCAAACTTCTCAGCATGATGACTTGTAATCATCTTCTCCTCTCCCTCCTGAAGTCTAAAGGAAGAGAAAGCAATTGAACAAGCAGCTAAAATACTTTTATCACTAAGATGAGGTTAATGGCCTCTTCATTGGGACCACAGAAAACATGGCACAGGGCATCTATCCTAGGTTCTGAAAATCCAAGAAGACTTCCTGAAGGAAGTATCAGCCATCCTGAGAACAAAAGGATGATGTGGGCATTAGTGGAGAGAATGTGTGGGGAGGAGGAACAACTGCTGCTGCCAGACAGAGCCGGAACTGTGGGAGACGGCTGCACCCTTGAAAGGCAGATGGAGTGTAGCGTGCGTACTGGTGGGCTGGAAAGAAGCAGGGGTGGAACAGGGAGGACGGGACATTAGGTGGTAATGGTGGTGACCTGTGAGGTCTGGGAGGCTATGCTTAGAACAAAGGGAAGAGTGTGACATGACGAGACGTGTTGTTGAGCATGATTACTCTGATGTAGTGGAGACAGGGTCGGGAACCAGGAAAGTGGGAGACAGAGAAGCAATCAGGAGGCTGGTGCAGGGACCTAAGCAAACCTGAATTGGGGCCTAGACTGGGGTGGTGACTGTGGAATGGAGAAAATATACAGGTTGGAACCATACATGAAGCAGCCACAGTGTGATGACCAGGCTGCTGTGGGAGAAGAAGAGTATGGTTTAAAATGCCAGTTAGGGAATAAAAAAGAACTAGCACATTGAGGATGGGAAGTAGGGAAGGTATGGGAAGCTTAGTTCTGGACACTTTAAATCTGTGATGTTGTTGTGGGACAGCTAAGAAAATGTGGCTGAGGAACAGCTGGCTCTGTGAGTTAGGAGGTCAGTGAGAGATCTGCATTGGTGTTAGAGACCCTGGATCTCTGTGGAGTGGCTAGTCGGCACTATGAAGTGAACAGGAGGACAGCAGGGAGAGTCCAGGGGTGAAAAGGGCAGAGCAGACTGTCTGACTCACGCCCTCATGCCACATCACTGGGCAACTACCCTCTCTGCGAGCTGACCACCTCTTTTCTGCGCCTTCTGATCTGTGCTGGATTTAGAAATCATTTCACAGGTTTATAAAATGTGTGTGAGAAGTAGGTGCTCTTCCAGAGTGGCAGCCCAAGGGGCATCCCATGTGACCTGCTGGTGGTCTCCCTATGATGCTGTGGCCTCAGCAAGTCTGTGCAGAAGATGTTCATGTTTGCTTCCTGATTCCTGGCCACGCTTTCCAGGTGACTTTGTTAGTGGTTTGAGTCTCAAATTAACAAAATTTAATTGTGATATTTTTATATCTTAATAGAAACAGGTAGAAAGGAGAGGTGGGCATATCCTTAGAGTTTAAGAACATTCCTCAGTGTTGGTGTGATTGATGGAAGAATATCACTCCTAGAGGACTCTTGTATCTAAAGTTATCTGAAGTCATTCTTTCTCTGGCAAATGGCAATTGACTCAAACCAAGGCCATAACTATTTATTGAATAGCTCTGTTCCCATCTCTGTGGCTGCTGCTCAAGAGACTAGAGTCACATGTCCGATGACATCTATAAAAGATAAGGAATCTATCCATCACCTTGTCTGTAATCCTCCACATATATTGAGTGAAGGCAAGGTTGTGTTCCATAAGATAAATCTCAAAAAATAAAAAAATAAAAAATTGTCATCAAAAGCTTAGCTTCTGAAAGCCTAGCTACTGAAAATACAGGCCTATCAACTCTGCATTAATGCAATCATTCTGTGTATAGAGGGCACACACACGGACACACACACAACACCCAGCACCTTCTTTGTTTCAAATATTGTGGGGGTTTTAATTATTAATGTTTTTATCTTTATCATAGCTAATATTTTTCAAGTCATTTTGTGCCAGACTTGAGAAATGCCTTATGCACTTTGTCTCATTTAACAGTCATAAATACTTTTGACGCGAGAGTGCACATTCCACAGATGAGAAAGAGCCCAGGAGTCACAGTCACATCAATTTTCTCATGAGTGACGGAACAGTGAGCATTTCAACCTAGAAGCACCATGGGTTTCTCAAACTCAGAATATCTCAAACCAATCTCATTACCCTCCCCTGAGGAGAAGGGAGGTCCACACCCCTGGCTTGCTTATTTATGTGTTAGCTGTTCCTGCTTCCCCAGCCAGAAAGAAAAGCACTGACACTAACCAGAATTTGCAAGTCTCTCTGGGTCTCAGTAAGTCCCGAACTGGGTCCAGTGAACCTTCTACAATAGCCCCTGAATTTGATGACTCTGGAACCCATCCCTCTCCAACTTATATGAACTATTGTAGGAAGAGCTGCTGGCCCATTCAGTCCTTCCCATGTCTTCTATGTGTTTGCCTCCTGCTACCAGCACAGCCCTTAAATAAGTGGCATCAATGGAAAGAGAAGCTAAACTTAATTCTGAACTTGAGCAATGACTGCAACCTCTTCTTCTCTTACACCTTTGAATAATACAGAAAATGCAAATCAATTAATCAACAGCTATGGAGGGACTTGGAGCCAGGTCACCTGGACAGACCTTCCCATCAGGGCCCATTCCATGAAGAGCTGATTAAAATTCAGACTGCAGGCCCTGGCCGGTTGGCTTGGTGGTAGAGTGTCGGCCTGGCGTGCAGAAGTCCCGGGTTTGATTCCCGGCCAGGGCACACAGGAGAGGCACCTATCTGCTTCTCCACCCCTCCCCCTCTCCTTCCTCTCTGTCTCTCTCTTCCCCTCCCACAGCGAGGCTCCATTGGAGCAAAGATGGCCTGGGCACTGGGGATGGCTCCTTGGCCTCTGCCCCAGGCGCTGGAGTGGCTCTGGTCGCAACAGAGCGACGCCCGGGAGGGGCAGAGCATCGCCCCCTGGTGGGCAGAGCGTCGCCCCCTGGTGGGCGTGCCGGGTGGATCCCGGTCGGGCGCATGCGGGAGTCTGTCTGACTGTCTCTCCCCGTTTCCAGCTTCAGAAAAATACAAAAAAAAAAAATTCAAACTGCAAATCAGCAGGTCCAAGCTGAATCCACCTTCCTTACCAGCTAGTCTGTGGACCATCGATTAAGTATGTTAAGTGGAGAGGCTCCTGTGTGACATTCTACAGATCCCCTGAATGGCTGCTGACACTATGGCTAGCAGTCAGCCCAGGGATTTCTCTTACAGAGTAAATTCTTCCTGTCTTTCCAGGTGAGGAGGTTCCAGCAAAGTGTGAAGGCTCTCCCTGCAGCTAGCTCCAAGAGAGGCAGCCTTGGCTCTCTCCACTCCCAGCCCAGGCTCCTGGGTGTCCTTGTCCTTTTGCTGCTGCTTTAAGTGCCATACTGCCCACCATGGACAAGGGCTGAAACCTTGTCCACAGATGAACACAATGTGGGATGTCCACATTGTCACCAAGAGAAGAGTCAAGTCAATCTGAGGAAGGCAGATGGCTTCCAGTTAATGAAGAGTGTGAAGAGAAGCTGAGATAGGTGTTGCCCTTGGACGAAGAGTAACACTCTTCTTTAAGAGCTAGAATAAGGAAGAATAGTTTTAAAGGGGGAGAACATGGAAACAAAAGTGCAAGCACATTTAGAAAATAAGAAGTAGAACAGTTTTTCTGTAACGACAAGTTTGTGGTTGCAAACTGTGGAGGATGCTGAATTCTCAGCTTTGATGAGCTCTGAGAGAAAATGATGCTAGATAGACTTTTGTGCATAAATTTATACATGGATTTTTAAATGTCTATGAAAAGGCAAAAACCTAAAGTAGCCAAAATAATCATGAAATAGAAAAACAAAATTGTAGGTTTTACATGTTTTTATTTCAGAACAACCAAGGCAGTGTGGTGTAGAGGTAGTGAAAGTCCAATGATGTAGGGGACAGATGAGTGTCCTGAAATAGTCCCACGTTCATGATAAAATTAATTTTTTTGTATTTTTTCAAAGTGAGAAGTGGGAGGCAGAGAGACAGACTCCCACATGCGCCTGACCAGGATCCACCTGGTATGCCCACTAGGGGGCAATGCTCTGCCCATCTGAGGCATTAGCTCCATTGCAACCAAAGCCATTCTAGCGCCTGAGGTGAAGTCTATGGAGCCATCCTCAGCACCTGGGCCAACTTGCTCCACTGGAGCCTTGGCTGTAGGAGGGGAAGAGAGAGATAGAGAGAAAGAAAAGGGGGAAGTGTGGAGAAGCAGATGAGTGCTTCTCCTGTGTGCCCTGGCCAGAAATCAAACCCAGAACTTCCACACACTGGGCCAATGCTCTACCACTGAGTCAACTGGCCAGGGCTAAAATTAACTTTTAACAATGCTGTCAGGGAACACAGTGGAACAGAAAAATCACTTCAACAGATGGATTTGAAACCACTGTATATCCATATGGAAATATAAACCTCATCCCTCACCTCCCAGCATACTCAGTAATTAACGTAAGATGAATTATAGACCTCAATATAATACTTGAATCTATATAGCTTTTAGGATAAAATATATGAGGAAATCAAAACTGTGAGGTTGGTAAAGATTTCTCAGATAAGACATGAAGGGAGTTAACCATAAAAGAAAATTGAAAAATTAACCTTCATCTCAATTAAAAATTTGTACTATTGAAAACATCATTATAAAAATGAAGACATCATTATAAAAATGAAAAGGCAACCACAGAGCAGACATGTTTACTACATTACTACACCTGTGTTTGACAAGTGCCCTGCATCCAGAATATATAAAAAATTTGATAAAGAAAAAAAAAAACAGCCTAACTATCTGAATGAACAAACTATCTGAATGAACACTCCCAAAAGGAAGCTATATGAATAGCCAGAAAGGGCATGAAAAGGTGTTTAATCAGTAGTCAACAGGAAAATGCCAATTAAAGCCACAATAAAAAAACTATTTCAGACCCAACAGAGTAGCTAAAATTAAGAAGACTTACAACAGACAATGTTGGCGAGAATGTAGAGCAACTGAACTCTCAAGTATCATTAGAATTCTGATAAATTCCTCTTTGAAAAAATATTTGTCATTTTAAAAATTAAAGTCAAATGTATACTTTATTCAGTAGAATAGCAATCCCACTCTTAGGTGATTTGGATGTGGGTCATATATGTGGGCATAGTTGTTGAAACTCATTTACTGTCTGTGCATTCACTGTTTATACCCAAAAGTGTGGGCAGAATGGACAATTGGGAGGAGAGCTGAGAAGATATGCTAGTTGGAAAATGACAGAGGTTGACATCACAGGAGCTTGGTTTGGGTGGTAAATGAAACAAAGAAAAAGGTATTTCTTTGAGATCCTTCCAAAAAATTATCCTAACCTTTTTTTTTTTTTTTTTTTTTTCCCCTGAAGCTGGAAAGGGGGAGAGACAGTCAGACAGACTCCTGCATGCGCCCGACCGGGATCCACCCGGCACGCCCACCAGGGGCGACGCTCTGCCCACCAGGGGGCGATGCTCTGCCCCTCCGGGGCGTGGCTCTGCCGCGACCAGAGCCACTCTAGCGCCTGGGGCAGAGGCCAAGGAGCCATCCCCAGCGCCAGGGCCATCTTTGCTCCAATGGAGCCTTGGCTGCGGGAGGGGAAGAAAGAGACAGAGAGGAAGGAGGGGGTGGGGGTGGAGAAGCAAATGGGCGCTTCTCCTATGTGCCCTGGCCGGGAATCGAACCTGGGTACCCCGCACGCCAGGCCGACGCTCTACCGCTGAGCCAACCGGCCAGGGCCTAACCTTTTTTATATTGAAGGCAAGTAATTTTGTCCTAAAAGGAGAAGCAATTTCATATAACAGTTATTTCAGTCCAAATTTTTATGTATCCATTTGGAAAAGTGTGTGTGTATAAGTATATTTAATTATAGCCATAATCTTTAATATACTTTTGTTCTTAACTCCAACTAAACCCATATACCCACACAATCTCTAAATTGCATTTAATGTTCTTTGTAATCTCTTCCCCAAGCCATCCCAAGTAAAGATGCAATCTACTTAAAAGGAGTATGCTAACTAATCAGAAAGCAGGTCTCAGCCTAGTTCCTCAATAAACTCTTCCAAGTTAATTGTGATCACTAAGTTGCTTCTACATAGAAATTCTGGAATCTGCCCCTCTCTAAACCCCTATCTTCCTACACACAACACTTATCTGATCTCTTTGTTAAAGTAATGTAAGAAATATTTACAAAGTCCCTATCATGTGCCTGACATGACACAAGAATAAGTAAGTCAAAAAGAAAGACATTGCTCTGAGGACATGGCATCACAGAAGCTGGGCTCCTGGGCTTTGGGTGAGTGGGACGCCAACACGAGTGACATGCTATAGAGGTAAAGGGAATGTAGGACACACCGAGCAGCTGCTGGCCCATAAAATGACACTGAAACCACACCCTGAGAGCTCATTAAGTGATCATTCTCAGGTGGTATCCCATAGAAACATATGGACTAAAATACTACCACAGCCCTTAGGTTTTGTGATGGTATCAATGAATTTTGAAAAAAAAAAAATGTATGAACTGAAATAATTCAACTTAAGTGTACTTATAACTACGAGAGCAAAGCCCAAGTCAAGCAACAATAAAAACAAATATTAATAAAAAGAAGTTGCCTAGGGCAACGCTGGTTTCAACTGCTTCCCATGCCTAGACTTACTCTGAATATACTTAAGCCAAGCTATATGTGGTTTTGTTTTGCCAAACCATGTCTCATTTGTGGAAGTCTAAGACAACAGCACACAACACAGGGCTCATTCTTTGGTGTTTGAAACTGGCTGTGGCCACACAAAGAAAGGATATGTGCCCGGAACTCCAGGATGCCACCTTCCTCAGCACCTTCTTTCCAGCCAGAAGCCCACTACCTCGTTCTAGAATCTCAGATTCCTGAATGGCTATGGGCCCTGGAAATACCACTGGTGAACAGGAAGCAATTTGAAGCTGGACCACAGATGAAAAACAGAATCAGTAAATATTACCAGGGACCTCAAAGAGGACAGTCTCTGCATTGATTTGCTCCATTGAAAAGACATCATTTGACTTTCTAACAAAACTAAAGTGAATGCCAGAGAATTATGTGATGAAACATACCAAAAGAAAAGAAATGGATTTTCTCTGAAATTTTACATGACATTAACAGACTCTCCAGAGAGAAGTGAGATCCTGAGCTGTTACCACATCTAAATATAAGGAATATTGATTAATTTTTAAAAACTTCTATATGAAAGTTGACAAGAAATGAAAATAACTCACCACAACAATACTGTTGACATTATTTAATAGGGCAAGAAACTATTTAATTTAAAAATTCATGCACCATGTAATCTCATATAATCAGACCAATTTGTTCCACTGGCAAGCTCTAGATCTGATCTATATTCAATTTTGGCCCAACTTTCCCTGGACATTAAATTGAAACCGCACCATATTCTCAAACTAAGATAAATGCCACTAACAAACATTATAGAAGCTTTTGAAGCTCAGTTTAAAAAAATTAGATTATCTACTTTATAATGTTATACTTAAATTGCCTAAACATACTATTATTCTTATGTAGAGATATTGAAAATAATATTGATGCTTAAAGATGACAGTATTTTGTTTTTAAAGAGATCAGAGTAATTTCTGAGTGACCAAATAAAATAAAGATATTCGTGTTGAGTTACCTTAGAATGGGCCAGTGGTTACAAGAAAAAGATTAATAATGTGTGTGTATGTTGAACTTATTTAACATAGGCTTTGTATTATGCTCTATTAATTGGAAAATAATTCCTGGCTTTGGCCGGGTGGCTCAGAGGATAAAGGATCAACCTGACGCACCAGAGGTCACACCACAATGAGAAGCACATATAAGAGGCAATCAATGAGTACACAACTAAATGGAACAACTAAGTGAAATAATGACTTGATGCTTCTCTTTCTCTCTCTCCTTCCCTTCCTCTCTCTCTCTCTAAAAATTGATGAAAATGTTTTAAAAAAAATCTTGATATCCTAATCTTACTCAAAAAGCTTAGATCAACAATTAGACTCATCTTATTTTCGAAGTTGTTGCCTTGTATGTTGTTCCATTTTGTGTGTTTATAGCTATACACAACAAGAACAAAGTGCAACTGTATTGAGAAGACTACAATCATGGTCAAGTCAAGGCCAAGTTCTCTTCAAGTCATAATCTCTGACTAGAAAAATCTCTGATTGCTGGTTGATATTCATTGTCAACTGTCCACTTTAGCAGCAAATGAACAGATAGAACACATGCCTACATGAAAAGACACTGTGTTAGGCATCTTGGAATGGAGAAGTTCAAATATCAAGGCTCCTTGCTACAGGAGCTCCTTTTACAGAACAGCTTTATCATTAAGCAGTCAGAGGGATATACTGGCCATAGCACCAACTCAGCAAAAATACACTGACCTCCTGGAGCAGAAGTCAATGCTATTGGAACTCCCTGCCCCCCCATCCTCAGCCGGAGGGGCAGATGGTTCTGTTAGCCCTGCCCTGTTTATCCCATCAGGCGTGTGGAAGCACATTTTAAACTGCACCAGCTCATATATTATCTATGGGGCTAAGCACAGGCCACACACCCAGCTCTATCAGAGGAGCTAAACTTCTGTCAACAACCAGAGCAATTGTGTAAATGCTATTTTCTTGACATAAATAACAGAAACATATGGCCTGAGACAGGAAGTGGGGACTACCTGGATAGATTGATATCCTGCTCGACAAGTGACGATATTTATGACATGATGCAGCCTGACAAGGAAAGAGGAAGGGCAGCCAGCTAATGACTTTTTCATGAACTGTGTGACAACACATGCCGAGCACTGGAAACTTTCACTCTGCTGCTGGTCCTGCTCACCTGTTGCTAAACACGGCTGTTAATGAGGAAGAAAATGTTTTTCTCCAAAAGCAAAAATGTGTGCCTCTGTTCTGAAGCAACAGTAAGGCCCATAAATCCTCACACAGAACCTGTTGTCAGGATAGCGCTATTCTCACTCAAAATTTATCCTGGAAAACAATTCATTTCTTACCAGTTTTTGCTATCCTTACATTTTGTTGTTCAGTGATTATATGTTCATATCACATCTCAAGCCAAAGAGTGTAACTATACCTATTCCATATCTTGAAGGAGTTACTCATATTCCCATACTGTCATGAAATTACCCAGCCTGCTGAAAACACCAACTGCAAAAGTTTCTCACACACGATGGGCTCAGCTATCAGCTGCCCTCTAACTCACATATTGGCGTGGGCTCCACATATTGTCGTCCCCTCACAGATGCTGTCTGCAACATGCATTTGTTTAGATGCTCAACTTGAAGAGCAATGTTGTTTGAATTGAGTTTAATTTCACAAATATTAATGTACTGTTATACATGAAGTTCTGCAGTAGATTCTGAGCTTGGTAAAGTCAAGGGAGTGCCATCAAATGTGAGCACATTATGCATACATGAGTAATTCTAATGGAGTGCAAATTATAACAGATACTTTGATTCACTTGTTTATTTTCTAAGGGATCATTCCCATCAACCTAGAGCAGGGGTAGTCAACCTTTTTATACCTACTGCCCACTTTTGTATCTCTGTTAGTAGTAAAATTTTCTAACCACTCACTGGTTCCACAGTAATGGTGATTTATAAAGTAGGAAAGTAACTTTACTTTATAAAATTTGTAAAGCAGAGTTATAGCAAGTTAAAGCATATAAAAATAATTACTTACCAAGTACTTTATGTCAGATTTTTGCTAAGTTTGGCAGAATAAATATTTATAAAACAACTTAATATAGTTAAATCTATCTTATTATTTATACTTTGGTTGCTCTGCTACCACCCACTATGAAAGCTGGAATGCCCACTAGTGGACGGAAAGGACCAGGTTGACTACCACTGACCCAGACACATATTGTTTTCCTCATTTAAAAAATATACAGCCTGACCTGGTGGTGGCGCAGAGGACCCAGGTTTGAGACCCCGAGGTCGGCAGTTTGAGTGCAGGCTCATCTGGTTTGAGCAAAGCTCACCAGCTTGAACCCAAGGTCGCTGGCTTGAGCAAGGGGTTACTCGGTCTGCTGAGGGCCCACAGTCAAGGCAAATATGAGAAAGCAATCAATGAACAACTAAGGTGTCGCAACAAAAAACTGATAATTGATGCTTCTCATCTCTCTCCATTCCTGTCTGTCTGTCCCTATCTGTCCCTCTCTCTGACTTGCTCTGTCTCTGTAAATAAATAAATAAATCACATGAAATGCATGAAGTGTGTCAAAGGTCCACACTTAGAGTAATGAGATCAGTAAGTCATGGGCTGAAATGTACAGTGTGGTCACTATAGTTATTTTTTTTAAAGATTTTATTTACTCATTTTAGAGAGGGGAGAGAAAGAGAGAGAGGGCAGGGAGGAGCAGGAAGCATCAACTTCCATATGTGCCTTTGACCAGGCAAGCCCAGGGTTTCGAACTGGCGACTTCAGCATTCCAGGTTGACACTTTATCCACTGTGCCACCGCAGGTCAGGCTATAGTTATTAATACTATATGTCATATTTGAAAGTTGCTGAGAGTAGATCTTAAAAGTTATCATTACACAAAAAAAGTCACTTTGTATGGTGATGGATGTTAATTAAACGTATTGTGGTGATTATTTTGCAATATAAACAGAACAAATATTAAATCATATTGTTTACCTGAAACTAGTATAATTTTGTATGTTAATTACATGTCAATTCTATGTCAATAAAAATTAAAAATTGGAACAATACCAAAACATAATTGCCCCCAGGACAAGAGAAATAAAATAACTGACTTAACCCTCAACATATTAATTGCACTAAATGTAAATGTTCTAATCACACCAATTAAAAGACAAAGATTGGTGAAGTGGATTATGAAAAGAAAAGTGAGCCAATTGTGTATCTATAAGAAATTCACTTGAATTATAACAATATAAGCAGATTAAACAAAATGGAAAACCATGAATCATGAAAAAATAATCAAAGGAAAACAAAGTCGGTGATTATATTAATAATCATATAAATGGACTTCAGTGTAAGGAAAGTTAACAGAGACAGAGGGTTAACTTATATAATGAATGATAAAAGGGTCTATCCATCAAGAAGACATAACAATCTTATATGTCTATGCATCAAACAACAGAGCTACAAAATATATAAATAAAAATCTGACAGAAATCAAAGGTGAAATATATAGAGAAATTGAGAATAATTATAGTTGAAGAATTCAAGACCCCTCCTTCAGCAATGGATAAAACAACTAAAAAACAATTGAAACAGAAGCCAGGAAGAATATAAAATAACTCAACCACATCACAGGCAACAAAATCTAGTTAACATTTATAGAATACTCCATCCAGAAACAGCAAAATATACATTTTTTTCTAGTACCTACAGAACATGTGCCAGTTAACAACCATATTGTCTTAAGATAGCTTTTATTAAAAACAGATAGTAACAAGTGTTGGATCTGAATGTGGAGAAATTCAAATCCTTGTGCACTACTGATAGGAATGTAAAATGTCCAAAATGATGCAATTTCTCAAAAAATTAAAAATAAAATTTCCAGGCCCTGGCTGGTTGGCTCAGTGGTAGAGCATCGGCCTGGCGTGCAGAAGTCCTGGGTTCTATTCTCGGCCAGGGCACACAGGAGAATCGCCCATCTGCTTCTCCACCCCTTCCCCTCTCCTTCCTCTCTGTCTCTCTCTTCCCCTCCTGCAGCCAAGGCTCCATTGGAGCAAAGTTGGCCCGGGCGCTAGGGATGGCTCTGTGGCCTCTGCCTCAGGCGCTAGAATGTCTCTGATTGCGGCAGAGCAACGCCCCAAGATGGGCAGAGCATCGCTCCCTGGTGGGCATGCCGGGTGCATCCTTGTTGGGTGCATCCTGGTCGGGTGCATGAAGGAGTCTGTCTGACTGCCTCCCCATTTCCAACTTCAGAAAAATACACAAAAAAAAAAAATTCATATGACCCAGCAATTCCACTTTTGGGCTCTCAAAAAAATTAAATAGAAGGTCTCAAAAAGATATTTGTACACACATGTCCATAGCAGCATTATCCACAATAGCCAAAAAGTGGAAGCAACTCACATGTCCATCAACAGAGGAACAGATAAACAAAATGTGGTATAATCAGAGTGGGACAAGAGTAGGTTTACAGTTGTGAGTACATAAAACAGAGTTTATTCTTGTATTATTATCTATTAATTATTTTATTTTTATATGAACAACTATAAACCTACTTTCCCCCCCACACTGTACATGCAATAAAATATTATTCAGCTTTATAAAGAAAGGAAATTCTATAACACACCACAACATACATACATCTTAAAGGTATTATGCTGAGTGAAATAAGTAAGTCACAAGAAGACAAATATTGTATGATACCACTTATATGAGAGGCTTAGAGTGATCAAATTCATAGAGACAGACAGTAGTAGGGTGGGTGACGGGTTGCAATGCAGATGGAAAGTTAGTGTTTAATAGGTATAGAGTTTAACTGTGCAAGATAAAAAGTAGTTTTGGAAATAAGAGTGGTGACACCTATATAACAACGTGAATGAATATATTTAACACTACTGATCTGTACACTTGCCAATAGTTAAAATGGCAAATTTGATGTTATATCTATTCTACTACAATTAAAAATAATACTACAATAATAAAAATGTCAAGGTTACTTTTAAAAAGAGTCATGAGAGGTAAAAATGGTGTTAAAAGTGGTGGGAACTTAACTCATGGTATATTCACATAATGCAATTATAACCCCAAACACCAGATGTTTGTAAAGTAGAATTTGCTAAAACTAATGAAGGTCCAGTGTTCTTTATTCACAAAACTCTGAAGAAATCTTTTGATCAAAGTTTCATGTAGTAACTTAATATTGATTTTTCTAGCTGCCTCTGTTAAAAATATAACATAATTAAGTACCTCCAGTAACATTTGAAATGCTCTTTATCCTTAAGAAGTAGAAAGAACAGTTTAAAACCTTCAGCAAATAGGCTGGACGGCTCCAGTGGCCTGGGCGTGGCCCCAATGCCTGATGGGGCCACAGGTGGTCATGATTATCCCCAGACTAGGAAAATAGACATCCCAATGTCAAGCCACAGGCAGACCCCAAAAATGAAGCTCCCACTGAGGTTGGCCCCAAGCAACATCAGATCACAAGCTCAGGTTTAGAAAGATCTGGGCGGCATGTCTCTGGATTTGAGAATGAGAAAGGACAAAGAAGCTGCCTGAGGAAGCCACTGTGCTTTCCCACCTGTGTTAGGCAGTGTTGACGGATGGGGCCAGGTCTTTCCAAACGTGCTGGAAAGTCTTCCACGGGCTTCGCTCAGCTTCCCCTCTCAGGACACAGGGCCCAGCCAGGCCGGCAGAACAATATGGCTTTCTCTGGGCAATGCCCTATGGGCTGATCAGTGTCAGGTTATGTTATGGTTTCATGGAAGACACTTCAATGCCGGTTTTGTGAGCAGCTGTAGCAGAACCAGAGCGCTAAACAAATACGGAGGCCTCTGGGGCCTTCCATTTATCAAATGGTCCTGACAGGGGCCCTGCCCAGGGCCTGCCCAGCCAAACCGCCTGTCTCTTATCCACATCCTCCCCTTTATTATTTTAAAGTATCTCTTTAGTCGGCTTCCTTTCCAAACAAGTGTGGTTTTCCCCAATGTTCACAAAGTCATTTCGGATCATCAGAGTGAGGACAGGGGTGCCCAGACAGTTTCAGGAATTCCGGGCCCATCTCAGTAACATCTTTAACATGGAAACAATCAGTCCTTATAGACATAACAGAGCCAACTGTATTGGAAGGATTTATGGCTCATTCAGGCTATAAACTTCCAAGCTGTTAAATTTAGAGACAGTCAAATACACTAGCAAGAAAAATATGTATAAGACATAAGCCTTTATACTTAGTAGGAGTGTAGAGCAGAATATCCAAAGGATGACATGCAAAAAGTGTATATACAGAGTGTGTGTGTGTGTGTGTGTGTGTGTGTGTGTAGAGAATGTGTGTGTAAAGCGTATGTGTGTATAGAGCCCCGGTTGGCAAACCACGGCTCGTTAGCAACATGCGGCTCTTTGGCCCCTTGAGTGTGGCTCTTCCACAAAATACCATGTGCAGCACTACCTTGATAAGGAATGTACCTACCTATATAGTTTAAGTTTAAAAAATTTGGTTCTCAAAAGAAATTTCAATCGTTGTACTGTTGATATTTGGCTCTGTTGACTAATGAGTTTGCCGACCAATGTAGAGCATTTGGGTGTGTATGTGAATGCTTGTGTATGCAAACCTTGGTGTAGTTGGAGGGACTCAAGTGATCAGTACCTCGAAGCAGGCTAGTCATGATAAAATTCCACATCAGAAGATCTCATCCTGGTGAATTTCGTCCTCCCCAGGACGTTTGGCCACATCTAGAGACATTTTTGATTGTCATACCTGGGGGTAGGGAGTACTCCTGGCATCTAGTGGATTGAGGTCAGGGACACTGCTAAAAGTCCAACAGTGCACAGAATAGCCCCAATGACAAAGAATGATCTAGTCCCACATCAGTAGTTCTGAGATTGACAAGACTTCTTCAAATAGATTCTGAGATTTTAGTTTTTTGTTTGTTTGTTTGTTTGTTTTTTGTATTTTTCTGAAGCTGGAAATGGGGAGAGACAGTCAGACAGACTCCCGCATGCGCCCGACCGGGATCCACCCGGCACACCCACCAGTGGCGATCTCTGCCCACCAGGGGGCGATGCTCTGCCCCTCCGGGGCATCGCTCTGCCACGACCAGAACCACTCTAGGGCCTGGGGCAGAGGCCAAGGAGCCATCCCCAGCGCCCGGGCCATCCTTGCTCCAATGGAGCCTTGGCTGCGGGAGGGGAAGAGAGAGAGAGAGAGGAAGGAGGGGGGGGTGGAGAAGCAAATGGGCGCTTCTCCTATGTGCCCTGGCCGGGAATCGAACCCGGGTCCCCTGCACGCCAGGCCGATGCTCTACCGCTGAGCCAACCGGCCAGGGCTAGATTCTGAGATTTTAGTTTTAAACAGCCATGAGCCTGACCATGATGTTTCTTTTATATTCAACCACCCATCATAACAAAGCTTTGAATACATTTTTTATCTAGAAAACAAAAAAAACTCTCAAGAAGTAGCAAAGAGCTTATTTAAACTTCTAAAAATGTTCAAACTGGCTGAATTTCAAATGTTGTTGTAAAGGAAATGTAGTTTTTATATTCAACACATTCTAGGACGTGGCTCCATACAGTCCCAGGCATTAGGAAAAGGCTCCTGCAGTGGAGCTGACACCAGGAAAGAAAAAACTGGAGCTAACCGTCACACAAACCATGCATAAATACAACTGTGCAGGGCACCTCAATGGAAGCATGAAGAAGAAGGGCCCTCACTTACACTGGGCTGTCAGCACTTGAAATTCAAACTAAGACCTGAAGAATGGGAAGCAACCCTGAAGGGAAGTGAGGGTGTGGTGTTCGCTCCAGAAAATGTGGAAAGCCTGTGCAAAGACCATGTGGCAGACAGACACATATATACTATCCATACAGATCTGCCTGTCCTGCAATGACCATCTACCTAAAATATAGATAAATACACCTGAGTATACATATACCCATATATCAATATTTACATTTAAATTTATTCATTGTACATTTGTGAGCACCTACGATGTTCAGACACTGTTTTAGGAATACAGCATGAAGAAAAACTAGCCCTAGAGTCCTGTCTGCATGAAGCTCATACTCAAATGGGAAGACAGACAATACTTGAAAACACTTCTAAGGTGGTCAGAAAGCTCTTTGACATTAGCTCCAAGCAATATGGTTTTCCCGGGAAGGCCGTTGAGCACTGAATCTACATTGAGCTCTGGAAGGACTTGTCCCTGGAAAAAGCACAAAGCAGGTGTTTAGGTGTGGTTTTGCTTCCTTGGAAGAATAAGAGGGAGGGAAGGGACAATGCCTTCTTCCTCTCTTCTGGGCAGATTTCAGATGATGCTTCAGCTTTTTCGGTTCAAGCGAGTTGGGACAAACATCCAGAAAACCTTCCAGGGCTTTGAGCTATATCGCTATATTGGAGTTGGCATGTGATGATTTGACATTAGGCGTAAACAGCAATTGGGGCCTAAACATATGGATTAGGAAAAATGGCAGGGTTAGGGATCAGCCAAGGTCAAGTAGGATTTGAGCTAGAGAGGGATTGAACTGGGGCTGAGTATCCTTGTCTGCTGGTGCTGCCACACTGCCCCTCCAGTGTCGCATGGGAAAGGCAGACTTTCTGACCTGGATGGGGTCCTGCAAAGGAAGTCTTTGCAGGCAAAGCAGAAGAGATTATCAGGAGAGCTGACTTTCTACACTGCCTCTCCCATTTGGTCAGGGCTTATCTTGTTTTGAGGACAGGTAGATTGTGCAGAAAATGCTAAATTCTATTTATATAAGGAACTGAATCTCATTGGTGAGATTCTAAATTCTAAGTAAAAGTGTTTGTTATTTTACATGAGTTTGAATTTTGCTAATATTGAAGAGTTTTGGAAGTCTTTTAAAACTACTTTCTGAAAGCTTCAAAAATCAACTAGAGAGGCATGGAGATTCTTTAAAAAATCAACATCTTTGAGCTATAATTTGCATGTAGCAAAATGTCCCCATTTTAAGTGTATAATTAAATGAGTCTTGACAAATGTATACACCCAGATAACCACCACTGCAGTCAAGATTTATAACATCCCCATTCTCCCCAAAATTCCTTGCTTCCCATTTCAATCAACCCCTCCCACCTCCTAGTAAATTTAAAAACACAGAGATATACAAACATTATTAAAAGCCTTATGGCCAGACCTTGTAGATTTTATTTTCGACCTTTTATACACAGTTTAGGTTGCATTTTCAGTATTTGGTTACAAAAGATAACATAATATACTAGTTTCTGAACTTGGTGAGACACACAGGAATCCTGAGAATTTAAAGTAGGACCACTAAGTGAAAACTTAAAGAGCATTTGTTCCCATGGTTTGCCATCTTGTTGCTATTCTATTGTCCTGTAGAAAAGCTAAAATATAAGAAACTGGACTTAGGAGAAAGGAACAGTTGACCACCTCATGTATATTCTATTGGCAATTTTCCACACTATTTCTGAAGAAGTCCATGTACAATAGACATATAATTTTGCTCCTATGGGACGTTTGATTTGCATATCATTGGAAATGTTTGTGATATATTTACATAAATCAATTTATCCAATGATATGTAAATTGTCTGGCCTTTAGAAGCAAAATTATATGTTTATTATACATAACAGAAATCATATGTACTACACATAATACAAAACATACAGAATATATTTACATAAATTAGCAACACAATTGAAGAAAATGAAGCAGCACAGTGATGAAGCCAAGGCATGAGACTGGTCCCCACTTGGGTTGGTTATGATCAAACTATGTCGGTCTAATGCATACTCAGCTCCCGTGAACCAAATGAGCAGGGGAGAAGCTGGTGAATATCTACTACCTATTACCAACACACCTACAGTCGTTCTGGACAGAACAAGCAGCATGCAAATCCTGCTGACCAGGGGTTAAGACCTTCATGTAAGCTGGACTCATTACTGTGCTGTGGGTAGCAACTAATCTCCCAACTCTTTTCTTGTTCCCTGGGTAGAAGTTAGGTTTGGGGGCGGGGGCAAATATTATTTTAATGAAACTAAATTGCTTACAGGCTAGAATTATTTAATGCAATTAATAAAGTGCAAACATACAAGAAGTACTAAATAGTGACCTAATTGTGGAACTACAATTTCCACCATATCTGCTTAGGAGTAATACAAAATAAACTTTGTGAAGTAGCTCCTTGAGTGCCAGAAACTTATATAGTAATACAGAGTATTATTCCGGTCAACCTGAAAAAAGAAGTCAATTAAATGGACATTTGGAGATTTAAACTGTATGTAAATTAAGCTGACAATTGTGGGACCAGCACCTGCATAAAGAGACTGATACTTTCACTCAAAGAAGGTTACATTCAGCAAGGATGACCACTCTGGCCTCTCCTCTTTTTGAAAATAAAGAAACTGGCTAGCCTGACCAGGCAGTGGCACAGTGGATAGAGCATCAGACTGGGATGCAGAGGACCCAGGTTTGAAACCCTGAGGTCACCAGCTTGAGTGTGGGCTTATCTGGTTTGAGCAGAGCCCATCTGGTTTGAGAAAGGCTCTCCAGCTTGAGCCCAAGGTCGCTGGCTTGAGCAAGGGGTCATTCAGTCTGCTGTAGCCTCCCAGTCAAGGCACATATGAGAAAGCAATCAATGAACAACTAAGGTGCTGCAACAAAGAGTTGATACTTCTAATCTCTCTCTCTTCCTGTCTGTCTGTCTGTCCCTATCAGTCCCTCTCTCTATCTCTGTTTCTGTCACCAAAAAGAAAAGAAAAGAAACTGGCTAGTTCTTAGTGGGAGAGGCAAGAAAAGTGGATGCAATTTTATTTCTACATACAGACGCCTCAGATGCGCTGAAATCGAGTTCTTCTACCAGGAGAACATTCTCTATGCCTGTTTTTGTACATGGAGGATGCTCACAAATAAAAGGGTCCTAAAACATATTTGCATGTTAGTATTCATGTATCTAAAAGCTGCTTCAAGGCTTAAGAAGATTCTCCTCTAGCCTTTCCCTGAAAATAGCTTCTCTATTGATTCATTTCACTTGAAAGTCCACCCAAACATTATTTTACCTTGAAATTTTGTCTCCAGTACATATGCATTTGTGACTCAGTCTTTATTGGCCAAGCAGGAATTAATCAGTTAACACACATACATCATTATCTTCTCTTCTGTCTCAGAACCCCTTCTAACCTCCACACAGCACCCCACTGGACCCTGGTGATGTGAGCTCAGTGAATGTGTACAGAAGAAATAAATGAGTGAATAACTGAATGAATGAGCAGGATATCCTTTCCTGAGAACAAGGTTTTAGAGATGCATCAAAAAGGGCAGGAGACTTCTTATTTTCAGCCCAACACACAATGATCTTGGAAATCCTCACTCCCATTCACACAAGAAAGAAAGCTAAAAAACTAAAAATCAATAATTCTTTTTAGATCCATCAAATAAATGAGGCACAGGCAAACTTCTGCCCCAGAATTAAAAGGACAGAAAGGCAGATACAGAGAAATCTCAAGCAGAAACCCACAAGCAGAAGCTGAAACTGAAGCCAGTATGGAGCAGGAGAACTTAGACTGTACCTGACAAACCACTGGAGGTTCAGCATGGAGGGTTTGGGAAATGAAAGCTCTGGGAGTAGGGGCCACTCAGTCCTGGGGGGCACCCACACTTCTGTGAGTTTAACCTCTAGGAGCTCTTCTCGGTCCTCAGATTAAAGAAACATCCCTTGAACTCCCAGCAGGGGGAGCAAAAAAATAAATGGTCAATTAAAAATGTGTCTAGAATAATCTATTTTTAATAAGGCTTGCTCTCAAAATAAATGATCTTACCTAACATGCTGGGGTTTAATCAGAGTCCAACTGACCAGAGGGAAGGGAAGCACCCAACCCCAGTCTCTCAGCTATCCTGCCCCACTTACGGGGGAAACAAAACAAAGGGAAACTGCAAAGTTTATGGGGAGGGTCTGGCCCAGGGCCCAGGCAAAAAGGGGCTGAAACAGGTGGTAAGAGGCATCTGGGGAGAGGAAAGGTGGGCAGAGGAGGAGCCCAGAGTACTGATCCTGACTTCTCCTAAGAGCACTGCACCTGCAGGCTCCCTAGTCCCCCACACCTTGTGTCTGGTCTGACAAGAGGGAAGAACCCAGGAGCAGCATGGAGCCACCTAATCTGGCTCTTTGTATAGCCATTCTGCTGAGGGCATGGCACTGTCTCATGTTGCCTTCTCCAATTTTTTTTCTTCTTGGTTTTGAAGCCCATGCTATTTCCACTATATTACTTATTCAACAAACATTTACTGAGTGTCTACTATGTATCAGGCACAGTGGGCAATGGGAAACAGAAAAGTTTCTATCCAAATAAATCACACACCCAGTGGCAAAGATTGAGCAGTTAATCAAAATTCGGTCTCCTCTTCTTTCTGTACTCATGGCTGGACTATATTTCCCAGCTTCCTTTGCAGTTAGGTCTTCAGCTCACTGATGTGAGTGGAAATATGAGTGACAATTCCAGACCTGGCCCATAAAAACCTCCCTCACATGTTTCTCTGCTTAGATGACCTTGAAAGTCATGTGTGGAAAATGCCAAATCTGCATTTCCCGATGAGGAACATATGATTTGGCCTGTCACAGGAACAAGAAATCAATTTATACTGTGTTTGAGACATGACACATTTAAGAGTTTATTTTTTATAGCACTAGCAATATATTAATTAACTCATTTTCCTACATGAATATTGCTTAGAATGGTTTTCTTTTTACCAAAAGAATTAAACTTTCCTTCTTATTAAACGAACCCACTTTCTAGAGACAACTTTGAAAGCATAGTGGCATTATATGGAGAACAGGCCATTGCTGGCTGGAAGGGGCTACTGCTGGCTGGTCTACTGGTCCAGCACTGCCAACACTGAGAAGGTAACTCCCCCAAGTCTGACTTTGCAAGTCTTCTCCTTTGAATTGCAGCATTTGAAAATCAAGGGAAGAGAGCTTCAATCACAGTAGTACAGCAGCCCTGGAAAGAGCCAGCCAGACTCAGACTCATCAAATAACAAGAAATCCAGTTCTGCCTCGTTACGGCTTTCTAGGGTGTAGGACTCATCCAAACCTCCTGACCTAAGGGTGGGTGGAAAACCTCAGTGAAGTGTAGTGAAAACATATGCAGTGTGACCTGAACCTTGAGTGCCTTTCAGAAGACTGGATTTGGTACCCATTTGATGAGCAGACACATGAGGCCATTAAGGAGGCCAATGAAACACACTACAATTCAGTAGCAATGACTTAGCTGTGGTAACACCAAACTCCCAATAAAACGTTGTCTGCAAGCGTTTGCTGCTTTGTGTCACCAACATTTTATTGAATTCCTAGAATTAATGTCCTCTGAATCACAGTGTTCTTCTTGTAGCCTCTTCATCTTAATTTCACTCTGTGGTTACTCTACAGCCCAATGACCAAGAGTTCCCAAAAGAAACAACTACCTGAGTTGCCAGATCATTAGCTTCAATGTCAAAATAGTAGTTTTACTAAATATGTCTGAACTTCTCCTCATACAGAAACACAATGGCTCTTTCCCACATGACACAGAAGCCACATTACTACTGTGTTTGGATGGTTATGGTTCAGGACAAACTATTCTCCAATTTCAGAGCAGGAGGTGATACAGTTACAAATGTCAGAGAGAAAAATTTAGTGATTCTTTCTTTCCCACTGTCAAAGGCTGGGTCTTTGTCACTGAAATGTAGGGTGTAGGATGTACCCCCATAGCGAGGGGACATGATACAGTGTGAGTCTTGCTCTGTATCTGTGAAAGACACATATGCTCTATTTGCTCCTAAGTGTTCTGACTGGCTGGGCCTTGGCAGCAATGATCATGTAGGTTCCAGAATCACAGGGCCACAAAATTGTTTCATCAGCCACCTGTGCTCTGCATGTGGGTCCACCAGACAGGAAACTAATCAAGGTAATAATAGATTGTGATTAGACAGAGTGTATAGATGTGAAGACCCCTTTCTGGGCCAGAAAAGGACTGCAGGCAGCAAGTCAAAATTGAAAAAAAGATTTGCTCTCTTGCCACCAATTCTAAACTAGGAAATGATCTGTGTCTGTTTTTTACTGACACTTGCAACTATATATACACTATCACAATCTCTATTGGAAACAGAATGATGTTGGCTAGCTCTTGATATGGTCTGGGTATTAGGGTCACTAGGAATGACTCTGATATTGTTTTTTGGATTTCAATTTAGAAGATCTGGGGTGAAGTCTGGTGTAGGCATTTTGCTTCCAAGTTGCACAGTTGAATTTGATGAATCAAGGCTACAGACTACTGATCTAGAACCCAGTGTCTCCCTCAGGGAAGGAATCTTTTCCTTAAGTTAACAGAAGATGGTATGGATACAAACGGAGGCCCCCGTAGGGGAGGTCTTGTCATGGCATAACTGGATTGCAGTAGCCTTTGGCTCTGCTCCAAATCCAGCCACCATATCTGGCTCCTGCAACCACTGCTAGAGTGCCTGTGTCTCTGCAGGTCAACCAGAAGCACAGTGTATTCTGAGCTGTTTCATTTAGTCCCTATCAATATTGCAAGGAATCTGACTCTTCCCACCCCAGACATCAGGAAGATGGCAAGATAGCAGACATATCCTGTGTGCTTCCGAAAGTTTTCTGTTTGAGAATCTTAATGCATATTTGCACATATATTTAAAATATTAATATTTAAAATGTAATTAAAAGATTTAAACCCATTTTAATACTAAAGGAAGACAAACAATAATGCCCATCTGAGTCTTTCAAGATCTTAAGAGAATTGATGGTCATTAATATTGAGAGAAATCTCTATGTGCCTTGTTGTCTTGAGGACACCCAATGAGGCAATGCTGTAAAGTACAGGACGAAGATTGGCAAACACCCAGCACTGTCAGAAATGCTCAGAACATAGATGGAGATAGCAGGTTTGGTTGGACACACTTCGGATAGGAGAGCTGATATCCAATATGACCTACTGTGCTTGTCTGGGCATAAACCTGAGGGGAAAGACCTGGATTCTGCAGGACCGTGGGGAGTCTTTGGGAATAAAGTCTCACCTTCTTTTTGTCCCCATGGCAGCTTCTCATCTGAGACAGTATCTCTAAACATTGGTACTGTTGACGTTTGAGGTCAGACATTTCTTTGTTGTGGGGGCTATCCTATGCCTTGTAGGATGTTTAGAAACATACCCGGGTTCCTCCCAGTAGATCCCCTCCCCAGATGTAACAACTGGAATGTACCTAGATACTGTTAGATGTTCTATAAGTGACAAAATTGTCCCCAGTTGAGAACCATGAATCCTGGAAGACATTGAAACCATTGCTTTGCCTTCAGTACCTGCTGACAAGTCAATAAGGTAAGAAATTGGAGACTCTCCCTTTCTGTAGGATGTTACAAACAGCCAAACTTCACCATATGGTTGGAAGAGAGCAGAGTGACCACCTCAAAATGTGTCACTTTGGCATGAAGATTATTTTGAGCTACATCCCATTAAAACCCAGCAGGTTCAGGAAAAGCTCTTTTACTTCCCCTCAGCTGCCTAAATTTCCATTAGGAAGGGATCCTGGATCGGGAAGAGAGCTATTACCATAGACACTTTTTCACCTAAGAGACTTACCAGAATATTTTGTTTTCCAACATCTCCTTCATTTTTCTGTGCTTGTCCCTTCTTTCTTTTTGTGTCCCCAGACTCCACTTCTTTCCTTAGATCATCATGTTATATAAGCCTCAATTACCCTGTTGCTATTTGGACCCCACATCTGGGGGGGTTCCATATCTGGGAGGCTCCCATATGTACAAAATTAGTTTTCCTCTTGTTAGCCTGTCTTAAGTCAAGCTGATTATTAGACCAGCAAAGTATCTAGAAGGTTATAAAAAAAACTTTTTCCTCCCAAACATGACACTTCAACAGTTCTAAACAAAAAGTAACAATAACACCATGTAATTTCTGACTTCCATTTTTAAAAGAAAATAGATAGTTTTCCCATTTTGCTGACATGAAAGACAGAAAAGCATTTGTCTTATTTTAGCTTTTTCACACTCTTTATACCAGGAAATATTAAAATCACTCAAGCCTCATATAGAATAGGAGGGTTTCTTTTTTTTCCCATTTATTTATTTATTAGCACGATAGGGAAAGAGAGAGAGAGAGAGGAAAGGAAAGAAATGAGAAGCGTCAACACATAGCTGCGGCACCTTAGTTGTTCATTGATTGTTTTCTCATTTGTGCCTTGATCGGGAGTGGAGTGGCTCCAGCCACGCCTGTGACTCCTTGCTCAAGCCAGCAACCTTTGAATTCAAGCCAGTGACCATGGGGTCATGTCTGTGGCCCCATGCTCAAGCCAGCAGCCCTGCACTAAAGCTAGTGACCCCATGCTCAAGCCGATGAGCCCATGAACCTGGATCCTTAGCATCCCAGGCCAACACTCTATCCACTGTGTCACTGCCTGGTCAGGCAGAATAGGGTTTCAATGGTACCTATTAAAGTATCCATCAATCTGAGAAAAATAAATTATTCTACACATATCTCCAAATGAATTTTATGTAGGTATAACTGACTATATTTATATGTTCTTCTATAAAAGGTAAAAGTTTCAAAAACATCCAACCCAGTGAGAGACAGAGAAAGACATGTGCACACACACACATGCACAGAAAGAGAGAATGAGAGACAACAGGCCCAAAATGGAATCACTTGTGCTAATCCCCATGTCAGTAAACCGAGACTTCATACCTGATCTAACTGCAGTTTCAGCTTCTCCCAGGAATGTGATCAGTCTGTCTGGAATTTCCTGATCAACACCAGTGATCTGCCAGATAAACCTCAGCCTTTGCCTAAGGGAAGGTGATCTCCCCTCAAATAATCTTCTTTCATTTCTCCCCCCCCCCCCATCCTTGTTTTCTGCTGCTAAAAGCCTCCTATTTTGTACAACTCTTCAGATCTCCTTTCTGTGTGTTAGATGGGATGTTACCTGTTTTCATGAATCCTTGAATAAAGCCAATGAGATAATTAAATTTGCTCAGTTGAATTTTTTTTCCCATAGACTTGTTGGTAACAGTGGAATCTGAAGTGAATTGTTTTTTTTTTGTTTGTTTTTTTGTTTTTTTATTTAAAAGCTTAATTTTCTTGTTTTCTTTTTTTTATTATTATATTTATTTATTTTTTTTATTTATTTATTTTTTTTACAGAGACAGAGAGAGAGAGTCAGAGAGAGGGATAGACAGGGACAGACAGGAATGGAGAGATGAGAAGCATCAATCATTAGTTTTTTGTTGCGCATCGCAATACCTTAGTTGTTCATTGATTGCTTTCTTATATGTGCCTTGACTGCGGGCCTTCAGCAGACCGAGTAACCCCTTGCTCGAGCCAGTGACCTTGGGCTCAATCCAGTGAGCTTTTGCTCAAATCAGCTGAGCCCACGCTCAAGCTGGCGACCTTGGGGTCTCGAACCTGGGTCTTCTGCATCCCAGTCCGACGCTCTATCCACTGCGCCACCGCCTGGTCAGGCTGAAGTGAATTGTTGTTGGCTTTGAGGACAATGAGAAACGCAGGGGAGCTACCCCTAAGTTCTCTGTCTTCTTTGCCATCTCTGAGGGCTGTGGAATTGGGTCCTTTTTATTCTGATCTTTCCAGTCCCCATTTCCCTTTGTGTCGTAAACTCAGTCCAGGCCACAATTCTTTTTTTTTGGGGGGGTCTCCTAGTTCTGATCTTTCCTCATAGTCCTCAGTCCCTTATCCACTTTGCAGTTCCCATTTTGGGGATCAGCTGGTTTAGTCCTTTCCCCAACCCCCAATTCCACATTGGGGTATGCTGGAGGTATGCTGTCTGCAGTAACATCTAAACCCTGACCTTTGATTCTGTCTCCAGATTCCACACTGGAAACATCTCATGACAGTTGCAATCTCCCTTAGTTTGTAATCATAATGTAGTCCCCCGCTCACTGGGACTTGCTGGTTCATACCATTCTTTAGTGCCTAATTTGCTATTTACTGTTGATGTTAATGGGCACCTGCAGTAAAGACCATTGCCAGATTATCTCAGAAGGCAAAAGGCTGCAAAATATCTCAGAAGGCAAAAGGCTGCAAAAATTGGTAGGCATGGGGCAAGCACTTAAAAGTTAAGTGTTCCCCAACTAACCCAGACTCTCATGTTAGAATAACGTGGTCATAGAATGGATTAGATGGACACTAAGTTACCAGCCAACTTCATGATAATTAGCATGCAATTAAATACATAGTAAAGGCCCTGACCGGTTGGCTCAGCGGTAGAGCGTCGGCCTGGCGTGCGGGGGACCTGGGTTCGATTCCCGGCCTGGGCACATAGGAGAAGCGCCCATTTGCTTCTCCACCCCCCTCCCTCCTTCCTCTCTGTCTCTCTCTTCCCCTCCTGCAGCCAAGGCTCCATTGGAGCAAAGATGGCCTGGGCACTGGGGATGGTTCCTTGGCCTCTGCCCCAGGCATTAGAGTGGCTCTGGTCGCGGCAGAGCGATGCCCCGGAGGGGCAGAGCATCGCCCCCTGGTGGGCAGAGCTTCGCCCCTGGTGGGCGTGCCGGGTGGATCCCGGTCGGGCGCATGCGGGAGTCTGTCTGTCTCTCCCCGTTTCCAGCTTCAGAAAAATACAAAATAAATAAATAAATAAATAAAAATAAATACATAGAAAATATTTCCTAATTCACAACTCAGTGGCACTTCTCTTTTCAGGTTTCAAAAGTGTTCCTGCAAAAGTGCGTCATCTTCAAAGACATTTGCAGACAGTATTTTTGTCAAGTATAAGTTCCTGAAAACTAAGATCATAAAACTGAACTGGTAAAAATTTCCAGAACTAATTTTTGAAAAGTCTGTGTTCAATTGGAACAAAAATTAGTAATTGGAATTGAATGAACTGAAGAAGATGACTATAATTTTTGTGGCTTCTCGTTTGAAACATTGCTGGTTCTCGCATGTTTTGTTGTTCGAGGTTTAAAGAAACCCTTTCTCTTAAACTGTATATGATGTGCAGCAAATTGTAGACAAAGATAAAACAGTTCCTTTTCCTCCCTGATCTCTCAGAATTCGGAAACACTTCAGTGTTATTTTTATGGCACTATAGTTAGTTATTTACATACATTCCATAAGAATCTGGTTTTCTTTTATAACAGAACACAACTGAAAATCAGTATTACCAAGGTTTTCACTAGAATGTCATATCTGAGAGAGAGATGTGTAAACTCAGATGTGACAGAAAGCTTTACAGAACTTAAGGTAGACTTTATGAAGCCAATAAAGTCCCTTAAAAGAAGAAGTTTGGTATTTTGCTGACTGGGTTCTACAAAGCAGTCTTAAAAAGAGCTTGCATAGCCTGACCAGGAAGTGGTGCAGTGGATAGAAAGTCAAACTGGGACACGGAGGACCCAGGTTTGAAACTCCAAGGTCGCTGGCATAAACATGGTCTCATCTGGCTTGAGCACAGGATTGCTGGCTTGAGCGTGGGATCATAGACATGACCCCATGGTTGCTGGCTCAAGCCCAAAGGTTGCTGGCTTGAGCAAGGGGTCACTTGCTCTGCTATAAACCCCCTGGTCAAGACACATATGAGAAAGCAATCAATGAACAACTAAGGTGCCAGAACAAAGAATTGATTTTTCTCATCTCTCCTTTCCTCTCTGTCTGTCCCAATCTGTCCCTCTCTCTCTGTCTCTCTCTCTGTCTCTGTCACACACACAAAAAAGAGCTTGCATAATCAATTTATTATTCTTGCTGCCCTTATGTAAAACAATTAGGCTAAGGTTAATGCAAATAAATTAGGTTTGTTGTGATCATCATTGGTAAAAAGAAATGGGAGATAGAGGAAAAACTTATGTTCACTTATTTATAGATATTAGATTCTAATTCTGTTCATTGTCTTGAGATTTTATTATTTACTGGTAAACTGGATTTCATCCCAAATTTTTCTAGCTTGCTTTCATATTGGGCCATGACTCTCCAACCTATTATTTCCAACTCTCTCTTACCTTTCTGAGTTTGAAACAATTAAACACAAAAACTGCCCTTGAACCTCCTTGGAGAGGACTACAGCTGGTCTTTTCCACTACCCAGATGGCAGCCAAACTTTAAGAACTTGAACTTTGGGTCCATAACCAATTTAGAAAGGGCCTCTTTACCCTCTAGGAACTGTACACTGGCCGGAGACCTCAAAATCAAATTGACTGGGAAGACTGTAGACTGTTTCCTCCCAAGATGCTGAATCAAGACTCCTCACCATAATGAAATACAACCCTCTCTTCTATTTCTTCCTGCTACTCTGGTATTGGCCTGGAAAGAGAGCCCCACCACCTTGCTCTCCCTGGCCATTGCTAAGGTGAGTAACCCAACCTTCAAACAAACATTAAATTTGGCAGGATGCTAATAACACTATAGTTCTTCCCATCACCATCTTATCCCTGACTTTCAATGCCTCATTTCCTCTCGAACAAAGTGGTCCCTTCTCTATTATTTTTGATACCTCAACCTAGGTGTTCCATTCCCCTGTGTCCGCTTAACAACCCAAACCCAGAGAACATTGTGTCCAGCCTCTGAACAAAGAAAAGAAAATAGGGCAAGAGGAACCAGAATAAACATACCTGGCCTGACCAGGCGGTGGTGCAGTGGATAGAGCATCGGACTGGGATGCAGAGGACCCAGTTCAAGACCCCAAGGTTGCCAGCTTGAGCGCGGGCTCATCTGGCTTGAGCAAAAAGCTCACCAGCTTGGACCCAAGGTCGCTGGCTCAAGCAAGGGGTTACTCGGTCTGCTGAAGGCGCATGGTCAAGGCACACATAAGAAAGCAATCAATGAGCAACTAAGGTGGTGCCACAAAAAACTGATGATTGATGCTTCTCATCTCTCTCCATTCCTGTCTGTCTGTCCCTATCTATCTCTCTCTCTGACTCTCTCTCTGTCCCTGTAAAAAATAAAAATAAAAAATAAACCCATCTGTGTAATCTACAAAACCTAAATTTTACCAGCCTTTATCACTGTCACTTTTTCAATTCTGAGCCACAGACTCAAATGGAAATTACCAGAAAGCATCCGTGATTTAAAATCCTTGCTCCTTATTAGATCACTGCTCCTCCAGCCAAGAGTAAGGACAAGTGAGGCTATGATCAGAAATCTCTCCTTAACTCTGAAGGTATTACAGAATCCACTGTTAAGGCAATAGCTGTTGAACAAAAATCCTTAGACTTTCTGACCACAGCTTTTCTTGATGTGAAGCCAGTATCCACGGCCACCATCACAGCTGCCTGACCCACGCAGGTTCGCATTGGATTCAGACAAACAGTAATGAAACAACAGAGCCACGATCTGGTGGGCCATTATCTTTAATCCTAGCTTGCACCCAGGGGGCAAGTAAAAACACACACTGCATTCCAAAACCCACTCATTCAGTGTTCACAAAGCTACTGACTTACCTGAGTTTCCTAGAATCAAAGGTTTCTAGCTCACCAGATTTATTCACCTTTGTTCCCCATCTCCTTCCTTCTCCCTGCACAAACTCTGCACAAACTGGCTACTCAGAACTCCACCATCTTGGCTGCTTCTTCTGGCCTCCTCCACGTGGCCTTTCTCTGCTCACTGCTCTCTAATGCTAATCTCAGGAACCAAAAGAGCAAGCTCCCTGTCTGCCCCCATTTTATAGTGTAGAAATCAAAACCTTTAATCCAATATACAAATAAGGAAGTCTCTGATACAAAGTCACTTATCTGAGGCATAATGGGATTCCTCCTGAGAGTGCATCACCTACATCAAAAAGGGTGGGAAAGGCTTAGTCCTAAAACCAAGCCCCAGGATACAAAGATCCTGCCTGCCCACAGCCCACCCCCAACAAACATTAATATAATCACGCCCATCCCAAGCAATCACCTGGGCACGGGCTTCCATGTGGGCAGTGCCATCTTTAACAAAGTGAGCATAATATATTTTATCTGCCCAACACTTGATAATAAGACATGTCTTGATTGTCTTGTAGCTGATCAGGGGAATATTTTTGCTGTGGCCGCACTACATGTTATGCCTGGATTAACGCTTCCGGAGAAGTTGAAACTTGGTTACATAAGATCACTGAGCAAGACACTTGGCTTAAAACAGATGACTTTTTCAACAGTGTCTTTCTTCAACTTATTTGATTTTGATTGGTTTGGGTCTTGGGGACCATGGCTTCAATGTACACACCTGACATTGGGAATTATCCCACTTCTAATAAGCATGATAGTTTCTCTGGGTCTCTATATTCTCTCAAAGGCTTTAAATGCATGTTTGTAGCCACTAACCACCAAGCAAATGATCTCCCTAAGACTAGGATGTCAGAAAAAAACTACAAGAAAGTCTGACAAAAAGATAAATTGTGAGGCTGGAGTTGTGACCTGTGAATTTCACAGAGAGGTAGCCAAAAATATGGCATGTGAATACCACACAAAGGATTAGTAAGGCTGTGAGAACTTCAAGGGCAGCTGGGAGTGGCACTAGTGTCTAAAAGTTTGATCACAACTCTCAGGCTAAAGGTTTAGTCAAAAGTGAATAACTGTTGAGAGGGAGAGAATGAGAAAGAGAAGACAACAGGCCTAAAATGGAGACACTCGGGCTAAGCCTCACATTAGCAAACCAAGACTTCATACCTGATCTAAGTACAGTTTTAGTCTCTCCGAGGAATTTAACCTTTAACCAGTCACTCTGAAATTTCCTGATCAACACCAGTGAGGCAATCTGCCTGACAGACCCCTGGCCTTCCCCTAAGGGAAGGTGAACTTGCCTCAAAGAATCCATTCCGTTAGCTTTCTTTTCCCACCCTTTTCTGCCTCTAACAGCCTTCTACTTTGTACAGCTCCTAGGATCTCTTTTCTGTTTGCTAGATAGGATATTTCATGATTCATGAATCCTTGAATAGAGCCAATGAGATCTTCAAATTTACACAGCTAATCTTTTTAACAACACAGAGGATACAGTGGCCAAAAGAAAAAAAAAGGACCATTGAAGAATCGTGAGAACCACGAACCATCCAATCACGACAAACACAGACGTGGGCCCTGCTGAGCCAGCCTGAACGGGCCGTGTTCCACTCACTTCCTTCACTTAATCTTCCCACAACTCCACATCATTCTCCCCATTTACCAGTTTACCAATACCATGAACATGGGGCTATTTTCTGGCATCATATATATCATATTTCTTTTAGAAACCAATAAGAAAAATATAGACAATTTACTGGAGGACAAAAGAGGAAAAAAATGTGAACTTTGCGTTCACAGGGGAAAACAATGGTCAATAAATATAAAAAAATAAAAGGCTCGATTTTACTTATAAGAATGCAAATTAAAATAGTATTCAGATACCTGCTTTCTATTGAAGAACAAAAGGAGTAAAAAGTTTTAACACCCCTCCCCATGCATGGTCAACCAGATTGTAAGAAAGTGGGCCCTCTGGAATCTGGTTGGTGGCTTATATATTTGATACAATGTTTATGAGGGAGAATTTGCTAATAGCTAATACAATTTAATTCTAACAACTTTCTGATGGTGTAATTTTACTATTAGAAATGTATCCTAAAATCATGCAAAAAACTAGTTCTTGAGCCATTTTAATTTGATCATATGGATTTCTTTTTCTTTTTCTTTTTCTTTTCTTTTAAATTAATTAGTTGGAAATGGCACATCAGACCAACTAAATAACAAAGGGGGCCAGTGAGTCTTTGGTGGATAAAGACAAGCTCTCCCCAGTATTTCTCAAAGAGGTTGGAGAGGGAACATCGATTGTGCAGACAAAGGAGGTGACCTGCATCAGCAGTATCAAGGTGGGAAGGCTGGCGTGCCATGCCAGGGGCTGGCAGCAAAGAAAGGATGAATCTCTTCATAGCCTGTGAAGGATTTTACACTCGAGAGATGCATCTCTTGCATATGAGACATGTTACTTTCCTATTCCCAGCAATGCCTGCACTGCAGACTAAGTCCAAGGACTTGAAGAAAAATAGTCCCCGTGTTTTGTGTCATCCATGAGTAGGATACAATCAGTTATCATTGCTCATCTTCCATAAATGCAAAAGATTGGCCACTATATCATCATTTATTAATGTTACCTAAACAAATGCCTTTACAGAGGTCACAGCTCCCAATGGTCTAGTGACTGGTCCACACCTTGGGATTCCATAGATCTGACGGGACATGTATCCTTTCTGTGCTCAGAGCAGGCTCTTCCTTATCACATTGAACGTGGTGTTTCTATAAAACACTGAATGGTTGTTTTCATGAGAAGGGTGGGACTTACCACCACCCAGCTGAAGAACTAGGATGCTTCTTTTCCCTCATGTTAAAATTAACTTTAAATTACATACTGATTTTAGTCTTAGGAAATTTAGCAAAGACTGCATTGCATTTAAATAAATTATAATAATTAAGCCCCAGTGTTTGAATTAAAGCTTTTTATTGCATGATTTGACTGAATACTGTAAAAAACCTCGTTAATTTGTATGCCACTGATTTGTAATTTGTGATAAAGCACAAGCAGGGGGCGTTGGGGAGGAAGGGAGGACCCTGACTGAAGTTTTTCTTTGCACTGCAAATCTTTTTCATGAAAGTGCAAATCAGTACTGTAAACAAGGTTGCAGGGGGTCTGATTTGAAATACTTAAGAAAATAAACTTTTCAAATACCTTTTAGAAGCATCATTTACATGCATACAATTTATATGCTAATTACAAATCATTCCATCTATTCACTAGAGTTATTCCCTTGAGAACCTCAACAGGGCTTTTTCTTTTTCTTCCTTTCTCTCTCTCTCTCTCTCTCTCTCTCTCTCTCTCTCCTCTTTGCAGGGGACTGGGTTAAGTTACTATACTTGAAAGTTACAAAATGGGTGTCCCCATGCTTTATAATGTGAATAAATGCTGTCTAATTAATTTAAAATAGTAACATTTTGCTGCTATATCTATCATTTTTACTTTTTATCTTGCATTCTAATGTGTTCTAAAATACTTAGAAAATGCTTCTCTCTAAAACAGAATTTTTACACCAGGTGGAGGAGGGGCAACTTTAGGCTCTAGGGCTATGGTCATAGTCGTAGAACTGGAGCTAAATTTAATGAGAATTATGTGCTTGAGGTGTGTGTGTGTGTGTGTATGTGTGTGTGTGTGTGTTGAGGCAGGAGTAGAGGCTACGTGGTCCTAAGAAAGTGTTCAAGAAAGAGTAATCGCTCTCATCTCTAAATTGAGAAAAGCCAATAAGCTGGATAAATATTAATATATTTTTTATCTACAGAATTAACAAACTTGTAACCCTGGTGCTGGTTTTAAATTCTCAAATAATTTTTAATCAAAAGTCACAATCTAAAAAAAAAAAGCAAGCCCCAATCCACCTTCAAATAAAAAATTTTCCCCAGAATTCAGGTCTATGATGGAAAAAAAAAAATGGAATCAAATATTTAGATTGTAACTGCACAAATAGATTTTTTTAATGTCAACAAAACAATGAGAATGTGAGTTCCATTCCAAATGTCTTGCCCTCCAGCTGGCTGTTCCAAGCCCTTGTGCTCAGGACTACAGCTATTTGGTGGGAAGGGGTCAGTATAGGGCATGTGGGAAGCCACACAATTGGCTGGCTTAGCTGCGTAGGATAGTCCTGATGCAAACCCACCTGATAAGCTCCTCTTTTCCCAATTTATTTACTTTACTAATTGGGTTACAAAATAAAATGAAGATCAACAACAAACACTCTTTCAAGCCATGTAAATTACAGATCACTTATCTCCAAATAGGAGAGAAGTTTATAGGTGGGAATATAATTAAGCCTAGGAAAGCTCATTCTCTCCAGAAAGACTGGCATTCACAGGACCTAGCAAATGCCTTGAATTTCAGTCTTACACACGTAATTATTCTTACGTGAAATATAATTAATGAAGGAAATGCCTCAGATGTGTGGGCAAGGAAGGCAAATACAGTTACCCTTTATTGTGCTTTCAAGGTTAGAATTATTATAGCACTTATAATTTTATTATAATTACCCATAATGAGATTCCACACGTGATGTAGTCGACATGCTTTTGACAATAGAAGTTTTCAAAATGCCTCATTAAGTATCTTAGTATATATTTATGTGACGTTTGCTCCGCCTCCTAATTTTGGTGGCAACACAGCCCATGTAAAGGCATATGTACATATTTTAATAAAAAAGACTACCATTAAAGATCATAAAATGATTACAATGGATAGATATTAAGATGTCACAGCTGTAGAAGCCATTCTTTTTATGTACTCCCATGCTGAATTGTTTTATGACCTATCATAAACCTATTAAACTACTGGTAATAAAGAATTGTAATTAGTGATAAAACCTTGTTGCTTAGTGAGCCAAGACAGTCATCCTTACTTTGAATTTTATTGAAAGTAATCAAGACAAAACCTTCAGCAATGTCAAATGCCAGGCAAGAGCAAGGTTGTACTTTTACTAAGGATGGGTGACATTTAACCTTTCTGGGGTTGTTGTCTCTCTCTTTATTGTGCTGGTTCAAAGAGGAGATTTTTTGTTTTTTTGGTTTTTGGCCTGTTTGGCCTTGCGTTGTTTTATTTTGTTTGTAAGCATGAGATACAGGAGGGAACATTCCAAGACAAAGATAAGGCAGCACACTTGGCCCTGCTGTGCTGACTCTGGGGTCTTCCGGGAGGAGCAGACAGGGCCCAGCCCTGCCTATGCAGGACCACTGCACAAGGACCATCTTCAGAATGGGCTGCCGAAGGAGCAGCTGGCACAAAGACTGAACAAACATGTGACCTTCTCAGCTATCAAATCAAATTAACTTTTCGCCTCGTCATCCTGGGTTGAATGTGAACATCACTTCCAGAGACACAAAAGCCCCTTCGCTAATCTGCGTGGCACCACTGGTCCCTTCCGTCTGTGTGACTGCCTCCTGAATACATTAGTTGTGCCAACGTGTGCAAAAGGATGCTCCTTGGTGTACTCTGGTGGAAGATGACATTCCCAGCTCTGTTATGTAAATTTCCCCTATTTTAACTTCACAATTCTGGGTGGATTTATTTCATCAGGGAAGCAGAGGCTGGAATAGGTGCACAAAACATCAGAAAAGGAGAGTGCACTGTTGTGCTGGGTAACAAACAGCACACTCACCTCCCAGGACCCAGGGCGGTCGGTCAAGGATGCATCTCCCCCAGCCAGTGGCTCTGGCCTCACCAAAGCAGCTCTGCAAAGGGTGGCATGTTTTAGAGGGTTTTGCCTGAGTATTCTGAAGATCCCAACTTTAAGTGGCAAACAATGACCCATCCCTCAACTCTGCTCTAAATAACCGAGGAGTTATCTAAGAAAGAAGACCAGGTAGACTAGGGTTTCATAGCTCAGTGTATGTCCTGTGTGTCCTAACTGGACTTAACCCCTTGACTTAGCTTTCTCAGAACAGAGCTGAGCAGAAGGGAAACTATAGTAACCAATAATTGGCTTCAGGTCAGTGGAAACTGTGTATCTTCGTGGATAACAAACAAAGACAGGATAATAGCAATAATAAGAATAAGAATAAAAACCCTAAAAGCTGCTGGCAGGCCATGAGGGGGGCGCTGCCTGAATTCCACAGGGTGTTTGATCTAGCAACAGATTTAACCTCTAACCTTTCTCTGAGGAGCCCAGGGTCCTGCACACAGAGGCCAGGAGCAAGTGAGGCAGGCCTGTTGAGTGGGTTTGAATCAGAAATGCATGGTAATTAATCCAACATTAAATAGAAGAGTAGAAATTAAATAGGAGGAATCAGCTGAGTATCCAAGCAGATGACATTTCATGACAAGTACATCCAAATCAGTCTGTAGACCTGGGAAGAACAGCAGAGATCTCCTTATACTATTTATATTCTCCCAATGCTAGTTCCACCTTATCATGAGTACCTGTGTGCTTTCTCGTTCGCACTGTAGCACCCTAAAAGTGTATTAGGGAAATTAGAACGTGGAATTAAGATGCAGCCATGCTCCTCTACAATCAGCATGGCCACATCATCACCCATCACTTGAGATCTGTGAGAAATCAGGAGCACAGGAGGCTGGCGGCTTTTGATAGCGAATCAGAAAGACTGTTTGACTTTTTTTTTTTTTTTTAATCTTAAACGTATCCAGAGTTGTAGGGACAAATACGTAAGCTGTAGCAGTTGGCCAGGCTTTAAGCTACTAGAAGAAAGTTAAGCTTCTGCTTCGGCTGGCTGAGATACCAGCCATAAGCTGACAAGTAATTAAACTTGTGTATCTATAACAACTGTCATCTCTTACTTCTCTGCAACTTGGATGTAAACCAAAGGGAAGAAAGCCAGAAAAAGAGAGAGAGAGAGAAGGAGAGAGAGGGAGAGAGAGAGAATAAAAGAGTCCTGGTTACAGAAGGCCACTGCTGGGCCAGCCTTTAGCACAGGTTAGGGGACCTGTGCATTTAAAGACCTGCAGTCCAGATAAAAAGGGTCAGTGCCCCCTTTACAGATTAATAGTAGGGAGACCATGCATCAAGTAAGGTATAAATCGGAGCTCTGCACTTTTGAGGAAGCCCATGGTTAAATGCATTCACTCAGGAGTGGCCTGGGTCTGAGTGCCTCCCTGAGGTCACTGCTGCATTTCAAAAATGCTGAGGTCCCTGGGGTGTCACACAGCACCCTGCCATGGCCAGCTAGCTGGGATGCCCACCCCTACCCCCAGCCGTCTCCCAGGGGCTGATGTTTTCTTACCTGTGGTCTGAACAAAACCTCCTTCTCCCCCTCCACTGCCGCACTCGCTCACTCTCTCCTCCCAGACACAAAGCACACACTCGGAAGAGTTGTCTGTGTTGGGGCGTTTGTATCTCTAGATCAGGGGTCCCCAAACTACGGCCCGCAGGCCACATGTGGCCCCCTGAGGCCATTTATCCGGCCCCCGCTGCACTTCCGGAAGGGGCATCTCTTTCATTGGTGGTCAGTGAAAAGCGCAGCGTTGCTCACGTACAGTACTACTTCCGATGACGCGAGACGCACGCGTCACGGCTCCGGAAGCGTGTCATATCACTTGTTATGGTTAGCAGTGACAAATATGGAACCGGACATTGACCATCTCATTAGCCAAAAGCAGGCCCATAGTTCCTATTGAAATACTGGTCAGTTTGTTGATTTAAATTTACTTGTTCTTTATTTTAAATATTGTATTTGTTCCCGTTTTGTTTTTTTACTTTAAAATAAGATATGTGCAGTGTGCTTCGGGATTTGTTCATAGTTTTTTTTTATAGTCCGGCCCTCCAACAGTCTGAGGGATAGTGAACTGGCCCCCTGTGTAAAAAGTTTGGGACCCCTGCTCTAGATAGAAGAGCAAGGCCTGGAGCCCTCAGGTTTCTCAGTGACCTGGAAGCAAGTGGAATGGCGACCGGCCCATCTTTCCAGGTTTGATGCTGAAATTAGTGCAGTGCTCTCTCATTCTCCACAGTCTGAGCCCCTTTTTGTGCACAGACATCATTTGTTTGGTGTGTTTAAAAATAATGCTGTGGGAGCCATGAACGCTGAATTGGGATGGTTCCACGGGTTCCAAGATAAGCAGGCAATTCAGTCCCCGTGTCTTCTGGCCTTGTGATGACGTGACAGCTAGCTTAGGTCAAGAGTCTGCCTTTCTCAGGAGAAGGACTCTGAGCATGGGTCCCATTCACAAACACACAATGATACCCTTCATGGGTACTAGTGTGGTGCTAGAGGCCACTGTACCAAAACTTTAGAGTGAAGAAGGACACCAAGTATAATGGATCTCTTCCGACCTCCAGGCATTCTTGTTTGCAGAAAGATTTGAGATTTCTAAGGGAAATTTTTATACATTTAAGATAATCTCTTTACTCTCAAGACCACAGTAAATCCCCCAAAATGTAGAGGAAGGAGCAGCTTGTTAGAGAACTAATTGCAAAAACATCTGATGTTTTCCTTTTAAAACCTCTTAATACTTTCACTGTCTTTCCTGTTCAAATGGACTATCAGCTTTGTTAATTTCTTAGTCGTCAAACTTGAGAGTTGCTTGATAATCTTGGAAACACAGACGCCCATCCAAGGCCTAGCCACACATTCTGTTTATTTTTCTCCTAATGAAAAGTGTGACAAGCAAATAATTAAACTGAAAAGCGAGCATAAATTAGAGTCCACAGCTACAGAACAGATCGCCTTTTGAAGACTGCATTTTAAATATGTGCTCGGAGAGCGCTCACTCCGGTCATTTAAATTATCTGGCTTAAACTATCTGTGGTTCTGTACGATAGTTTATCCCATTTCATCAAATAGAATGTTTGATGTGCCTTGGCATAACAAATTATTTGTGTTGGATTTATTTCAGTGAATTCCCCTTCTCCTTCTGGTTTCAAGAGAGTAAGCCCTAGGCTTCTACACATTATGAAAACAACCAGATCTGAGAGACATTATATCCACAACAAAGAGAAACCAGTGACCAGCCCAGTTACATTGTCTTTTGAACAACAAGTCAATGCAGACAGAAGTAAATGACAGTTAATTACAAATTACATTCTGGTTGGGGCTGAGAAGGGCCTCTTGCCTTGAATAATGATCAGGCCCTCGGGCGCTCACCTGCCTGCGAGCGGCCGTAGGAGACGCAGGCTGGGGTGCTGTACAAGTTTCAAAACAAGCTGCTAAACACAGAAGCTTATTGGATTACAGAGATTTAGGAAAAAGCATTCAGATCTCTCGCGGCAACTGCAGGATGAGGGCGGAGGGGTTTCTGGAGGACCGCGGCCGCTCCCTGTATACTTGTGAACGCTGGTCTCAGCGTCCCAGGAGGAAATCGGCGCCTTCTTGCTAATGTTGGGAACTTGTTCCGTCACAAGGACGACGGCGAGGCAGCGAGCCAGCTAACCCAGAGAAGTGGATAGCAGGATTGAGGAGATTTTTGACTCATCATCAAAGAAATAATTCAATAATTCACTTAGATTGTGTCTTTTTTAATCAGAAAAAGATTTTCATACCGTTTCAGACACTTTGATTTATTCATACTTTTTTTTTTAGTTTAAACAGTAAATGAATTGATTAGATTTTAAGTCAAAATTTTAAGTTACAGTATTTGCAAAAATAAGACAATGTTGAAAATAATTAATGTCAGCATTCCTGCATTGAAAGGACCTTGGCTTTTGTAATTCACTAAAGCAATTTCTATTCATTTAGTTGAGCTAAATGCTTATTGTTAAAGACAAAAGCCCCATCAGTTTGACATTGAGCTCATTATGTATGTTAGGAACACTCTGGAATCCAAGGCCACACGGCAGGCAACAAAGCCGGGGATGCCTGGGTAGGGGTTGGGGTGGGAGGGGGTGGGCAGGATTTAAATGCAGACCACATCGTTCTCCTCAATAACTTCCCATTTAGACCTGATTAAAACTTCAAAACAAAGCTCACTAGAAACAGGAGAATGGTTTTTGTTGTTGGCAGTAAGTGATGGGGCAATCAGTAAACTCTAGAAAGTTAAAAAGTTCTAACAGCCAGATCACACACCAAGCTGATTCCCAAAGTTGTTAAAAAAAAAAATTTAAAAACAAGTATAAATACATGCTGAGGGAAAAAGGTATTTTATGAACCACAGAGAGGTTTAGAAGACAAAGCATAATAATACAACTTCCTGTGTATCATAACAATAATGTATAATATTAGCAACTTGTGCTCTAGGAGAACTTTCTCTAAGGCATTGTTTGCACAACACCCATATTCTTACCTCCAGCACAGCACTTGCCCAATAAACATCCCCGATAATGCAGCCAGCAAAAGGAGCTTCCTTCTTCTGTAAGAAAGAAGATGCAATGGTTGCTACACTACACTTTCTTACGTAGGAAATCAAACATCTTTATTAAACTCCATGTTTAGAAAATTAATACCCTGTTTCTTGCCTGAGCAGAGAGTTTCACAGATGAGACATATAGCTTGTACATGAGAACCTGCAAGGTAAAAGTCCGAATAGGTTCTGCTGAGATGGCTTTAAATGTTTTTCTTGCTTATTAAAACAAACAAAAAAAAAGTTTTAATTATGAGACAAAATAAATGAAGCAGCTGCAGGAGCCCCTTCAGAATGCACGTGTGGGGAGCCTGAGATCCTGTGAGAATCCTAAAAAGGCTGTACTCTGAAGGGTCTACTTTCTTGCTGTGAAATTTGAAAGCTACTTTTTAGAGATATTGGCTTTTTTTTTTTTTTTTTCATTTAAAAGGGCAGATGGTGTCTATTTCCAATACATAGGCATACACCGTTTATTTAGAAGAATCACATGGGTCTCTCCCAGTATGACATCTCAAACCCCTGCTCACAAGGACACCTGCAAGAGCTCTTCCCCTAAAATCAAGGAGAAAAATAGCTGCCTTCTCCGCGTGGAGGAGTGCGGCCGTCTTATCGGTGGCAGAGTGACGCTGACTGTACCGATAGTGACACGGGTAATCCATCATGTCATCAGCAAAGTGAGGGATGCGGCCGGCACCTCCGCTGCCCGGAACGCAAGCCAAGAGGCAGGGACACTTAACCCCTGCGAGCCCCTCACTCCTGCCGCGCTCCACACAACCTCTGTCAGGTCTGAGGTGGCTGCAGGGTGACAGTAAATCTATACGGGCCCACAATCTACCCTCGTGACAAGCGCACACCGGGCTGCCTTATAACACGATTAAACTGTATCATGACGGGAGCGCAAGACAAGGCCTTTATCATGTGCCTTGTTGAACCGTTTAGGAGGTCTTTGCCAAGACTGGCTGCTCTCACTAGACTGGGAAGGTAGGGCTGACGTCTACCTGGCCCGGGGAGCTCTCCAGGGCGCCTGTGGGAGGTCTGGGACTTCTAAACTAGCATCTGATTTACAGAGTGATGGCTCTCAGGCATCTGCAGCCAGCACACATTCATTTGATGTTATTTTGACGTATAAAGATGTTAACCAATTTTTTAAAAAAGATTTTGTTTTAAATCCATGATAGATAAATGGTGATACATCAGGGTTGGGATATGCTCTTGGACACCATATATCATTTTATCATATCATCTAGAAAAACCTAAATCATGTAAATGGCAGTGGTAATAACACATGGAAATGACATTTAGTATGATATTTTAAACTCCTAAGATTCCAGGTGCCAGGTTGTGATCCCATTGACCACATACATAAAAGTGGCATTTCTTAGGTCACTGTGTTATGCCTGTGTTTACATGAAATAAACAAGTTTTCTAACTAATTTTTTCTAGATTGTATTATTTTATTTATTTTTTCTTCCCTTTTGTTAAATTACAGGAAGCTTTTTTGGGGTTAAAGAAGAAAAATCTAGTTGAATAGTAATATTATTCTTTCATGTATATGCAAGAAAAAGATCTTTTCACACCTTGATGAAATTAGCATATATTTAAATACTAATGACTTGCCAGGAACTGGGTAGGAATACCAAGTGCTACCTGTACACACATTTATATGTCCCTAGGACACAGATCTGATGCTAGAGGAATGAGACATGCTTAATATTGGATTTTATCCTGCAAAATGCTACTACAATGTCCCAAACAGTGTGAAAGTGGCAAGAAGATATAAGTTTGTCACAAAAATAGATGTCTCGAAATGGAAAAATTGGGGTCAAATAAAAATAAAAACCAGTTGGTTTGAGGTAGCTCCCTACGTGTCTTGATTGCTCAGTGGAATTGTGGAACTTTTTCTAGCACCAATTTACTTACCGTGGACCTGTTTGATGCAAGACTAGGTTTATGAATTCTTCCATGGATATCTCATAGCATGGAAAGCTCATTCAGATTAATTTAAAGACACACTTGCATGAAAAATAGTTTTTAATGTTCTGCTATCTTATGGTATTGGAAATAATTTTATGTTCTCTCAAGTAAATATTGTGCATCAATAAACAATCACATCATCAGTTTTTATTCTAATGTCCCAACCACTGAGTCTTGACTCCTCATGGGCCCTGGACAAGCAGAGGAACCTGTGCAAGCACCGTCTCCATGCCGGAGAAGAGTACCACCCATGGCAAAGTTCTTCCCAGCTGTTGGGTAAACAAGTGAGTTAGGTTTGCTTGCTTGTGTTCTGCATTGGCACAGGGTACCACCATGTGTGTAGCCTGTGAAAGGCTGCAGGTGCTTGCCCTCAGGGCAGCAGATTGCAAATTGCGGATTTCCTTCCTGCTTGGGAGGGGCCATTGTATTGCTAATGTCCCCACCCCCAGCCTATTTTGCTGGAGGGCATAGAGAGAGGGAGAAAGAGAGGGAGCTGAGAGGCTTGGAAGCCCTGATTTCAAACCCAGCCCGTTTGGCTGGGGTGCTGAGGCTGGTGGAGGGCCTGTGAGTCCTGGTGAGTTCGCAGTGCTGGAACGGCAAGCAGTTTTCCCTGCCTATTTGCCTGTCCGGAGAAGGAGTCCGGGTTGTGAAACTGGAGACTGAGTCGAGTCTTTGGGAGCTCTGAGGAGAGGAAACAGTTTTCCCTGCCTGTCTCCTAGTCCGCCATTAAGAGACTAATAAACAGAATGAACCACCATTTTCTGGCTCCACAGTTCCGTTACTGTCTGCCCGAATGCAATGAGAGCCTGAACCTGCATGGCCACAGCGATGGATACTGGCCATACTCCAACCATGAAATTCCAGGTATGTTTTACCTCATTCCCTGTCCCAAGTTGGCATTAAATGCCACCCAAAGTGATCATTGTATGGCCAGCAGTCACCACTGTCACGGCCATTCACATGCAGGTTCTCATTGAATTTGGGCAGAAGGTAAAGAAACAGTGGAACCAAAAAATGGTGTACCATTCCTTTGTTAAAGTCTCGCTCTGGCCAACTAGCAACACACAGGGAAAACACTTCCCTTTCACTCAGGGCTCCCAAAGCCACTGACACATTTTGCAGTTACACAACCAGGAGAATCTTCTCCAGTTCCTCCAAGAATCAAAGGCCTCATTAGTCTCAGCGGAGCTCACAAAAGCTCCACACCTCTGGTTCCCCATCCACACCTCTTCTCTTTCCCTGCCAACATAGCTTCTTCTTCAGCACCCTGAATTCTCTCTGCTCTCACTATGCAAACATGGCTTCTTTCTGCCTCTTCGACTTCTCCATCTTTTCAAAACTTTCTGGCTTGAAAACCTCTCTTCCAGCAAACATTAGCAAGACAGTGGCCCTTCCCAAGCAGGAAGGTAATTTGCAATTTCACAGGCTCACATACACCTGGTGTTGCCAGCCCCCAATGCAACCTATGAACGAGTAAACATAAAAATAATATTTTACAAACTTACTTGACCAACAATCATCAACTTTTGTTATTTTTTGGTTTAAAAATTTAATGAATTCTAAACTGTGTGGAAATATATAAGTCCTGGAAAAGTATTTAAAACTCCACAATTGCAAGAAGAAAATGAAATTAGACTAAACCATAAAAAATGCTTTTGGAAAAGCAAGAGTAATTTACATCAAAGAATATTATAATTATTTTCCAATTTGTGCTTAAAATTTTTTAAACCATTCTTTATGGTTTGCAGTGTATTCTTATGTGCTCATTTTTTTTTCTTTAAAGTTTATACAAACAAACCTACAATGAAACCACACATGCACAGATAAAAAGGTATAATAAAAAGGTAAAAGGGATTGAAATACTTTCTTCAATGGTTAAAAGCTTGAATAAATTATAAAACATGCCTTAGGGAAGCTTGGATAATGCATGGTTCACATGCCCCTAAGGGGCATTGTTCAAATATCACTTGCTTTACTCTGACTTGAGCGGGATGTGACATCACAGACTTAGGATCGAGTGCTCAGGTGACTGCCAGAAGTGCAGGTTTTTCAGGTTGTTTATTAAAAAACAATCCTGAGCCATCAGTGACAGGGTTAACATTATCCTAAAAAACTAAGCAATTGCAGAGCAGGGTCCATACAAAGGACCTGTCGTCCTCCATACAAAGAAGCTAGGTGAACTTGGTAGGCTGGAGTGAGGAACTGACTCAGCCAACACTCGGAGAAGTCAGTTGTATGCTTCTTTACTTTTTCCTGACTGGAACTTGTTAAAATGCAGAGGAAACTGAGTAATGCTTTTGGAGGGGAAAGTCTTTTCTGGACATTCAGTATTCACTTGGAATGGAATAGGAGGTGCCAGTTAAGCATAGTAAAGAGGGGTGGGTGGTGAGCCAATGACACTGTGCTGATCTTAACTCACAAGAATGAAAGGATGACTTAGAGTTGAACAAGACTCTGTTTTGTCCCCTACAAGACATTTGCTCTCAGGCCTCCACCCATTCCCATGTTACTCTTTGAAGCATTTATTTAAAAAAAGAAAAAAAAATAACTGGATGTTCTCCTTCTGATGATAGACCTAGCTAGGACAACTTGAGAAGCTGTTCAAGGTCACACAACCAACAAGGAATTGTGCTGGTCCTTCTGAGGCCGGAATAGCCTTCCCAGAGTATATGAGTGTCCAGTTATGGTAAATGTAAGGAACAAGAAAGATTGCTAACTTTAAAAATACTTAAGAATCAACTACAATCTCAGCATTCGCATTGTCAGTTTTAACAGAGGAGCTACGTACACTGGGTTAAGATGCACATGCAGAATGACTGTCAGCAAGGACTATGATTAACTTTCACAACAATAATACTTTAGAATGAGTCTTTTATTGGAGAGTCTACATTATTCTACTTCCAAAGAGAAACAAAATTGAACTCCATCATATGGCTTTACTTAATTACAGAAAATAGTTTTTACTGAGTACTGGGTTATAACCTACATTTGTTATTTCTCATTTAAAACAAGCAAACATGTCTTTTATTCTATACATTATCATATTGTACAACAAAGATAAAATATTCAAAATGTAGAATCAAGCCTATTTTTAAATACATGAACAGTTCTAGAGCTTGTTTCCCCCCACACATATGAGCTAGAAGCAGGAAAAACTGAAGTCAGCCAGCACCTGTGGTTAATGACACTACCAAAGTCCTAACATCATAGAGCTGTCTTCCAGATAGACGTATATTTTCATTTTAGCATACTACCAAAAGTCTGTTCAGGACATGAACCACATATGTTTGCGTGGCAGACACTTCTTCCAATTATGGGTGTCGATGGGCTTCTGTCTTATCCGTGACCTCTTCCTCTCCAGTCCTTAACACACAAACGTTGGCTAAGCTCACTCTCTGGAAGTACCATGAACACAGAATGTGGAACTGTCAACTGTTAAGTAAAATGGATGGCATTGTTTGCTTCTCAGGAAAAAAGGTCAGAACAAAAATGCTCCAAAAATCAAAGCTAGGACATGAAGAAAGAAAAAGCTTTTTATCTGGTTTGACAAATATTTCCTCCATTTTGAAAATCTGGTATAACTTTTAAAATATGTGTATACCCACTTAAATCATCTCTGCAAGATGTTTCCCAAACACAAAAAGTAAAATTTCTTTAAAAAGGTGAGACTCAGTCTCTGGCTGGTTGACTCAATGGTAGAATGTCAGCCTGGCCTGTGAATGTCCTGGGTTCGATTCCCAGTCAGGGCACACAGGAGAAGCAACCATATATTTCTCCTCCCTTTCCACTTTCCCTTCTCACTCTTTCTCTCTCCTCCCCTCCCACAGCCATGGCTCTATGTCTATTGGTTCAAGTGCATCAGCCTGGGAGCTGAGGATGGCTCTGTGGACCCTCTGCCTCAGGTGCTAAAAATAGCTTGGTTGTAAGCACTGGCCCCAGATGGGAGGGAGGGGTTGCCAGGTGGATCCCAGTCTGGGCACATGTGGGAATCTGCTTTTCTAGCTCCCCTCTCACTTGGTAAAGAAAAAGATAAGGTGAAACTCTGACCTTAGACATGTGCAATTGTAATTAGGTAAGACTCTTCAGTTTGGGACAAAAACTGGGTGGCGGTTTCAGCAAAATTGTTGATGCCTCAGCCTCAGAAAGCAGCAGAGGACTGAGAATTGAGAATCAGAACTGGCCTGTCACAGGTGATGACACTTTGCCCCAAAGGGGTAACTGTCTTGTATGGTTGTTTTAGGCAAATGGTAAAATGGTGGATATGAGGGTCCTTAGACTACAGTTCCCACTCTGTCACTCAGCACTGAATTTGTCTTCTCGGTTATGCGAGCCATATCCAAGTGTCCTGAATTGCTTTAGAATGTGTATGGGCCTAGTTCAGTTGGCAAACATTTTCTCAAAAGGGCCAGATAGGATAAATCTTTTCCATTTTGGGAACCATATTTGGTCCCTGACACCAACACTTTGCTGTGCTGTATTGTGAGAGCATCCACAGATAGTACACAAACAGGATTACAGCTGAGTTCCAATAAAGCTTTGTTTAAAAATGGGGCTGCAGGCCCTGGCTGATTGGCTCAGCGGTAGAATGTTGGCCTGGTGTGTGGAAGTCCTGGGTTGGATTCCCGGCCAGGGCACACAGGAGAAGCGCCCATCTGCATCTCCACCCCTCCCCCTCTCCTTCCTCTCTGTCTCTCTCTTCCCCTCCCGCAGCCAAGGCTCCATTGGAGCAGAGTTGGCCCGTGTGCTGAGGACAGCTCCATGGCCTCCACTTCAGGTGGTTGAATGGCTCTGGCCGCAATAGAGCAATGCCCCAGATGGGCAGAGTATTGCCCCCTGGTGGGCATGCTCGGTGGACCCCTGTTGGGAGCCTGCGAGAGTCTGTCTGACTGCCTCCCCACTTCTAACTTCAGAAAAATATAAATAAGTAAATGAATGAATAAATAAAGATGGGGCTGCAGCTTGCCCAACTCTGGGTATCAGCGGCAACCCCACCCTCCAGGGTTTCCTCAGAATCTCATTTTCCCACAATCAACCCAAATACTAGTTCCCAGCTTCTCCTCTTGTAGTTAGCTCTCTATTTTGATTGCTAACCCAGTCCATTCCAGAACTTATTTTATTTCCTTCACCAACAGAGCAGTCATCATTACCAATATTCATTTCTTTATTGTTTTAATGTTAAAAAGTGCAGTAGGAGAAGTTTTGTTCTGCTTGCTGTACATCTTGCTTTAAAGGGGCTGTATTCTTAAGAAGCTTCTAATTCAAGAAGTAGAGTCAAGATGTTGACTTGTATGCATAAAATCACATCAGAGGGTGTGTACTAAGTGACAAGGACTACCAGCCCCAGTTCACATGAGGAAATTCCCCTGAGATACAGGGGGTCAGGGTTAATAACACTGTGAGTTATTGTAATAATGCTAATGTTAACACTCTACATAACAGCATGCACCATATACCACAACCTGGTGACTACGTGCTGTGGGATAGGCATGTGCTCCACAGTCCATATACATTCTATCATATACCGGTCACCTGGCAGGTAGGGGGTTGGCTCAACTCTGTCTTTGCTGGTGCTTTGAGTTATTGGTAAGACTTACCAAATGCCAGCAGTGCAAGGAGCTTTGGACACATTTCAGTTCCTGGAACAGACCAGGCAACAATGCCACAGTGGAGATGAGACAGGTGGGTGCATGTGAGCAAGCAGGAAAGGGCGCAGATGTGTAGAACAAGGAAGTGCTGGTCCCAGGGTGAGCTTCGCTTTACCTCTGCCAGTCAATCTTAGAAAAAGTACTTACTTTTGAGGTTCATGATCCAATTCTCTAAGACAGGGATAGGGAACCTATGGCTCACAAGCCAGATGTGGCTCTTTTGATGGCTGCATCTGGCTCACAGACAAATCTTTAATAAAAAAAAAAATGTTAAAAATATAAAACATTCTCATGTATTACAATCCATTCATCTCCTACTGCTCATGTTCATGGTTGTGGGTGGCTGGAGCCAATTACAGCTGTCCTCCGGGACAACACCAAATTTTTATTGGATAATGTGTAACGTATATGGGTCATTGTATGGCTCTCACGGAATTACATTTTAAAATATGTGGCATTCATGGCTCTCTAGCCGAAAAGGTTCCTGACCCCTGCTCTAAAACATTCTAATGTTGTCTGGAGCTTCTACAATCTATGATTTGAATGTTCTTCCAACTCTGAACAATGAAACTCTTTTAGAAATTAAACCATTTCATTGAGGCATTTGGTTAACTATGCATGAGTAACAATGGTTTAAGGGTCTTGTCTGCATATAGCTGACCCCTGCCTGTGCCCAGATCCCAAACTGGCCATGGAGGTCTTGGATGTGTAATTCTTACTCATTCCCTGATTTCAAGCCCATGAGCATCTATTCTCAAAGATCAACAAACATAAGTTACATAAAATAATGTGGGAAAGAAATGGAAGTGATTGCATGAACTAATGAAGAAAAGCACACAGGCCATCATTGGAAATTCCCCACTTGGACATTTATCCTCTCAGGAGAACTGCATTTTGTAATAGAATTTTTCTGTACATCTTCATAACCATTAGCAACAAAATTTTACCAAAACATGGCTCCTTCAAGTGCTAAGTTCTGACATTTAGGATTTAAAGATTGAAGAACTAAGGTATAGAAGAGATAAGAGCAGCCATGGGTCACTGGGGAGATAGACACTAAGTCCTGGCTTATGAAGTTCATGCTTATTGTGTTCTTTAGCATCTGCCATTTGTTACTTCATTCAGAACATAGACTACTGTAGAAAATGGTCTACTTAGAAAATATCTTATAGGGGCAGAAAAGGTGCCTCTCTGTCAAGAAGTGATGGAAGCAATGTCTGAGTTTGGGAGAAACGTTTTACAAACAGGCAAAGGTCCTGGGGCTGGAATGGCCTGAGTGTAAACTTCTGTAGACCAGCAGAGGCAGTGTGGCTGGGACAGAGGGAGAAGTCAGAGAGGGCAAGGCCAGATTCCAAGGCCTTGCAGGCTGCAGTGGGAATTCCAAGGGCCTTGCAAGCTCCCAATATTATGAGGAGATTCTGAGGCCTTCCAGGAGCAGGGGAGAGACATAAATGTGGTGGATATTTCACAAGATTCTTCTGGCTGATGCAAATGGTGATGGAGGTTAGTAGGAGCAGAAAGGTGGGGTGGATTGAAGTTGGAAGGTATGGTAGCAGCAGAGCTCATGAAATGACTCCAATTCTGAAGGCCTTTTGGAAGTGGGTCGATCAGGACCTTCTAAAGTGGACTGCATGGAGCTGGGCAGACAGTGAAGGCAAGTGAGGATTGAGGCTGATTCTTAAATGAGGGGCTTAAATGAACAATTTGGGAGGTAGTTGTTTATATCTACCAGGCACTCCATGAGGGATGAATCTATAAATTAATCATAGCAATAATTCACTGATGGGATGGAGGTCAGACTCTGAGCAAGAGAGAGAAAGAGAGAGATACAGAGAGAGAGAAGTACCTTCTCAATTTTAATATGAAGGGAAAGAAATGCGTGTCAGGAGCCAGAGTGTGAAAGGTGGCTTCTGCAAAGTGAAAAATAAACACCAGGACCACAAAATCAGCTTTCTGCACCCCCTCTGCAATCCTGGAACTGTGTGGCATTCCCACATAACCCTGGTCATGGGGTGTACAGGTGATGTCTTTTGCCTGCGGTTACATTTTGGAGGATCCATATCAGGGGTCCCCAAACTTTTTACACAGGGGGCCAGTTCACTGTCCCTCAGACCGTTGGAGGGCCGGACTATAAAAAAAACTATGAACAAATCCCTATGCACATTGCACATATCTTATTTTAAAGTAAAAAAACAAAACAGGAACAAATACAATATTTAAAATAAAGAACAAGTAAATTTAAATCAACAAACTGACCAGTATTTCAATGGGAACTATGGGCCTGCTTTTGGCTAATGAGATGGTCAATGTCCGGTTCCATATTTGTCACTGCTAGCCGTAACAGGTGATATGACGTGCTTCTGGAGCCATAATGCGTGTGTCCCGCTTCACCGGAAGTAGTACTGTACTTGAGCAACGCTGCGCTTTGCCGCGACGCCACATTCAGTACTCCAGGAGCACAGCATGCGACCCGCGAGCCGTAGTTTGGGGATCCCTGATTTACAGGGTCTTGATGCAAAGAACAGATGCAAAGGAATAGCGCCTGATCACATTTGCCTTTCCCTTGTTGTTATAGATCAGGGGTCCTCAAACTACAGCCCATGGACCACACGTGGCCCCCTGAGGCCATTTTCCGGCCCCCGCCGCACTTTCGGAAGGGGCACCTCTTTCAATGGTGGTCAGTGAGAGGATGCATCCTGTGCTCCTGGAGTACTGTATGTGGCGGCGCTGCAAAGCATGGAGACACTCACGTACAGTACTACTTCTGATGACACGGGATGCACGCGTTATGGCTCCAGAAGCATGTCATATCACTTGTTACAGCTATCAGTGACAAATATGGAACCGGACATTGACCATCTCATTAGCCAAAAGCAGGCCCATAGTTCCCATTGAAATACTGGTCAGTTTGTTGATTTAAATTTACTTGTTCTTTATTTTAAATATTGTATTTGTTCCCATTTTGGTTTTTTACTTTAAAATAAGATATGTGCAGTGTGCATAGGGATTTGTTCATAGTTTTTTTTATAGTCCGGCCCTCCAACGGTCTGAGGGACAGTGAACTGGCCCCCTGTGTAAAAAGTTTGGAGACCCCTGCTGTAAATTCTTGTATATTACTTGTACTTGATGTCAAGTCACATGCTCCACTGAATGCCATGTCCTAAAAAGTTCCTGCTGTATAAAGAGGGGAAGCAAATACCCAGGGCCTTGCCCAGCCATAATAAACCTCCAAGAACCTCACATACCATTAGCAACTGTGAAAAATCCAACGTCAAAGCCAGAGCTAGCCTACCGGATTCGAAGTGGGAGATGTAGAAGTTTTATCCTCCTGTGTGGAGGCAATAACAAAATGACCTTGGAAATTGTGAAGGGGGGCCAAGTGCTACCCATGCCCAATCTAAAGTGCCACCATTGTATGAATAACCATAGAAGCATCCCTAATTGTGATCACCACCGAAACCAAATTCCGGTAAGGCTGAGAATTTTCAAAGCTAAGCGTTGAAGATTCTCTTCTGCACAGAGGGCCCATGGAAACCATGTCCACCCTGCCTGAACAGTTACTTCCCCCAGGCCCCAGCTGAATTTGAGGAAGAGGCTCTTATATTGATTCATAGGTAGGGTGTGGAGAGGAGAGAAAGCTGGCTGGGAAAGGAAACTGCACTTGGAACACTGTGCTTGTCATCGAAGGTTTGTGCTGGGGGGACTTCAGTCTCCATTACTCCACCCTGAAAATTCAGTTGGTGTTACCAGGCCCTGCGGTAATCAGATGTGCCCATCAAGCATGTAGCACAGCCAATCCTGTGACAGGAGAGGCTGTACAGGTATATGAATTAGATTTTCAAGTTGCCTTTCATGACCCATCTACCCTCGTATGACTCTGAGCTGTGTACATGTGATCACATGCCATGAGTTTAACAGAGAGGTACACTTGGCTCTAACAGATCACTGACAGGAGGGACAGGGGTGAATTTTCAGGACCACAGAGTCTTGGTCAGAGACTGATGTAACAGTAATGGCATTTACGGTATTTTGGATGTTGTTGTTTAGAGAGCGATTTTCACATTAAGGTGAAGCACACAACTGTTTGAATGAGGAGCTGATTCATCATTCAGAGTTTTTCATAGGGCGCATTTAGGTGATAAAAATCAACGACAAGGCTGGTAAATTGCCTGGGAGGGTTCAAAACAGATTCAAGATAAAGGAGGGAGAGATTAAGTCAAGACAGCATCTAATGCGTTTGCCAAACACTCCAGCCTCCCGCAGTGGAGGCTGATCTAATGGCCAGCCACTTAATTTCCAGAGCCCAGTGCCAATCTTTTGTCACCTCTGTTGTCCCATATCAAACTTTCAGGAAACAAGACCCAAGAAAGCAGATAATCAATAATGAGATCAGGAGATGTTATCCTAAGAGAAACAGTGCTGCCTGCTTTGTTTGTGGAAGGTGGTTTTGCCTAGGCTGCTGCTTGTCAGTCCTTGACTGTGATGTGCACAGCAGGATTGAGTGTGCAGAGATAAAGCCACAGGAGGAAGGTGCCGGGAAGCAGGCAGAGACACTTAAGGGTGAAATGCAGCCAGAAGGCCACTGCGCCTTCCCCATCCTCGCAGTGGCACCTGGAGTCACGCCCACTTCAATATGGTGTCCATTTCTTAGGTGTCTCTCCTAGGACACTTCTTGGGGAGTTTTCAATGCTGTGGCAACTTGGAGTACCAATGAGGGAAGAGAACGCGGCTCTTCGGGGGACCAGACTCATACGTTTCCCCTGTGATGTAGGCACCATAGGCTCCCACTCCTCTTCCATATGATAACGGCTACATCTACACTTTGTCTATGTTAGGATGGGAACACCCACATATCCTCTATGAGATAGTAGGCACACGTTCCTTCTCTATATAATAATGCAACACCCATAATCTTCTATGAATAACAGGCACACCCACACACATTCCTTGTGGTAATGGAAACCCCCACACCTCTTCTATAGGATGTTAGACATCTATTTCTCTGATATATGACACTAATCCCACCCACATCTCTTGTACTATATGACATTAGGCAGCCTTTGTTCTTCTATAGAATAATGGGTGCACACACACCTCTCCATGATGGCAGGTGCACACATGCCCTCTGCATGGTGTTGAACATGCACACCTGTGCTATGCGATACTATTTGCGTACTCCTCTTCTATGTGATACTAGAACACTCCTCTCCTATATGATAATAGGCTAACCCATGACTCCCCTGAAGGAAAATGGCCACAGTCTCCTCTATGTGAGTGGACATACCCACAACTCCTCTCTGGAATGTAGTCACTCATCTCTCTTGTGTATGACAATACACACACCCACACCTCTGCTCAGTACCAGGTGCAGGCCCACGCAATGGGGCCTTTCTAAGGAGGCAATCAGATGAGATTCAGAAGCATGGCCTCAATTCTTTGTCTAAAATAATGTAGCAAGAAAAATTACTAAAGAACATAGATATTAGTCATATGCATAGTTCAATAGGCTTAAGGATACAATAAATAAAATTGTTCTATTACCACCATGATCAATCTCAAAATTAAAGTACTTTTTACTTTTTCCAAAATAGTAACAGAGATCACACAAAACAGTTGCTCAGAGGATAAAGCCATGTGACAAAAATAATATTGCACTCACTTAGACATCTGTATTTTTTTCAAAACAAAATTTCTAACAAATGAGAGCAGTCCCAGAAATCTGCTGTTGACATTTGAATAGAAATAAACTGACATTTAGGGGGTGACACTTTATTTTTCAAATAACCATGAATTTTGGTCCTCGAAGGTTTTATTCCTAAAATAAGCCAAGTAACATGTGTTTTAATGACTGACAGATCACATGGAGGATACTTTGATGAGAGTGTGTTTCCTGTGGAGCAGACACAGGTCTCCTGACTGCACTGTCTTCTTGGTCCAGGCTCTGCCCAGAACTCCTGTTGGGCAAATGCGGATTTTGCTTTGTGTGATCATGAAACTGTAGTTTCTTATAAGCACCAGAATCAGATCATTTAAAAGCTGGGTTGTTTTTTTTTTGTTGTTGTTGTTTTGTTTTTGGCGGGGGGAGGCAGCTGAAACCTTAGTGGGGAGAGAGTTGGGAAAGCATGAGGTAGGTAGGGGAGAGGGAGGAACAGGAGAGGGTGTGGACTTGGGGTCAGGGCGGATGTGAAGGCTTCCGCCCCAGGATCCCCATTCCCAGGTCGTCTTAGTTATGGTTTCCACAGAGGGGAACCCTCAGCTCATCCTCGGGCCTCTCAAATGTCTCTTTTTGAGGACTGTGTAGTTATTCTGAGCTCCAGGCTGACTTAAGAAGAATGAGTGCCGCGGGGAAAGGCCCCTCTGGCCTGGCAGTCCATTACAATTCCAAAGGCAATCACAAAAGGAGATGGGCTGCCGGAGTTAATGAGATTCCTCGCCAAAAACACTAATCTGGGTTAAAACTAAAAGAATGCTGATAAGGATATTACAGCTCACACTGAGAACAAGGAAGGTGCTTCCCTCAGATCAACGGTGCATATTAGGAGGGAGCCTTTAATAGTGTTTTAAAAAAAATCTGAGAAAATGGATGTTGGAGACAAAGCCTCTTAGATGAGGAACAGCTGAAATAGAATAAAACATCCCACTTCCACTTTTTTATAACGTTCCAGGTATAAATAGTAGCAGAAGTTTAACATCACTTTAAAAGAGAGTGACTGACCCACTGAGAAAGTACATAATAAAATGTGTAGCAATCCACTGATTAGCCCTGTTTCCCCTCCGGCAAATACCTGAGCGTGTGCACTGGAACATTTTGTTTTATTACCTTGTGAGATAAGTGGGGAAAAAAGCCTCCCGTGCCTAGGGAATTCAAATATTCAGCTTTGTCGTATCAGGGCCCAGCTCAATTTCATGCAGGGCGCATAATTATAGCAGTGTTTAAAGGGAGCCCAGAAGGAAGATGGGTTCAAGTGCAAATTAATTTCAGATTATCACAACAAAGGCAATCATATCTCAACAAGCTTGCCAGCAAAACACTTTGCAAAGGTCCCCAGGTCCCTCCCCTCCCCAACTTACAACAAAGACCTTTCAGCTCAAATTAAGCTAATGATCTCCAAGAGCCCTCTGCCTACCTTTTTTTTTTTTTTTTTTTTTGGTTTTGACTATTTGCACAGTAGAATGTGGCAAACTTGCAAAGAGACAAAAAGGAAGGGGGACAGGGCCGGAGGGAGGAGGTGGGGGAAACGAGGTAGCCGGAAAGGTCAGGGCTCCTATCCATCAAGTGACAAAACAAACAGTCAGCGGTTTGATGGGGCCTGCACATCGTCACATCGTCTATTCGGCGGAGACAATCCGAGTGCGATGAGGGTGCTGAGAGAAGCTGCCTTTATCTGGACGTCTCATCCGAGCGGCCTCCGAGCCCAACAGTCCGCTCACCTCCTCCAGCCGGCTCTTCTATTCTTGAAACCCGGCATCTCGGTCCAGCCTGTGGGAACCTGCCGGGAGGGGAGGAGGGGCTTGCGGCTGGAACACTCAGGTCAAGCCTCATTACTTCCTCATTACCTTGGCAGAAGTGGAGGGAGAGGGTTTTCATCTGGGGAGCGAGGTGGCTGTCGCTGTGACTTCTGTCTGGTTACTGCACAGCCGACCGTGGCGCGCGGCCGCGCTGGGACCCTGTTCTTCCCAGGCCTGGCCGGCAATGATCCACTCATTAGAAGCTTTAAGGCAAATGACCGCCGCTCCTCTTTGTGGTCGCGGAGTCAGGTCGGGCTGCTCCAGCTGCCCCCGCGGATGGGGGCAGATGCAGGCCACGCATTTCAGACCTCGCTCCCTTACTCCCTCGCTCCCGTTTTCTCTATTATTGGCCCTTCACTGTTTTTAGTAGGCTCTACCCCAAAAGCAAATGCTTTCGCTACAAACACAAATGCAGACTTGACAAACAGCTGCTCGGCCAGGGCCGGACTGGACCCGGGCCCCAGAGCTCTCTGTCTGTTCATTTGAAGCAAGCCACCTCAGCCCTCCAAGGTGGCCTCTTCTTGTTTGCTTTCTGAGTCCAACAATCTTTAGTGGAATCACTTTCCTTTGACCTTCAGTGTGTCCTCTTAGGAGTCGGTGGTGGGAGCCCCACCCTGCCTCTCTGTCGACGCCGACACCCGGGGCTTCTGGGGTGACATTTAGGGTACAGCCCTGTCAGGGATGGGGCCAGAGCAACCGCAGACACGAATCTATCTTCCAACACAGGCTACTGTGAGCAAAGGGCCCGAGACTTAAGCTGTGCTGCTCGGAGGGGTCGGCTTCACCGTGTGCCCCTCTGGAACCGATTGGGGGACAATAAGCTAAGAAAATTCATCATTTACTGCTTCGAGCCCTTCCGCACTCCTGCCTACTTCCACCCCAGCTTTGCTGGAACTTGGCATCCTACTCTCCCCTCCTCTTTCCCTTTTAGAAAGTATATATATGTATTTACAATACACAGAGGGCCGCCCCCACTGCACTCCCAGGTGGTGCCGGAACTTGATAGGGAAGTCTTCCCCCAGGTGCATCCCTCCCACGGGCTCCTCTCCCCCTCCTCATTCAGGCTGCTTCAAGTCCATTGTATTCAACTTCCAGATCTTCTCCAGGGTGGCCACTTACAGTTCCAGATGCAAACAGAGTGAGGCAGCCCTGTGGAGGGGGAAAGGGAGAAACACATCCATCCCCCCAGCCTCCGGCTGCAACTGCGCAGGAATAGGCCGGAAGCCAGGAGTTGACCAGCATTTCCAGGGAGTGGTCCAGAATCAAACATGAGTCCCCAGCTGGGCAAGTGGGGGTGGGCTTCAGCAGCAGGTGCTGGAGGGAGGGGCTGGGCTGCAGTTCATTCCAGAAGGTGCTAGAACTCCCAGGAGGTACATATGGAGAGAAGGTAGGCATGGTCAGTTATGGGAACACATTTTGACAGAGCGAGCTCAGTGCTTTGGATTTTGTTCTGTGACCAGAGCGCTTCACTAACAGCTTAGATGTTGTTTCTTTTTCTCTCTGTTATCTGCAGGAGCCCGGCATTTGGAGCCTGAGGGTTGGGGGTTAGGGACAGAAGGCTGGCCCCCCTGGGGACTTTGGAGATAGGGGCAGGGTCAGTAGGGACAGTAAAAATGAAAACACTTTCTAAGAGGAAGGGAGCTAACAAGTATAAATTGACATCCTTAGGGATCTGAGCAGGCCTGGAAGGCAAATTTTTAACCCTTGGAGAGGGGCCTTAGGCTCTTTCTAGGGGCTGGGTTCCCTATTTCACATGCGAATGATTGGGTCAAGAGAAGTCCAGGCCCTCCCAGTTGGAGGTGTCTGTGTGACTCAAAAGCAGCTTTTTTACACTTGAAGGTACAATTGAGGGGTAGGGATACATTGTCAAGGGACCAGCTTGCTAGGGGAGGAGAAGGAAGGGGAAGAAGGGAAGTAACAATCAAAAGCCCTGGGCCTGGGGTGCTCCTGCCTTTCTTCCTCCAGTGCTGTTGGTAGGTAAGCCCCTCTCTGCAGGGTCTTCAGCGCCCAGTGCCTTGTGGGCCCTCCTGGGGCCTTTACCTGCACCCCAGGAGCCAAGACAGAGTTGACAAGACCTGTAAGGGTGTTTATACCACTTTGTTCCATCCTTAGGAATTCCTCCCTGAGGACCACAATGACAGCACCCATCTGGGGCAGAGGCACAATGAGGAGGCGTGAGTAACAGAAAGGCAGGAAGCCCCAGGCCCTCACCTAGAGGCAACTACAACCTGGTCCTTGGTCCCCCATTCACTTCTCTGTCCATCTCCCAGAACCAGCCAGTCCCTGGGTTTCAAACAACCCACACAGAGAGAGGTCCCAGGTTCTCCAGGGATCCGCAAGCCGCCTGCTGTTTATCTACCTACTAGTACACACGTGTGCACATGCACACACACACACACACACAGAAAGGAAGGAAGATGGAGAGATAGAAAGAGAATGAGGAGGAGAAGGAGAAGGGGGGTGGGGATGGGGATGATGATAATGGTGAAGAGAGCAAGATGTGTCAAAGTGATGTTACTCAACATTACTGAGATTCTTCTAACACAAGTCATCTTCAGCACTGAAAAATCTACACCAAAATTTCAGATTTCAAAACTCTAATTTAAACCTCTATTTTCTTCTTCTCTTTTGGGTGATCAGTCATGGAATCTTCATTACATTTGACTTCACCTACCCACAGAGACTTTCAAAATCCCCTTTCTTCAGACTCCCCAGCGGGGCCTTCTTGACTCACCTCAATGGAGGTGCAGTCCAGGGAATGACTTCTCCAGGTCACCCATTCACTTCTAGATCCAGTAAGCAAGCAGGTATCTGCTGAGCCATCACCCAATGTGAACTGAAAAGATGGCTTTATAATAATAACCACAATGTCTGTAGAAACAGGGCTGCAGGTTTAATCTGGATAGACACTGTACCTTTGAAACCCAGGTCCAAACGTAGCTAGACTTTGCTAGGCCCAACCAGAACGTAAAGGGTGTGCAGACATGGTCCCACCTTGGGAACACCTGCGGCATTCTGCACGTGTGCTTATTAATCAGCATCCGTCAAGACGAAAAGTATGTATTTTGACTTTGTGTGCTTTATCTAATCATTTTATTAGATTTACTATAAGACAGATGATTGTGTCTTGCAGTCATTTTGATTAATTGTTAACATAATTTAAAGATTAATGACAATTGCCTGCTAACTATGCACATAATAATTAACCAGCATTAAGCTAGTATGCCTTTTCAAAGTTTTTCGTTTACAGAAAATGTTTATTCTGAATTTTCAGAAATAAATATTTGAACACATACCTCTTAATATGCTATCATGGTTAACTTGTCAAAACAATATAAGTTTTATGTGAGGCCAACAGATCTAGTGCTTAGTCCAGCAAAATTTTTTAGTTTTTCCCTGAAAAATATAACAGCCCCGAGGTTATTGCTTATGAATAAAGCCCTTGACACCATGTAGTATATTAGTCTTTATGCTTCAGAAATTAATTTCCAAGAAATTCCAGGCCAGTCATGTCAGGATAAGTGGATATATTTGAAAGACGCCTGAGTATCACAAGTGCTAAGGTAAGTAATTTCAGAGAAAACAAACGGATGGTCAGGGTAAGGGTCTCATTTGACAAACCCATGTTACATTTTCTTCATAGTTTATCACACTTAATTTTGCATAAGAAAATGACTTCTGTTTACTTTGAACCAAGAGAGGAGGGGACTCTGGTCCAGGGTTGCAACGTTACCACTGCCTAGGGCTATCTATGCAGGCTGCCTGTCTGGGGACCCTGGAAGATGCAAACAGGAAATCACAACCCCAGAGCAGGTACATCCTCAGCCTAAGTCCAAGGAGAAGTGAAATTAAGAAGGCCATGGTCATAGAGTAGCAGAGCCGGCGTGTGAGAAGATTCATGTAAGCCCCCAAAAATGGACAGGAAGTGGCCAGGAAGGTACAGATATTGGGAGAGGTCAAATATATATGCCATTCTTTGGTCTATAAAACAATTAAAATAAGCACACTGAAATAAAGGCAAAATTATTATGCTGTCTATTACCATGAGAAACACTACAAATAAAATCAAATAAGGTTTTCATTAATAAATACAATATTTAACTATCTTAGGATTCTGATAAAGGTTTTCTTATATCAGCTACTAACCTTGGCTATGTTTTCTGAGGTTTTAGAAACACTGTGCTGTATTTTGAAAGGTTTCTTTAATAAAAATACTTAAATATTAGTTCAAAATTTTAAAAAGCCACATAATTACACAAAACACAACTTTTTACAGCTAAGTTACAAGCAGAACTGTCAAGAGTGAACATTGATGGAGAAAAAGCAGATTCCTATCACGTGGTTGGAGACACTGTTGCTGTCAGATGGGCACAGAGACTTGGCAGAGGTGCTCAGGAAAACTGCCCTGTGTTCTTAAGCCGGTCCACAGAAATCCCCTTCCACTCTCCACCAAGCCAGCCCATCACTTCTCAGAGCTCTCCATGGTAACAGAAGCAGGGAACCAGTGGACCACTCTCTTTTAATGGCCAGCAGAAGGGGCTCCCCAGTGGCACTCCACCCAAACTGACTCCACTCTATCCATCCATGCGGGGGTGAGCATGAGATGACGCACATCTCCCAGGCCAGGCTGTAGTCAAGGCGCTGTCCCAGAGACACCTGTCCCAATAGGAATGTGATATGCATGAAACCAGAGCCAAAGGTGCAGGCTGTGAGATGCCGCTGGCTCTCAGAGCTTGGCTGCCTCGCTGAGGGGCTGCTGTTGGTGTGGCTCAGATAAACTTATTCTTTGTTTTGCTTGGTTTAATTTTATCAACCCAAATCATGTTCAAGTAAATGGTTGTCTGCCCTCGTGCCACTGCCTGTGTCGCTGTCTCAAGGCTAAGGGTCAAGAGTAAAACACACACATTCTATAAAAACGTAAGAGGTACTGGAAACCAACAGCTCAGTCCAGGGGAACCACAGAATGAATGTCCAGGTACGCGTCTTTTTCAAGTGAAGTGGGGAATGATTTCAAAATGTGCCCAGCCACTGCTTTTCAAGGGAGAAGCAAAGTTTACAAACCTGCTGGCGGTCTGTTTCATCAATAGCCCAGGGTGGCATCTGGCAGAGGAACTGAGGCACAAGAGAGTAGAGAAGGAGCAGGACAACAGGAGGGGAAGAAGGGCCACAACGCCACCGATGAACAGGCCTCTTCCCTGAAGGAGAAGAGGCCCAGCAGAAGGCGGTGTCAGGACTGAGCCTGGTCAGCCCACAGGCAGCCAGGTGGACAGGTCCCACTGTGAACTGGAGGGTGCAGGGCTCCCCAGCTGCCAGCACTCCGAAAAACACTGTTTTATCACCTCACCAAACTCAGTGTGAGCACCTGGCTCTCAGCACATCACCCTGTGGCTCCATCATGTTCATGCACTCAGACCTGAAGAGGAGAGTGACCTATCTCTTTGTCTGTGTGACAGTCCAGTGGCCTTTCCAATGCTTGGCTTCCCAACAAGAATTCAGGACAAGATCTGCCATGTGTGTCACTGCACAGGAATGGTGGAACCAAGCTTTTCTCTCACAGGGAAGTTCTGCGAAGTCCAGTGGATACTTATCAGTGGAAGTCCCTTGTCCCTCCTGCCCAGGCTGGAGACCTTGAGTCTTATGTGACAGTACCTCTGGCTTTGTTGAGAGCTGTCCCTTCATTGCCAGTTTGTGGCAACCAGTTTAATGCTGTGTCTCTAACCCAAAGCTCTTCACACCTGGGCTTTACAAATTTATGCAGTCAGCAGCTCTCAAATTTTGAATGCGTTCTCTTAAGGATTCAACAAAAGAAAAGCAGCTGATAATGGGAAATTATGCATTTGGAGATAGATAACCCAAGGTTAATCTTATATGACAACAAATTGTTATTGAAGTATCAATCACTTGGAGGAATTTGATAGCTGCCAGTTGAGCCTAAAGAAACAGTTGAGGGACATTATTATAGGAATTTTCTGTTGTTCATGGGATGTTTGACACACCCGAAGTCAACAGTTCTGTGAAAATTTTTTTGACTTGTGTGAATTCTCTGGGGACATCAAATTTGAGTGAAATAATCAGGCACGTCCAGTTCACGGACAGCACCCTGCCTCTTCTAACAAGCACTGAGTTCTTCAAGTGAACTGCTTCCTGAGAACTCGGTGTCTCTGTGAACCCTTGACACCTGCACGTGCTTCCTTAACTACTGCGCACAGATGTTGGGGCCAGGGTACACACACAGATAGCACCTTTCAGGAAGCAATTTGGTGAGAGATTTCAAGAGACAGTGACATTTGTACATCTCAACTTAGTACCTCACGTGTAATCTTGAAATCCTGCACTGTAACTCTAAGTCCACAAGAGCTTTAAGCATAAAGACATTCGCGGAAGTGTGATGTATCATCACCACATTTTATATGTCTACCCATTGGAGAATGCCTCTATACATTTTGCTAGAGTTAGGTGAATAAACATTTTTCAAGTGATGAGAATGTTCGATAATGTTGGAAAATGCTTATGTGGTATAAAGTTAAAAATAACACAATGTAAGAAAAATACAAATGCAATATCATTCCAATTATGTAAAATACATAACTAGTAGATGAAAAAAAAGGAAACTCTTAAACTATTAATGCTGAACTCTGGATGTGAGATAAAAAGGTATATATTTTTCTTTATACTTCTTGATGTTTTCTAAATTACATTTAAAATGATAGATATGGAGATAGGGATGGATATAAGTATATTTATGACATATAAAGACATATACATTGGTGGAGGTATAGAGGACATAGATGGAGATGTGGACGTAATCTGAAATAGTAAGTAAAACAGAGCTGGGCAGGCTGAAAGACCACAATGAGGAGCTGTGGAAAACCATCAGGCTGGAAGGAGTTGTGCTGCCCTCTGTGCATTCTGTGTGACTCGTCTCTCTGTTTTCCAAGGCATCTCTTGCCCTAAGTGTCACCATTCAAACTCCATGGGACTTCACAGCTGAAATGTACACTTATGCTCACTTACATTCACATACATGATATGTGTGCTCAGACCTGTGGCCTGGAGCCCAATTCAGCCGGACTTCTGTCTGAAGGCCAGCATCACCTCACCTTGCAGTGTGGTTGGAGTCAGGCTGGGCCTGGCTTTGAGGAAACCCTCTGAGTAGAGGCCAGTCTCCCATAGGTCAGCTTTCAACAGTGTGTCCGTCCCAGGATGACACCCCGTCCTGTGTCCATGCACCCCAGCCCTCGAACCCCACTGCCTCAGTTCTTTTCAGAGGGCAGTGGCTCCCCCGTTGTTTGGGGTCAGGTCTTCCATTTGTGGGAGTGTAATGAGATGGAATTTTCAAGGGATTAAACAAACAAAAACAAAAAAAGTAATTGCAACTTCAAATATGTATCTATGTGTTACATGTTACATGTAATTTGTAGTTAGATGTCCTTATAGTTTTCTGAAGGTAGACATTCTCTTGTCTTTTCTGCTTACTCATTTTCTTTGGTTTGATATAAAAATCCTCAAAGTGAGTCCTGAATATTGTACTGAATCTCAAACTTAGTCGCCAATTCTAAATTTTACTTTTCTGCTTTCCATTTTCTTGCCCTTGTAAGCATGTAGGTGCACACCCACACACACCTGCCTCAGAGCAGATAAGCACAGGGCTCATGGACACACCTTGATGTGGCTATAGAGGAGCGTAATTCAGTGAGAGAAATGAATAGCTTGTCAGCAGGAAAGGCAGTGGTGACCTCTCCCTGCTTGCCTGCCCTGGTAGTGGGTGAGCCGGAGCTTGAGGTCATCCTGATTGGAAGCTGAGTGGAACCACAGTGTGTGCCAGCAAGGGGAGCATGAGGCAAAAGAGCCTGGCTTCTCTGCTTACCTCCATAAGAAAACAAGAATGAAACCAGCTCCATAGCCACCTTCCTGCAGCCCCACACCCCTGTCACTATTGTCCCCTGGGCACTGGGACACCAGGAATGTTAAGCCAAAGCACTAACGAAGGTGTCCTTGGCTCGGGCCAGGTAGAGCTGTGGCATGCACTGAGACTTCAGGAACTTGAGGCCCGTCCATCTCTCACCAACCTGAAGGCTGGCATTGTAGGACGCTGTGCCCTTGTGGCTTCTATTGTGGTCTTTATTTCTCTCCAGTAGCTCCCCACATGGGAATATTCCCCATGAACAGGTTCTGGTACTGGTTGGCCTTCTTCCTTCCTCAGCCATGCTCCCTATCAGCCCCCCCCCTTTGTGCAAATCCTGTCAGGGTGCACTTTTTAAGGTCATCTTCATGGTCAGATGGTCAACCTGCTGCACTCCTCAATCAACAGTCACATGGGACCTCCCACTGCTACAGAACCAGAGGCTGCAGGACAGAACCCAGAGGTGGAGATCCCTCCCCATCAGCCCCACATGAGGGGGGACAGCACAGTCCAAGCATCTGCATAGTCAACCTGGCCTTCAGGACCTGATCAGGCTGCAACAAAACCAATGGGGAAATCACGTTCCTTTGCTTACTTCTGGCATTTGAGGCCATGAGCAAAGCCAGCTTTTACCTCCTAACATTTTAGAAAAGTAAAGCAGGGTATTTTTCATGCAAGGTCACAGCTGGGTTCAGTCTAATGAGCTGGGGCACAGCCTCCAACCTTTTCAAACTCATTCTCCCCGGTGGCGGAAGGACAGATCTTTCCATTTCCCCGCCCTATTCCTTTGAACTTACATCATAAAATGATCTTTTCTGCTGTTTTCTGTATTTTAATTAATGTCATTTCATTTGTACTCGTACCCTCAGGCTGTTTTAGCAATAAACTATAATTTTACAAATTGGGGCAAAAGTTCTCTTTCACGGTGTGCATTTGGAAACAGTATTTTATTTCAATAGAGTTAGTTCATTTTTAAGAATTCAAAGCTGCACAAATATGTCACCTCTCAACACCAGATTCCCCAATGGCAGGCAGGCCCCAAAATCTATGTAAAATTTGTGGTGTCTAGGAAGATGCACATGGCCTGGACCGCTCTTACCAGATGGAAACTCAGCCCCAGCCCACTCCGGCAAATCATGACTACCTCTTCCTGCTCCGATGGGAAACCTGGCCCTACATCTGACTCACTGTCAGAGGCTGTTGTCCACAGCCAGTGAGCAGCACTTGCTCACTTCACACTTTGCCCCCAGCTGGCTTCTTCCAGATAACCTGAGTGTGATGTTGTGAGCGCTGATAACCAGAGGAAGCCACAAGCCTTCCTAAAATAGACAAGACTCCTGAGCCCTCAGCCACAGTGTCCCTTGAGGCAAAATCCAATGCAAAAGTGGGTAATCTCTCTTGCCACCTGACCTGTCAAAGATTGTTGAGAAAGCTGAGCACACTTGCTTCAGAAATACTGCTCAATTAAAGATGTCTAAAGAAAAAAAGTCAGTTGCTTATAATAAGGAAACCAAGGGATTTTGAAGTTGGATCCTGACAAAACAAGCTTTGGAATGTGATTGTGTACTATTGAATTTGAGAAGTTGGCCATTGCCCTTGCTCTGTTGGTGAAAAGAGGAACCAGGAAGGGTAGAGAGTATGACCTACCCGACTTTCCTTACAAACTGTGGTTCTGAACTTTCATTTGAGGTCCACATGGATCTGCTGACCAAGACTTGAGTGGCTTCTCAGAGACCAAAGTCACCAAAGCAAATCTTGACCATTCGTGCTTTTTGAGGTGGGGGCCCTTCCTCTTTCAAAACATCTGCAGATTCTCGAGACCTGAAGCCAAAGCCTCCACATGTTGTCTGTAGAGCAGAGAACAGATTTCACGAGCTTCACAAATAGCCCTGGAAAGTCAATAATCCAACTTCACTCAAAAATGTCACCTTCTCAGTGTAAGGGCCACTGCACTCCCTGGTTTCTGGTGAGAGAGAACAAAGTATGGAAAGTATCTAGGTTAGGATTAAATGCAGAATTCCCTTCATTATCAATCGCTGTTTTTAAAACCATAAGGAACTCCTGTCACTCAACGTCTTTCTTTCCAAATTTCCAAACAGCCTCCAGACAAGCTGAGGTTTTTTATCCTATTGAAGAGTCTTCTTTATAAACTGGGGTGTAAATAAGAACAGTGACAGGTCCCACAGGACGAGCCACTTTGGTCACATCCAAGCACACTTCAGCACATCTCTCTCCTCACAGGCTCTTTAACTGGAATGCTGTTTCTGACTTATGAACACATTATAGGAATATTTCTCTTCACTCTTCTCACATGTCAGTTTTTTTTTCCCTCTCATCCTCTGGTAACTTTGAGATCTAGCTCTGACATCGATTTATAACAAGATAAATAGAGAAAGTTAACCTCCAGACATATGGCTATTTCATAGCATTGAAAAATCTGCTATATAATTGCAATAATTTAAAAAAGTACGTACTTGATCTTCTCTGGTTGAGTGGGGGAGGGCGGGTGGCACAGACATGATAAGCAGCCTAATGTCATATCAATACCCCTGACAGCAAGAGAGTGCAATAAATATTTCCTAAAGTGGTTCCTTCCTGCTAAGAATGACCTTTTGAATAAAGCCATGTGGCTAGAAAGCCCTTTTGAGAAATAAACAATAAATGGTGGGTTTTAGAGGTGAAGATAAGAAAATTCAATTTGTGGACATCTAGCACTCTGAGTAAGGAGAACAGAAATGAGTTGGGCAGTCATGGGAGCCCCTGGGGACTCTGTCTTTTTCCTAGACATACAATTTCAGACTTTTTTTTACTAAGTGAAAAGCTTGCAACATATAATCTACTCTGCCTTCCACTGAAAAAGACCAATCTAATGTATTTCCTAGAGAAAGGGTCCAGTTAGAACATTGGCAAACAAGGCAAACCTGGGGAAGATCCCGGAAATGAAACCTCTCAACAAGTTCAGTTTGGCTTGTGAAAGGTATTCCTAGACAAAATTAAAGGCCCAGAAGTTATAAATGAAAAGATGGATATAATTAACTATAAGAAAGTAATTTAAAGCTTTTTTATAGCAAAAGTCACCATAAACAAATGCAATAGTGGTTTCAGTCAGAATGAACCAAATCATGCTGCATTAACAATCAACAGTCAACTCTCTGTGGCTTTATTTATTTATTTATTTATTTATTTATTTATTTATTTATTCAGTGAGAGGAGGAGAGGCAGAGAGACAGACTCCTGCATCCACCAGGACCAGGATCCACCAGAAAAGCCCACTTAGGGGTGATGCTCTGTCCATCTGGGTGTTGCTCAGTTGCTTAGCAACCGAGCTCTGAAGTGAGGCCATGGAGCCATCCTCAGTGCCTGAATCCTGCTCCAATAGAGCCATGGTTTCAGGATGGGAAGAGAAAGAGAGAGAGAGAGAGAGAAAGAACTGAGAGGGGGAGGGGTAGAGAAACAGATACATGATTCTCCTGTGTGTCCTGACCAGGAATCAAACCCAAGACATTCACACACCAGGCCAATGCTCTACAACTGAGCCAGCTGGCCAGGACCAACTCTGTGGTTTTTTTAAAAGACTTTATTTATTCATTTTAGAGTGAAGAAAGAGCAAGAAAGAGAGGAGGAGCAGGAAACATCAATTTCCACATGTGCCTTGACCAGGCAAACCCAGGGTTTTGAACTGGTGACCTCAGTGTTCCAGATCAACACTTTATCCACTACACCACCACAAGTCAGGCCCAAATCTCTGTGATTTTAAACAACCAAGGTTTATTTCTCACTTATGCCCATGTGAAGTTTATAAGGCGTGTCACCACCTAGAACATCACTGATCATATATCCTGGGAAACAAATGTGACAAACCATTCATTAGTTTTTTTGCTTGCTTGTTTGTTTGTTTGTTTGTTGCTAGAGGGAGAGGGAGGAAGGGACAGAGATAAGAAGCATCAATTTGTAGTTGTATCTCTTTTTAGTTGTTCATTGATTGCTTCTCATACATGCTTCAGCCAAGCCAGCGACCCTTGGGCTCAAGCTAGTGACCATGGAATTATGTTAATGATCCTACACTCAAGCCAGCAACACCACTCTAAAACTGTTAAACCCATGCTTAAGCTGAAGACCTTGGAGTTTCAAAACTGGGACCTCAGCATCCCAGGTTGAGGTTCTATTCACTGCATCACCACTTGTCAAGTACCATTTATCAGTTTTTAAAGGCTCCTTAAAGACTTATCTCAAAGTGCCAATAATGGCTCTGCTTAAATTTTATTGGCCAAACAAGTCATAAGCCTATCCCTGACTTAGGATAAGAACATATGAGCTCAAGAGGAAAATGAGAAATATTGGTAAACAACAGTACAGATCACATATTCTGCCCTCTGATTACTAAGTATTTGGTTATTTTTTATTTACACAAAAGATGTTTATCTTCAAATTCAGTTGTTATATCAAACTGAAAGTTGAGGATCACTGCAGAGAAGTGATAACCTCTATCCCCAGTCATGAATGATTTAATCTAAAGAGAAATTTATGGTGACTCACCACATCCTCATCATCCCCTATTGCCCAAATGCACACATGCCCAGTATATAGTGATGGAACAGGAAGAGGATAGTCACGATAAACACTTCCATTTGGAAAGGGAAAGACTAGGAGATACACAATCAATAATGGACTTTAGGCATTTTGAAATCTCTTCTAGACAGATATTTTGAGATTTTCCTATCCTAGAAAGTGAAGGATTTTTCTTGATTAGATCCTGATTCTGAAATTTAGTAGTAGCTTCCTGTACATTTTCCCCTCTTATCCCCCCCCCCCCAAGTTCCTTTAGCTCCATTCCTTGGGAGATTTTTCTATTTCTATTTTTATCCTTGACCACATTGGCGACTTCATTGTCCTGGAAACTGAGAATCTTCTCATCCACTTGTTGCCCATAACCATCTAGAGCTAAAGATTCTTCTAAATCTCAGCCCAGGCTGGTGGCTCTTTTGACAGTGGAAGTGTTTTACAGACTTGGCGTATTTCCCCTTTATGTAGTTCAGATTCCAGTCAGTTCCATGGGCCAAGAGCCATACCCAGGGATTCTGCAGACACAGGTTTTCAGATTTGCTTTACCTACTCAATCTTCCTCCCTAAGGAAATTTGAGGTGCTTAACGCTTATCAGGCTTGGAGAAAGACTCATACCTTTAGTATCTTTTCTACTTTTCTTATTTTTTTTCCAATTTAAAGTATTTTTTGGCTGCCACATCCTCAATTGTTCCACTGAGGACTTTCTGGAATGTGCATAATGACCATATTTGGAATTTGATCCTTGCCGCAAAGCTGAATTTTAGTTGACCTTGATAACTCCAAGACTTTCTTAATCATATTTCTATGGTGTGTATAATCTCTTTAATGGGCTCTTGAATTATGTTCCCCATCCACTTATTAAGGATTTTTGTATATATAGTAGGGATATTGGTCTAGTTTTCTTGAAGTGTCTGTGTCTGACTTTGTTAATGTCCTCATAGAATATACTTGGAAATATTTCCTCTTCTTCAATTATTTTATTTTATTTTATTTTTTAAAATTAAAATTTTTTTTTTTTTTTTTTTTTTACAGAGACTGAAAGAGAGAGTCAGAGACAGAGACAGACAGACAGGAATGAAGACAGATGAGAAGCATCAATAATCAGTTTTTCATTCTGACACCTTAGTTGTTCATTGATTGCTTTCTCATATGTGCCTTGACCGTGGGGCTACAGCAGACTGAGTAACCCCTTGCTCAAGCCAGCAACCTTGGGTCCAAGCTGGTGAGCTTTTGCTCAAACCAGATGAGATCGCGCTCAAGCTGGCGACCTCAGGGTCTCGAACCTGGGTCCTCCCAGGACCAATCTGACACTCTATCCACTGAGCCACTGCATGGTCAGGCTCTTCTTTAATTTTTGAAAACAGTTTGTAGAGGGTTGGTTTTAGTTCTTTAAATATTGATAAAATTCACCAGTGAAGCCAGATGGTCCTGAACTTTACTTTGTTAAGAGGTTTTACATTAATTCAATTTTCTTATTAACTAGAAATCTGTTTAGATTTTCTATTTCTTCATGATTTGACTTTGGTTGTTTGATTCAGCAAGGTGTTTTGTTTCTAGAAATTGTCCCATTTCATTTAAGTTTTCATAATTTTTTTAGGTACAATTGTGCATGATATTCTCTTATATTCTTTTTTGTTTCTGTAAAATTAGTTGTAATGTCCCACTTTTAATTTCTGATTTCAGTTATTTGAAGCTTTTCTCTTTTTTTCTTGGTTAATCTAGGTAAAGGTGTGCCAATTTTGTTGACTTTTTCCAATAACCAACTCTTGCTTTTGATGATTTTATCTATTGTTTTTCTATTCTCTATTTGTTAAACTTGCTCTAATCTTTTTTAAACCAATTTTTTAAATAGCTGGATTAAAGAATTTTAGAGTAATGAAACAAATGAGGTTGTAGGGGCCAGCAAATATTTTAAATTGGAAAAAGTAACCAAAGTAGAGAAAAGATGAAGAGTGTGGGTTTTTCTACAAGCTTAACAGGCATTAGGCATCCACAATTTCTTTCTTTTTTTTTTCTTTTCTGCACTCTGGTGCTATTCTTCATGACCTTGGCCTCTGAAGCTACTTTTGGTTGATGATTTTCCCTCAAACACAGGACTGGGTCCTTAGAAATGAGGTATCGAAGAGAGACCAATTCTTTTCTGAGATCTTCTTGCTTTTAATAATCTCCAAATGTGAAAAATAGTAACCAAGTCCTGGCTGGCTGGCTCGCTGGTAGAGCATCAGCCTGGCATGCGGTTGTCCCAGGTTCAATTCCCAGCAAGTGCACATAGGAAAAGTGCCCATCTGCTTCTCCACCCTTCCCCCTCTCCTCCCTCTCTATCTCTCTGTTCCCTCCTGCAGGTAAGCTCCATTGGAGAAAAGTTGGCCCAGATGCTGAGGATGGTTCCATGGCCTCCACCTCAGGTGCTAGAATGGCTACAGTTGCAATGGAGCCAACACCCAAGATGGACAGAGCAACACCCCCTGGTGGGCTTGCTGGGTGGATCTTAGTCGGACACATGTGGGGTCTGTCTCTCTGCCTCCCTGCTTCTCACTTCAGAAAAAAAAAAGTAACCAGTATACATGAAAGCATTCTGATTTTGTCTTGTTCCCTTAGAGCTACACAATTGTTATTACCTCACAAATTTCCACAGGGAATAGTTTTCCAAACATCTTATTCATTGGCCAAATAAGTCACAAAGATACAGCCAAACTCAATATGGTGGGTGTACAGTCTGACCATGTGCCCAGATAGGAAGAATGAGAATATGGAACAGCCTGAAAACTGCCACAAAAGTTAGCTAACAGATACAGGGAAGTGTCTACAAAGCAGAGAACACAAGAGGTTATCCATAACTTCAAAGGGTGAAAAAATGACGTCTAGAAATAAAAACGGGGTAACCAACCAATAGAAAAATCGGCAAGGAAAATACAATGTCATTCATAAAGAAGCACTCTATATATCCAGCACACCTGTGAAAAGGTGCTCAAACTCCTTGTGAATTAGAGCAACAGTGAAGCTTCACTCTATGACTATTTGCTGGACAAGATGGAGAAAATAAACCAGAAAACACTCAGTGCTGCCAGAACATGGGGCAAAGGACGTTCGTTGTTACAGCCTTTGGAAAGCTCTCTGGCCCCATCCGTTAACTTTAGAAACCTGCACTTCAATCCAGCATCCCACTCCTGCAGGACAGACATAGAAAGGACAGTTATATAAAGATTTAAGTGCAAAAATGATTACTGCAGTGTTGCTTAATGTCCAATATCAGAAACAAAGTGAGCATCCAAATATAATGAGGACTGGGTGGACATGTTCCAGTGTGTCCACATTATGAAACATTAAAATGGGCTATTAAAAACGAATTAGAATTATGCCACGAGATATAATAAAATAAGAAAGCTAAATAGAGGTACTATATGATTTCTTGTTTCTGTAAAACAAGAAATTGTGTGTGTGTGTGTGTTGTGTGTAAAATGTAGCTTGTATGAATTACATGAGAGGCTGAATACTAGGCAGTTACACAGGACTCCCTGTGATGGACAGATGGGCTGATTTGGGAGAAGGTGAGGAGAGAAATAGGTGTATATCCATGACAAACACAAAAAGAAAAGAAAATCTACAAAATAATAATATTACATTACTATCATATTTATGTTTTGATTTTGAAAAATTATATGTATATGTATTAAAGCTTCTTTTTTAAAGTTAATCTTTAACTTTTTTAGCCTGTGCTACTCTATGCCTTTTGAATTTGAAAAGTCATCTGTTGAATTTGAAAGCAGAGTCTGGACACAGCTGTGTTAGCAAGAGAGTTCATCAGGTTTGCTGCCCCATCTTCTGCAGGCACCCGTGTCTGGTCCCCTGGCTGCTGCTGTGGCTGTCCAGGGTGTCGGAGGATGTATACTGGAGAGAGGCGCCCTTACCAGTAAGGCATGGCCTTCTCCTGAGATCTGCTTTCACAGACAGGCCCTGCACAGCTGATCTTTAACTCAGACAATTATGTTTTGTGTTAAATTTACTATATAAATAGTTTTTGAATGGTATTTTACAAGATGTAACTCTAGATACAAAAATAATAAACATCAATGGCCTCCATTGACCCACTTCACACATAGTTACAATTTCTTTCATTTTCCAATGTTTCTTATTTTCTCTTTTCCTAAAATATTCGGAATTTCAAATCTGACTGATTCATTTCTTATATAATTGCTCTGATTTTGTATTATCACTAAAGTTGGAGGGCAGCCAGGGCTGTAGGGCTGATGATTTATTTTTAAGGAGAGATTCACAAAGCCGAGATATAATGGACATGGCGGTTATTTTAAAAGGAGCAACATTGGCACCAGGCTCCAGTGGCAAGAGCAGTCACTGCTCAGCTGACTCTATCGATGACTGTATCATCGACCTGCCACTCAAAAACACCGAATCAATTGTTCTATGGTCAATTGAGGCCACACAGCTTGGATTACATGCTTGTCACTCACATAGATATGGATTAAGTCCACTTAGATTTGTATGTCTATTGAGATACCTATTATTTAAATAATGCTGAACAATATTCATATCCCTTCAGATGGAGTAAGTATATACTGCTTGGCTTGTCAATACATAACTGAATTATTATTTCATTCTCCGTAGTAAACCATCTTTCCAGGTGCTGAAGACGCAGGGACGGATAATTCATAACATTGGCCCAGAGGTGCAGAGCCATATATTAATGGCCTGTAACAAAAATCAGACACCTGCCAAACTCCTGGCAGAAGAAGAAGCCCTTGTTCTTTACCTGTGTAGCTGCATCTGAAAGTTATATTTTTTCCCAAGTGTGCCTATACTGAGCCTGAAGGAAAACACACTAACGTCCATGTGGCAAAAGCAGCCAATTTGTTTTACTAGAACTTTCATTTCATGACAAACTTGGGCAAGATCCATCTTCACTGTAACTGTAGGTTACAGGATACATTGGAAACAGACACACAGGCTGCCAGACCACTCTGCCCTTTCTTGGAGGAGGGTCTTGGAAGGTCATTGAATCTCCTTATGCAGCAGTTTTCTTATCTGTAAATTATGGGTAAATTTGAAGGTAGGTAGTTAGATAAGTGGGTGAATGGGTGGATGGATGGATGGATGGATGGTAGATAGATAGACAGATAGATATAAAGAAACATATTCAACATCTCTATAAAACAGTCTGTTCTCCCTGGCTCAGTAGTCCTGGACCAGCCACCCCAAAGGGCAGACGGCCCAACGTGGAAGTGCAGAGAGGGAAGATCCCGTAGGGTGAGCACTAGCCAAAGAGTCAGAGTCAGAGGGGCCAGTGGGTATATTTCTGTCTTGTCTCCTCAGTGTAGGCTGTTCTTGGAATTGTGGTTTTACCACACCCACTCAGAAATACTCCTCATGATGGAGCAATTGTCTTTTTCTTATGAGGCTGTCTAGCTCAGGGACACTCTATATAGCCATTTCCTCTGCTCCCTATCCCTCTGTCTATTGCCCTCTCTGCCCATACTCTCTGTGAGGTTGGTTAGCAATGGGGGAAAGTCACATAGAGAACTAGGTCCAGGGACTTTGGTCGAAACTACCCATGCCCATGACCGACAAAAGAAATGGCCCAGGAGTATTTTGAAACTGTCTGTCAACCAATGAAATTTCACTACAACCTATCATACCACCACCACCCTACCAATGCTATAAATGATCCCCGGGTGGCAGAAGCTGTGCAGCTTCCCTGGCCCCTGTCTTGCGGACCAGTGAACCTTGCCCGGGAGTGCTCTAAATAAAGCTTTTGCTTGTCCACACTTGGTGGCTACATCCTTCTTTCTTCCACGGCAGAAAAGATCTTACATTTGGTGCCGAAACCCAAAAGGAGCTTGAGTCTGCAAGGGCCACTCCTCTCCCCTTCTCTTCCAAGGAAGACCAGGGACTTCCGACCTCCCACCCACTTTGGCACATGGTGCGGTAAGTCCCCTGTCTCCGGCCTCCCCTCAATTCTTTCCAACTCCAAGACTCCCTGTCTATAATTGCAGATGCGTCAGGAACCTCCTATCCTTTCTGAGTGCGTGTGTGCCCATGGAGACATCCCGGACACTCTCACTCTGCCTGACACTCCAGTGGCCAGAGATTAAGTTGCCGGATGCCAATTCTCATCTCGGATCACCCCAAGGCTGAGGGTGGCCACAGGAATCTAAACCTGACTCAAAAACACCCCTAAGGTGCCTTATCTGGAATCTCTCAAAAATAGATTCCTCCCTAAAGAAGAAGAAATTGATCTTCTCCACTGTGGCCTGGCCACAGTACCCACTGGAGAACCAGACCAGATGGCCTCCTGAAGGGACTTTCGACTTTAACACACTCACCAATTTGCAGAACTATTGCCAGAGAACTGGGAAATGGTTGGAGATCCCTTACATTCAGGGCTTCTGGTATTTGCACTCCTGTCCTAATCTCTATGCCACCTGCTCTATGGCACAGGTCCTTTTAGCCAGAGAAACCTCAGCTAAACCCTCCTCTCCTAATCTTTCCTCCTTTGCCGACCCCCTTAAGGAACTCTCTTCCCCTCCTGCACAACCCCCTCCATCCTATCAGGATCTTCCTCTCCCTTCACTGGATCCTTTTTCTAATCTGCCTGCAGATACCAGTTTCTCTCTTTCCTCCCCTGTCAGTGCCCACACCAAATCTCACTCGGAGCCACAAGAGGGAGACAACCTTCTCTGCCCTCTCCGCGAGGTGGCCGGAGCGGAAGGAGTTGTTCAGGTTCATGTTCCTTTTTCCCTTTCTGATCTGTCTACAATAGAAAGGCATTTAGGCTCCTACTCTTCTAATCCTACCGCTTATACCAAGGGCCTCCAAACTCCTATCCAAGACCTGATGAACATGGCATTTAAAGTTTTTAATGGTCGGGAGGAAAAGGCCAAGGCTGCTCACCAGGCCCACATGCAGCAGAAGGTAATGCTCCAAACCCAGGCTCTTGTGGCAGCCCTGAGGCTGGCAGAGCAACAGGGGCAAGGCATAGGAGGTGCCTGACCCAAGTCCAGGCTGCAAAGAGGAACCTCACCAGGAGCTTGCTTTAAATGTGGCAAAGAGGGTCACTGCGCCCAGCAGTGCCCCTGCCTGAGGCCACCCACTAAACCCTGCTTGCCTGCAAGCAGCCCCATCACTGGCAGAGCGATTGCCCCCTTCGGGCAACAGCTCTTCCTCAGCATTTCCACATGGAGGACAAGCCACCCAAATGGGAGGCCAAGCCAGCCAGGTGGGCCCATCTCTCGAACTTCTCAGTCTCGTGGACGACTGACACAGCCTGCACTTGGAGACCCCCATCACCCTCACCGAGCCCAGGGTAATGCTACAGGTAGCTGGTAAGTCCATCTCATTTCTTGTAGACACAGGGGCTTCTCTGTTTGACCATCACACTCTAGACCTCTAGTTCCCTCACAGGTCTCAGTTACAGGAGTTGATGGGACCCCTTCTTTTCCCCTTTGCAAGCCACCCCTGACATTTAGTTTGGATGAATTCCCCTTTTCGCACTCCTTCTTAGTTATGTCCTCATGCCCTGTACCCCTCCTGGGTCGGGACATTCTACAAAGTCTCGAAGCCACTATCCAGCTGACAGCATCTTCCCACTTACTTCTAGCACTCCTGACTGAAGGCTCTCCCACTACTACAGATCACCCTAACCTGATCACATCCCCTATTCCACCAAATATTGTCAACCCTCAAGTCTGGGACACTTCTACCCCTGTAGTAGCGACCCACCACCCAGCTGTACACATCTGCTTGAAGGAGCCCTCCTGTTTCCCATCTACACCCCAATTCTCTATTTCTGCAAGTCACCTCCAGGGTCTTAAACCAATAATTACCCACCTCTTGAACAAAGGCTTACTTATCCCCATGGACTCTCCCTGCAATACTCCCATCCTTCCTGTTTGAAAACCTTCAGGGGCTTATTGTCTTTGTACAAGACTTAACGCCTAGTTAACGAGGTGGTTGTCACCCTCCTTCATGTGGTCCCTAATCTATTCATGTTACTGTCACACATTCCCCCTGACACCACTCACTTCACGGTCTTAGACCTCAAGGATGCCTTCTTTACCATTCTCTGCACCCTGACTCTTACTTTCTGTTTGCCTTCACTTGGACAGACCCGGACACTAACGCAGCCCAACAACTTACATGGACCGTCCTGCCCCGGGGCTTTAGGGACAGCCCACACCTGTTTGGGCAGGCACTTGCTTGGGATCTAGCTGCATGCAATCTCAAGACAAGTACTCCCTTGCAATCTGTAGATGAACTACTCCTCTGCAGCTCTTCCCTGTCCACCACAAGGAAACACACCACCACCCTTCTTATCTTCCCCGCTGTGAAGGGGTATTGTGTCTCCTCTACTAAGGCTCAACTTCACTCTCAGTCCATAGTCTATCAGGGCATTGCCTTAACCTGAGGTCTAGATCAAACTCAGACCCTCCGCAGTCTCCAGCTACCTACCACAGATTTGTTCTTTCCTCTGTCTAATAGGCTTCTTTCGACACTGGATTCCCAATTTTGCTCTTTTGACTAATCCCTCAATGAGGCTGCAAAAGAGACTCCTACGGGACCTCTGATATCCCCCAACGCTGGCAAAAGGGCTTTCTCTACCCTTTGAGACACTCTCATCTCCTCTCCCTCTCGCTTTACCTGACCCCAGACGCCTCTTCCACCTTTTCACTGATGAAAAGCATGGTAATGCAGTTGGAGTACTGACTCAACCTGTGAGGCCTACATACCGCCCTGTGGCTTATCTCTCTAAACAATTTTTTTTTTTTTTTACGGAGACAGAGAGAGTCGGAGAGAGTTAGAGAGATACATAGGGACAGACAGACAGGAATGGAGAAAGATGAAAGCATCAATTATCAGTTTTTGTTTTTGTTTTTAAATCATCAGTTTTTTGTTGTGGCACTTTAGTTGTTCATTGATTGCTTTCTCATATGTGCCTTGACCAGGGGGCTACAGCAGACTGAGTAACCCCTTGCTCAAGCCAGTGACTTTGGGTCCAAGCTGGTGAGCTTTGCTCAAACCAGATGAGCCCGTGCTCATGCTGGCGACCTCAAGATCTCGAACCTGGGTTCTTTGCATCCCAGTCCGATGCTCTATCCACTGCGCCACTGCCTGGTCAGGCTCTCTCTGAACAATTAGACACCACCATCAAAGGTTGGCAGCCCTGCGTCCGGGCACTGGGCGCAGCAGCTGAACTCACCAAGAAGGCTAGTAAACTCACCCTTTCCCAACCCATCACTGTCTTCTCCTCCCACAAACTCACTGACCTCCTTTTGCACAAATCTCTTTCTCTATTGGGTCCTTCCCACCTACAAGAATTTCCCCTCCTGTTCATCGAAAACCCTTCAATCACTCTTTTGTCCTCTCCCCGACTCAACCCAGCCACTCTACTGCCAGCTCCAATGACATTTCTGGAACCCACCCACTCTTATACAGAGCTAATAGATTTCCTCAACAGACCCTGAGATGGATTATCAGATTCTCCTTTAAAAGATCCAGATCTAGGCCCTGGCCAGTTGGCTCAGTGGTAGAGCATCGGCCTGGCGTGCAGGAGTCCCAGGTTCGATTCTTGGCCAGGGCACACAGGAGAAGCACCCATCTGCTTCTCCACCCCTCCCCCTTTCCTTCCTCTCTGTCTCTTTCTTCCCCTCCTGCAGCCGAGGCTCCATGGGAGCAAAGTTGGCCCGGGCGCTGGGGATGGCTCTATGGGCTCTGCCTCAGGTGCTAGAATGGCTCTGGTTGCAACAGAGCAATGCCCCAGATGGGCAGAGCATCGCTCCCTGGTGGGCATGCCGGGTGGATCTCAGTTGGGCGCATGCGGGAGTCTGTCTGACTGCCTCACCATTTCCAGCTTCAGAAAAATACAAAAATAAACAAACAAACAAACAAATAAATAAATAAATAAAAGATCCAGATCTAATACTCTTTGTAGATGGGAGCTCTCTATACAGGGACCCCACGAATGATGATGGGTGGCCTACATGGTGGTCACCACCTCCTCCACCCTAGAAGTCCAACAGTTGCCAGAGGGCGCCACCTCTCAGAAAGCAGAGCTAATTGCCCTCACGTGGGCACTCACTCTGGCACAGGGAAAACACGTAACCATATATACTGACTCTTAATATGCTTTTCTTATCATCCACAGCCACTCTGCCCTCTGGAAAGAAAGGGGCTTCTTTACTACTAAGGGCTCCTCCATAATCAATGCTACCCTCATTTCTAAACTTTTGCAGGCATTATGGCTGTGGTACACTGTAGGGGCCATCAAACCTCTCAGGACCTGGTGGCCTTAGGAAATGCTCGGCCTGACTTGGCGGCTCAAAACCTCACCATAGGGACCTCTCTCACTCCTCTCATGTTTCTCTCCACCTCTTTGAAACCCTCCTACACTCCTGAGGAAGAACAGGCCTTCCTTAGAAAAGGTGGAGACATGTGCAACCAGGGATGGATATATCTTGGAGATAGAATTGCCTTACCAAAAGGACAGGCTGAAACTCTCCTTTCTGATATCCACTGTTCCTTACATTTAGGGCCAAAAGCTCTCTATCAGTTCTTATAATCACTCTTTTTCTTCCCAGGCCTCCAGCAGACTATTGAAAAGGTACACGCAGCATGCACAATCTGTTCCAAAACCTCTACGCAAGGTGGACTCCACCCCCACTTTCTTATTCATCAGCTGAGGGGGCACTTACCGGGCCAAGATTGGCAAATTGACTCCACTCATATGCCCCCTCACAAAAAACTCCGCTATCTCCTAACTTTTGTTGATATTTTTTCAGGGTGGATAGAAGCCTTTCCCATCTCTCGAGATACAGCAGACACCGTTGCCTCCATTCTCGTTGAATGTATCATCCCGCAATTTGGACTGCCTACTACCATCAGCCAGACAATGGCCTGGCCTTCACGGCCCAAATAGTCCAGCAAGTCGCCATCTTTCTCAACATCACCTGGAAGCTCCACATACCATATCACCCTCAATTGATGGGTAAGATGGAAAAGGCCCATGGCATCCTGAAGGGTCAGCTAACCAAACTTTCCATTGAGACCAGACTCTCCTGGCCGAACCTCTTCCTCCTGGCACTCACCAGAATCAGGGCAACCCTGCAAACCCCAGTGGACTCAGCCCCTTTGAGCTGGTTTATGATAGACCATTCCTAATCAATCACAGCTTACCTGTCAACCCCCCTCTTCTTGCCACATACCTCCCCTTTCTGTCTTTACTCCACCATCTTCTCAGGGAACATGTGGACTGGACTCTCCCTCCCGTAGGGGGTTCAAGTGAAGCTCATCCAGCGATCCCTCTCCAACCAGGAGACAACGTTCTTCTAAGAGAACTTCAGCCCAGCTCCCTACAGCGCAGGTGGACGGGACCCCACTCAGTACTATTGACTACTCCTACCTCAGCCAAGCTCCTAGGGCAAACACCTTGGTACCATGCCTCTTGCCTCAAGCTTGCCCCCATGCAGGACTGCTGGCAGTCGGAACCACCGGGCCCCACCCGTCTTTGGCTCACCAAAAGGTTGGACCCTGCAGATCCTCCTGTTACTCTTGTCTCTGCCACTGGGAACCTGCCACCAGAGTGAATTAAAGCAGGGAGCAATGCTGTTACTGTATAAATGAGACTGGCCTGGTGGAAGAAAACATCAATGTCCTCAACCGTCTGCAAAAGAAACTGTGCAAGGATCTCTCCTCCTACAACCCACTTAACTCCTGGTGGCAGCCACCCATCCTCACCTGGGTTGCCTCTATCCTAGGTTCTTTTCTAATTATCAGCATATTCCTGCATGTTTGCTCCTCTTTTTCTTAGATTCTTACACGGCCGCATCTGCAAGGTTTCTTAAGTCATGGTTAACCAGATGCTCCTACACCCATATACGCAACTCCTCTCAGAGCGACTCCTCTTCCGACCTCCCTTCCCCACGATGCCTCTAACCAGCAGGAAGTAGCCAGATATATAGCAGTGTCCCTATCTAACACAAAAGGTCGGAATGTGAGGTCCGTTGGCAATGGGGGAAAGTCACATGGAGAATCAGGTCCAAGGACTTTGGCCGAAACCACCACCCACGCCCATGACTGACAAAAGAAATGGCCCAGGAGCATTTTGAAACTGTCTGTCAGCCAATGAAATTTCACCATGACCTATCACACCAGCACCACACTACCAACGCTATAAATTACCCCCAGGTAGGAGAAGCTGCGCCACTTCCCTGGCCCCTGTCTGGCGGACCAGTGAACCTTGCCCGGGAGCACTCTAAATAAAGCTTTTGTTTGTCCACACTTGGTGGCTACGTCCTTCTTTCTTCCTTGGCGGAAAATACTTTACACTCTCCAATCTATTTGCCCATAAGTTTAGTCTTAGCATCTATTTTCTAAGGCACCTGGGTTAAGAAAACCACTACTATGGAAACTCAACTGAGCACGGCCCCATATATATCTTGGAGGCCTAACACATTCTATGAAGAAGTTGAAATGATGCTGTTAAATTCTTTTCTCGTGGCAGTCACATGCCTCAACAATAGTGCCCTCCAATCTATACTGACCTGAGAATGTCATCTCTGAACTCCAAGCTGGGGAAGTTAATGAACAAATAACCTAAAGACTCCCTTACTGGGGGGGGGGGGCAGGGAAGTTTCTCCCTGTTCAGCCTGTCTATATTTGGTGGCACGTGCTTATGGAGACGCGTGTCTTCAGTGCACAGTTATTGGATATGAATCAGTGAGAGCTCCCTTCCAGATTCTGCACGGAAGCGCTTCTCACAGGTCCCTCTCCTTCTCCCCCCTCAGACCTCTTCCCAGGCTTTCCTTCTCCGTGTGCTTTCTCAACATTTCCTCAGCATCGCTCTCCTCTTATGTTTCCTCAGCCATCCTTGGTGAAAACCAGCAATGTGGACTTCCTGTGCCATTGTCCACTTGCTTGTTGTGGAATGTTCCCAGTCTTTCCATAACTGTTTTAAGCAGGAAGCCAATGGCTCTAATGAACTAAGTCATGTGATGTCTCTCTGGGCATGGATGACCCTACCTGGTTAGATTCCTTTATTACAGACTTTGTTTGCTTCAGGACCATCCTGGTGTTTGTTTGCAATGCCACAGAATGTGGAAGAAAGGGATGATGAGCACAACAAGAATAGGATGGTACAGGCCATGGCTGGTTGGCTCAGTGGTAAAGTAGCATGTGGGAGTCCCAGGTTCAATTCCCGGTCAGAGTACACAGGAGAAGCAACCATCTGATTCTCTCTCCCTTTCCCTCCCCCTTCTGTTTTTCTCTCTCTTCGCCTCCCACAGCCATGGTTTGATTGATTTGAGCATATTGGCCCCACTCACTGAGGATGGCTCCATCAAGCCTCCACCACAGGTGCTAAAAATAATTTGGTTGTGAGTGGTTGTCCACAAATTGGTTGTCCCCAGATGAAGAGAACATTGGCCCAAGCCGGGGGTTGCTGGGTGGGTCTCGTCCTGGGTGCACACAGGAGTCTGTCTCTCTATCTTCCTTTCTCTCACTTAAAAAAAAAAAGAAAAAAGAATAAGATAGTATCTTTGAGAAAGTAGGGTGAACAGAAGCCCCAGGACATGTTTTCCTCCAGGACAAGAACTTTAGATAACGGTCCTCTGAAAACATAGCTTCCCAAAGGCTTTACGCTTGAAATAATGTGAATTTTTCTCATGAAACTTTTCTTACCAGAATTTTTTTCACACCCCTTATCCCAAAGCACAGACGTTCTCTCTGGCCTTTTAGGCAGGACTGGTTTCCAGTCCTAACTGTAGCTTCCAGGTTGGTGAAAGATGACTCAGCGATTCTAAGAATAGAACCTGGTCAGAAAGGTCACTAAACAGTAAACAAGGCACTGCCTTTCCTTCATCTACAAAACAAATAGGTCACCTTGGGACCTAAGGCTCCTTTCAAAGGTGGGGAACAATTCTCTCTGAATAGTTTGTTAGTTTATCTTAATTCATCCCAGGTTAAAATATACTGTTTTAGGCAGAGGTCTCAGACTGGCAGCTTGTGGCTGAATCGGACTTCGAATTTTGGAGGCTGTACAGTGTTTTTAAAAATCAAGTTGCTATTATCTTTTTATGAGAAATTTTAAACCAAAATGTGGATTCCAGGCTACCTTGAAATGAGTCAGAGTCACGAAAGGGGTGTCCATCTCCGAGAGGCAGGAACTGCGGGGGGAGCCTGCGTCCTGCTTCCAAGGTGTGGTCTTCTCCACTTTGTCACAGGCCCCACTGCTCCTCAGCGCCCCATGACCTTTGTCGTCCACTCTCTGCACACAGGCACAGCCTGCCTGGCCCTGTGCCCAGCGCTTCTCCGGCCCACAAAGAGCTGTCCCTCTGAGGTCCTCTAACAGAGTGAGACCCAGCACAGGGACACCACGGGGCCAGATGGCAGCCTTGGTAGGTGGGAGTTTGGAACACAGATTACCCTGGACAGATTTCTGTGAATGTGGCTTTTTTGTCTAACTTATTACTTTAGATCATTGGGAATAAAATATTGCTAATTAAAATCTGTACGAATAAACTTTTTATTGTTAAGAAAATATATCAGATAGTGATCACAGTAACCCAAGTCAAGGCACGTTGCTGTTATTGACCGTCATAGAGAGGAAAATGGGTTGTTGTTTTTTTTTGGCTTTCTTAGGTGTTGGGCTGGACCTGAAAATGAAACCAACAGACGGATTAACAAGAGAGAAGCACACAGATACATATGATGCCAGTTTTATGTGACATGAGAGTATTGATCAGGAAAGAGCCATGAAGAAACAGTTATGTGAGGAGTGACGAGGAGGGGAACGTCCCAGAAGCGGGTAGGACGTAGGGAGTTTGAACTAAGGGTAATAAGCTGTGGGCAGCTCAGCGAGGCCATTGAGTTCCAATCCCTCTCGTTTGAGGGTGAGGAAGTTCCTTTCCCCCAGGTATAGGGAGGTCACCTCTAACATGAGGGTCTTGTCACCTGCTTCCAGGAAGAAGGACAGGGGAGGTAGAGTCCTTTCTGTGCTGCCCTTCTTTCAATTTCTTCAGCTCCAAACGTTTAATGTGCTTAGGCCTCATGTTTAGGGGTAACGTCTTAACTTTGCCCCCTTACCACAGTTATGCCCTCTCATGCCCCAGCACTGGACGATGCCCGTGGGCATCTCTGGCTGATTCAGAGAAATGTATGCAGCATGCTCTTTCTGAGCAGCAAAACCAGGGGTCCCCAAACTTTTTACACAGGGGTCCAGTTCACTGTCCCTCAGACCGTTGGAGGGCCAGACTATAAAAAAAAACTATGAACAAATCCCTATGCACATTGCACATATCTTATTTTAAAGTAAAAAACCAAAATGGCAACAAATACAATATTTAAAATAAAGAACAAGTAAATTTAAATCAACAAACTGACCAGTATTTCAATGGGAACTATGGGCCTGCTTTTGGCTAATGAGATGGTCAATGTCTGGTTCCATATTTGTCACTGTTAGCTGTAACAAGTGATATGATGTGCTTCCGGAGCCGTGATATGTCCGTCCCGTGTCACCGGAAGTAGTACTGTACGTGAGCCATGCCACGCTTTGCAGCGCTGCCACATACAGTACTCTAGGAGCACAGGATGCATCCTGTTCTCCTCTTACTGACCACCAATGAAAGATATGCCCCTTCCAGAAGTGCAGTCGGGCCAGATAAATGGCCTCAGGGGGCCGCATGTGACCCGCGGGTTGTAGTTTGGGGACCCCTGAGCAAGATTGACATTAGCTGTGACAGTGCCCCAGTCACAGCCACCACCACCTTTCTGGGTACATATCATCTGTACTGCCAGTTTGGAGAAGGCTGGGAGAGAGTGGGCTAGAGGGATTTAAAGGGAAGGGTCCTCAGTGGGGCCGTAGTTCAAAAAAGCAGAGATCTGGACCTTAACTTCTCTTTAGCCATGAAGCCGCACAAAACTCTTAAGTGGGTCATCATTTATCTAAATGCGTATTTTTAAGCTAATCCTGAGGGTACAGTTAAGAGACAGTGGAAATGCCGGGGGACTGAGCATCAGTGACTAATTGTCAACACTGTTGTCAGCTGTGAATTCCCTTGCAATTTATGACATCCACCTGCTGAGGACATAGTACTGTGCTGAGCAGTGTTCTGTCTCCTTCGCTGAAGAATAAACAACCCACATCTCCGTGGAGCAGAGCACCTCTGCAGGCCCAGTAGCCGGTTTGAGGTGGGGGACAGAGGAGGGCTGTCACAGACCTGGCTTCGGCAGGTCTGAGGCAAGTTGGCAGTTTCCTCATCTGTGTAGATGAGATGACTTGTTCCTCAAATGGACTAAGCAGCAAGTTAGCCCAGCTGGTTCCTGAGGCCTCCAGCTCTGAGAAGCCACAACTATTGAATCTTGATTACTTCCCTTCCTCAACGGACCATTGTAATTCCATGAAGTCCAACTCCAGGGTCCTCCTCCAGTGCTCAAAGCCCCTGGTCTCTCTCCATGACATCCCATGCCCCTCAATCCCTCAGGGCCACATCCAGACCTCCCTCGGCAGAGGACCTAGAGCAGTCATCATGGGCTGCTTCTCTTCTCAGAGACAGTCTCATTTTTCTCTGGTGACATTATCTGACCCTCTTTCCTTATCCCCTCGCCACACCTCATCATCCCTTTTCTCTAGACCCACCCTTCTCTCTCTCTCCCCTCAAAACCTTCATGCATTTATCCTTTGGTTTCTTGCATCTTATCCTTTTCTCCTGTGAGTTCATCTCAGAAAAATCCTCTTGTCCTAAGAGAAGCTTCTCTCTACCCTTAGGCCCCCTCACTCTCTACCACATTGTTGGATGAGTGCCTGCCCATTACTTCCACTTCCTTGCTTACCCCAACATCTTGAACCCCAGGAATATGTATCACAGTTCTCTAGAATTGTCTTGACACTTTCAGGATCAACAGTGGCCTGATGTTCTTTGTTCCCCTGAAGTTGGATGTAGTTCTGCCTACAGTCCCTGTCCCTCAGCCAGACACTCTGCACACCCTGGCTTCCCTCACACCCCAGTCACCTTGTGTCTCCCTTTCTCCATCTTTGACTTTTCTCCCCTTTCTGATCATTTTCTAAGGTCTGTTCCCAGCCTTCCTCCTGTCCCACTGCACAGTCTCCCTGGGAGAGCATATGTTATGTGTTCAAAGTCTGCCTTCCACGCGGGTGCTTCCCAAATCCCATATGCACCCTGGAGAGTCTCTCTAGCATCTGCCCTGCCTTCCCAATTGCTTCCTGAATATTACAACCTACATGCTTTAACCACAAACTCAAGGTTTCTAAAACCAAAATGATTATCTACATCTTCTATGGATTGGCCTGTCCTGGTGTCTTTGCTTTTGTCAACAATTTTGACAAACTTCCTTTGCGCCCAAGTTTAAAAGAGAACGTTTGTCTTTGATTCTTCTCTTTCAAGTCAGTGGCCAAAGAGAAGCCACCCTTACGTGCTATCAATCTGACCTCTGAACATTTGTTTTTTCCTTGCTTCTCTTTCCTCAATGTCGCCAACCTGTGTCCTGCTTTCACTATGTTTGAAGTGTGCTACCAGGGCAGCTTCCCATCATGTGCTCCCTCCTGTTAGGCCCTTCTGTTGTGGGGTCTAGAGTAAAAGGGAAGTGGCTTCAGGAGTCATGATTGACTCGGGCTGGGTGATTCAGTGGATAAAGTGTCAACCCAATGTGCTAGAGGTCACAGGTTTGACTACCCAGGCAAGGCATGTACGAGAAGCAATAAAATTTATTTATTGTGCATTTGCACAAATAAATGAAACAACTAAATGAAACAAATTGATGTGTCTCTCTCTTGCTTTCTCTCTCTCTCTCTCTCTCTCAAATCAATGTAAAAATTTTTTTAAAAAGTCACAACCATGTCAATTATGTGACCTCCTCAATACCTGCTTTCTATTATGGGGCTTAGCACACAGTAGGCACTCAATATTTGCTGCAAGAAATTAATGAATGGTCAGAGCCATAGTATCTACCTGTATGACTAAATCTGTTACATCTCTTTTTTTTTTTTTTTTTTTTTTTTTTTTTTTTTCTTTTTTTTTTTTAATATAATTTTATTTTTTTAATGGGGTGACATCAATAAATCAGGATACATATATTCAAAGATAACAAGTCCAGGTTATCTTGTCATTCAATTATGTTGCATACCCACCACCCAAAGTCAGATTGTCCTCTGTCACCTTCTATCTTGTTTTCTTTGTGCCCCTCCCCACCCCCTATCCCTCTACCATTCCCCCCACCCCCCCGTAAGCACCACACTCTTATAGATGTCTCTTAGTTTCACTATTATGTCCCACCTACGTATGGAATAATACAGTTCCTGTTTTTTTCTGATTTACTTATTTCGCTTCGTATCATGTTATCAAGATCCCACCATTTTGCTGTAAATGTTCCGATGTCATCATTTCTTATGGCTGAGTAGTATTCCATAGTGTATATGTGCCACATCTTCTTTATCCAGTCATCTATTGATGGGCTTTTTGGTTGTTTCCATGTCCTGGCCACTGTGAACAATGCTGCAATAAACATGGGGCTGCATGTGTCTTCACGTATCAATGTTTCTGAGTTTTTGGGATATATACCCAGTAGAGGGATTGCTGGGTCATAAGGTAGTTCTATTTTCAGTTTTTTGAGGAACCACCATACTTTCTTCCATAATGGTTGTACTACTTTACATTCCCACCAACAGTGTATGAGGGTTCCTTTTTCTCCACAGCCTCTCCAACATTTGCTGTTACCTGACTTGCTAATAACAGCTAATCGAACAGGTGTGAGGTGGTATCTCATTGCCGTTTTGATTTGCATTTCTCTAATAGCTAAAGAAGATGAGCATCTTTTCATATATCTGTTGGCCATTTGTATTTCTTCCTGGGAGAAGTGTCTATTCATATCCTCTTCCCATTTTTTTATTGGATTGTTTGTTTGTTTGTTGTTGAGTTTTATGAGTTCTTTGTATATTTTGGATATTAGGCCCTTATCTGAGCTGTCGTTTGGAAAAATCATTTCCCATTTAGTTGGCTTTCTGTTTATTTTGTTATCAGTTTCTCTTGCTGAGCAAAAACTTCTTAGTCTGATGTAGTCCCATTCATTAATTTTTGCCTTCACTTCTCTTGCCATTGGAGTCAAATTCATAAAATGCTCTTTAAAACCCAGGTCCCTGAGTTGAGTACCTATGTCTTCTTCTATGTACTTAATTGTTTCAGGTCTTATGTTTAGATCTTTGATCCATTTTGAGTTAATTTTTGTACAGGGGGAGAGACTGTAGTCCAGTTTCATTCTTTTGCATGTGGCTTTCCAGTTTTCCCAGCACCATTTATTGAAGAGGCTTTCTTTTCTCCATTGTGTGTTGTTGGCCCCTTTATCAAAAATTATTTGACTATATATATGTGGTTTTATTTCTGGACTTTCTATTCTGTTCCATTGGTCTGAGTGTCTATTTTTCTGCCAATACCATGCTGTTTTGATTGTCGTGGCCCTATAATAGAGTTTGAAGTCAGGTATTGAAATGCCCCCAGCTTCATTCTTTTTCTTTAGGATTGCTTTGGCTATTCGGGGTTTTTTATAGTTCCATATAAATCTGATGATTTTTTGCTCTATTTCTTTAAAAAATGTCATTGGAAGTTTGATGGGAATTGCATTAAATTTGTATATTGCTTTGGGTAATATAGCCATCTTGATTATATTTATTCTTCCTAGCCAAGAACAAGGTATATTCTTCCATCTCATTATATCTTTTTCGATTTCCCTTAACAATGGTTTATAGTTTTCATTATATAAGTCCTTTACATTCTTTGTTATGTTTATTCCTAAGTATTTTATTTTTTTTGTTGCAATCGTGAAGGGGATTATTCTTTTGAGTTCCTTCTCAGTTGTTTCATTGTTGGCATATAGAAAGGCTATTGACTTCTGTATGTTAATTTTGTATCCTGCGACCTTACTGTATTGGCTTATTGTTTCTAGTAGTCTTTTTGTAGATTCTTTGGGGTTTTCGATGTATAGTATCATATCATCTGCAAAAAGTGATACCTTTACTTCTTCTTTTCCGATATGGATGCCTTTTATTTCTTTGTCTTGTCTGATTGCTCTGGCTAGAACCTCTAGTACCACATTAAATAAGAGTGGAGAGAGTGGACAACCCTGTCTTGTTCCTGATTTAAGGGGGAAAGCCTTCAGTTTAGTGCCATTTAATATGATGTTAGCTGATGGTTTATCATATATGGCCTTTATCATGTTGAGATATTTTCCTTCTATACCCATTTTGTTGAGAGTCTTAAACATAAAATTGTGTTGTATTTTATCGAAAGCCTTTTCTGCGTCTATTGATAAGATCATGTGGTTTTTGTTCTTTGTTTTGTTGATATGGTGTATTACATTAACCGTTTTACGTATGTTGAACCATCCTTGAGATTCTGGGATGAATCCCACTTGATCATGATGTATTATTTCTTTAATATGTTGTTGTATTCGATTTGCTAGTATTTTGTTTAGTATTTTAGCATCTGTATTCATTAGAGATATTGGTCTGTAGTTTTCTTTTTTTGTGCCATCCTTGCCTGGTTTTGGTATGAGGGTTATATTGGCTTCGTAAAATGTGTTTGGAAGTATTGCTTCTTCTTCAATTTTTTGGAAGACTTTGAGTAGAATAGGAACCAAGTCTTCTTTGAATGTTTGATAAAATTCGCTGGTATAGCCGTCAGGGCCTGGACTTTTATTTTTGGGGAGGTTTTTAATGGTTTTTTCTATTTCTTCTCTACTGATAGGTCTGTTTAGGCTTTCTGCTTCTTCTTGACTCAGTCTAGGAAGGTTGTATTTTTCTAGGAATTTATCCATTTCTTCTAGGTTGTTGAATTTAGTAGCATAAAGTTTTTCATAGTATTCTACAATAATTCTTTGTATATCTACGGTGTCCGTGGTGATTTCTCCTCTTTCATTTTGGATTTTGTTTATATGAGTTCTTTCTCTTTTTTCCTTGGTAAGTCTTGCCAAGGGTTTGTCAATTTTGTTGATCTTTTCAAAGAACCAGCTCCTTGTTCTATTAATTTTTTCTATAGTTTTTCTGTTCTCTAATTCATTTATTTCTGCTCTGATTTTTATTATCTCCTTTCTTCGGCTGGTTTTGGGTTGTCTTTGTTCTTCTTTTTCTAGTTCCTTAAGGTGTGAAGTTAAGTGGTTCACTTGGGCTCTCTCTTGTTTGTTCATATATGCCTGAAGTGATATGAACTTCCCTCTTATCACTGCTTTTGCTGCATCCCATAGATTCTGATATGTCGTATTGTCATTTTCATTAGTCTGTATATATCTTTTGATCTCTGCACTTATTTCTTCTTTGACCCATTCATTTTTTAAAAGTATGTTGTTTAGTTTCCACATTTTTGTGGGATTTTTTTCCTCTTTTTTGCAGTTGAATTCTAGTTTCAAGGCTTTATGATCAGAAAATATGCTTGGTACAACTTCAATTTTTCTGAATTTGCTGATGTTGTTTTTGTGGCCCAACACATGGTCAATTCTTGAGAATGATCCATGTACACTGGAGAAAAATGTATACTCAGTCACTTTGGGATGAAATGTCCTGTAGATGTCTATCATATCCAGGTGCTCTAGTGTTTTGTTTAAGGCCACTATGTCTTTGTTGATTCTCTGTTTGGATGACCGATCTAGAGCCGTCAGCGGTGTATTGAGGTCTCCAAGTATGATTGTATTTTTGTCAGTTTTTGTTTTAAGATCAATAAGTAGCTGTCTTATATATTTTGGTGCTCCTTGGTTTGGTGCATATATATTAAGAATTGTTATGTCTTCTTGATTCAGTGTCCCCTTAGCCATTATGAAATGGCCATTTTTGTCTCTGAGTACTTTTCCTGTCTTGTAGTCAGCATTATCCGATATGAGTATTGCTACACCTGCTTTTTTTTGGATGTTATTTGCTTGGAGTATTGTTTTCCAGCCTTTCACTTTGAATTTGTTTTTATCCTTGTTACTTAGATGAGTTTCCTGTAGGCAGCATACAGTTGGATTTTCTTTTTTAATCCATTCTGCTACTCTGTGCCTTTTTATTGGTGAGTTTAATCCGTTTACATTTAGTGTAATTATTGATACTTGTGAGTTCCCTATTGCCATTTTATATCTTGCTTTCTGTTAGTTTTGTGTCTTGTTTGATCCTTCTCTTTTGTTTTTCTATCTTTTGTTTTTATTTGGTTGTATTCCATACATCTTTCCACTGTTGCTATCTTTTTTATCTCATGTGCTTCTGTGGTGGTTTTTTCAATGGTGGTTACCTTTGAATAATGAAAAGGGTCCCTACCCTGTTCATTGTAGTGAACTATTTTGTGAGTACTTTTGCACTCCATCGTCCTTTGCTACTGTTAATCTCCATCTTCTCCCCCTCTTTCTTTTTGTTGTTGTCACAGTTTAAATTTGGTTTTATTGTGTTCTTCTTGGAGCTTTTACTTGTGGCTCTGTTTTTTTTTTGTTCTTTGTATCTGATTGGAGAACCCCCTTTAGTAATTCCTGGAGTGGGGGTTTTCTGATGATAAATTCCCTCATCTTTTCTGTATCTGTGAATGTTTTTATTTCTCCTTCATATTTGAAGGATAGCTTTGATGGGTATAGTATTCGTGGCTGAAAGTTCCTCTCTTTCAGGACTTTAAATATTGGGGTCCACTCTCTTCTAGCTTGTAGAGTTTCTGCTGAGAAATCTGATGATAATCTAATGGGCCTTCCTTTATATGTTGTATTCTTCTTTTCCCTGGCTGCCTTGAGAATTTTTTCTTTGCTGTTGGTTTGTGTCAATTTCATTATGATATGCCTTGGAGTAGGTTTGTTGGGGTTAAGAAAACTTGGAGTTCTGTTTGCTTCTTGAACTTGAGGCTTTAGTTCTTTCCACAGGCTTGGGAAGTTCTCATCTATTATTTGTTTGAGTATGTTCTCCATTCCATTTTCTCTCTCTTCTCCCTCTGATATACCTATTATTCTTATGTTATTCTTTTTGATGGAGTCAGATAATTCTTGTAGGGCTATCTCATTTTTTTTAATTTTTGAGTCTCTTTCTTCTTCTCTCTGTTGTGCCTCAAGTTGCTTGTCTTCTATTTCACTAATCCTCTCTTCTATCTGACCTGTTCTATTAGCTAAGCTTGTTACTTCGTTTTTCAGCTCGTGAATTGAGTTTTTCATCTCTGTTTGATTTGTTTTTATAGTTTCAATTTCCTTGGACATATATTCTTTGTGTTCATTGAGTTGTTTTCTGAGCTCCCTAAATTGCCTTTCTGTGTTTTCTTGTATATCTCGGAGGATTTTTAGGATTTCTATCTTGAATTCTCTGTCATTTAGCTCCAAGGTTTCCAATATATTAAATTTTTTCTCCATAGATTTTTCCTCATCTAGCTGTGTTACCTCTCTTTCTTTTGTATCCATGATATTCGATTTTCTCTTCCTTAATGGCATCTGAGGGTGGTTTTGTTGATAGTATTAATGAGATTTAATAAAGAATAAAAAGTTTAAAAAAATAATTAAAAAAATCGAAAAGAGTTGTTTTTTTAAAAAAAATGAATAATGAAATAAAGAAAAATAAAATAAAATAAAAATTTAAAAAAAAAAAAAAAAAAAAGGAAATTATTCCCCCCCTCCTTTTTTCCTCTCCTCTCCTCTCCCCTCTTTCTTGATAAAATCTTGTGGTGGACTGTGAATTATAACAAACAATGCCTGTGATGGAGAGCCTGAATTGGGGAAAAGTAATAAAGGGACAAAAAAAAAAAAAAAAAGAAAAAAAGAAAAAAAAAAGAAAAAAGAAGAAAAAAAAAAAAGAGCGTATGGACCCACAAAAAGCAAATAAGGAAAAAATTTGGGTCAAGAATAAAATGATTTGCTTTTAGGTGTTGGTTGTCTAAGAGTTATAATGAGAGGATTAAGAGGAAAACGGAAAAATGGGGGGACAAATTAAAAAATTACTATTGTATTTAGTGGAACAAGAACTAGATAATATGGAGAGCCAGGGATGGGAGCACTGCTAGTGAGTTAAAAAGGTGAAGTAAAAACCCCCCAAAATGCCACAAACATAAGTTTGAGTCCCAGATAAGATAATTTGTTTGTTATTGAGGTTTGAATGAGAGGAGATGTAAAGGAAAAGGAAGAAACTAATATAGAGGGAGAAAAGAAAGAGAGAGAGAGGAAAAAAAAAAGAGGGAACCACTAAAAGAAGAAAATAGAAAGGAGAGAGAGAGAGAGAGAGTTAAGGGTTTTGGAGTGCAACCCTCATAGAGAGAAAGGAAGAGAAGAGAAAAGATAATGGGAGATGTAACACTTATGGGTAGTGTAGTTCAAGGAGAGGAGAGAGTAAGACCGGTAGAGAGTTAATCGGCCAAATTGGAGGAGGAAAAAAAAAGTATCAAGAATGAAGATAAGAGAAACAAACGAACAAATATAATAAAATGGGATAGGTTATAAAGTCTGCAGATTATTCTTGATTTTGAGAGGTTATCTTCTTGCTTTTTCTTTTCTCTCCCTCTTCCTGGTCGGTGACTCTGTACCCCGGGTTTTGCCCCTTTGCCACGCTCAGGTGGAGGTTTGCAGTTGATAAGTCTCTATGGCAATGTCATGTATTGTGCTTTAGTCTCGTTGGCAGTCGAGGCTATTAGCATTTATAGGCTCCGACAGTGAGAGAGTCCGTGTTCCTGGAGCCTTTCTCCTAGTCTTTCCTTCCTCAATAAGTAGCCTGATAATCCAGCTATGGGGTTGCTGCTGCCTCTGCCTGGATAGTAAGAGGCTCAAAGAGCTGGCAACTCCCCACTCTATTTCCACTCAGCACAGGGCTCTGGGTAAGGCTCAGTCAGTCAGAGCTGCTAGCATAATCAGGCGGGCTTTCCACCCACTCACAGACCTCTGGCTCTGCCACTCTGTCCGGTAACACAAGTGGGTGCCCACTTCCGGGGCGCTTGGAGAAAACTCTCACTCACTGGCTGCGCGCGCAGACCAGGATATCCGGCCAGCAGTCTCACGCTCTGAGTGAAACCCCCGACCGCAGGGAAAAGTTGCAGCGTTGGAATTGAGTCTCGCTCCGTCCCCGTGCACGGCTTTTGCAAGGCGCTGGGGCGGCCCGAGATTCCGCTTTGGCCCACACAAAGGCCCCTGACTCTACTCCTCTGTGCGATGACACGGGCGCGCACTGCCGAGGCACTCGGAGGAATCGCTCACTCCTTATCTGCGCGCGCAAACCAGGATATGAGGCCGGCCGCTTTCCCTCTGAGTGAAACACCCTCCGGCACGGAAAATCTCCACCGTTGGAATTAGTTCTCACTCCCTCCCGTGCGTGGCTTTCCCAGGGCGCTGGGGCTGCCCAGAGACTCTGCCCTCGGCCCACAGAAAGGCCTCTGACCCTGCCTCTTCGTGGGGCAACACGGGCACTGACTCCCGGGGCCTAGGAAGAAATCTCTCACCCACTAACTGCTCGCACGCCGACCAGGAGACCGGGTAAAATGGCCGCGCTGCTTGTCTTTCTTTGTTTGGGTTTGGCGCGAGTGTTAGCTTGTATTGCCCGGGTTGCCACAGGATCAGATTTTCCTCGGCTTGGATCTCCGTGCCACAGCCTGGTTCGGCCGTTTGTATTCACCCCCTTTGCCCGCCTCAGTTTCTATATTCACAGTTACCAGAGAAAGCCGCCCTGTTTAGGTTAGTGAGGAAGGCGGAGCATTTCTTACTCCCTATTTCCTTCGGGGTTTGGTTATATATTTAGCCAATTTTTCACTCAATCATACCTTTGGGTGTATTGCGAAGCATCTGGAAGCTCCAAGTATAGGTTTTTCTGTTTCTGGTTGAAGATCTTGTTGAGTTTTGGGGGAGATTTATCGGTATCGCTTCCTACCCCGCCATTACTCTGACGTCATCCGTTTCTGTTACATCTCTTAATTCCATGATGCCATGTCTAAAATTGAGATACAGGATGAGGAGGCAGTCAGATGATGTGTCAGGTTCTTGCCCAGAGGAAGCCACTCACACTGGGCAGGTACTATGAGACACTCTCCACTGCTCTTCTTCTTGTCCACAAGGTGGCTGAGAAGAAAGAGCTCTATTGTGTAACAAGCACTGGGGAGTCAGAGAATACCAGATATGAAAGTTGGCAGACACAGACTTCATAAAGCTTACATAGTTAAAAGCAGAGAGTATTAAACAACTCATACGACATCCCCCTTGGAGGTGTCATGAAGGATGTTGTTGGAGGAGATAGAGATGTGCATTTTCCCACAGTGTCCACTGGGGGGTGTGGTCTTCCCAGGACAGTTTGGTTGCCATCTACACTGGATGAGGTGGAATGGGTTGGGGAGGGTCAAAGCACCTAGAAATGGATAACTGCTGGAATGGGTTCCTCATGGTTTGTGGCTAGGTATTACAATATGAGATGATCCTAAATTGAATGGTTATTAGTTAGGGAGTGTCTGTAGCTATCATCTGCTTTTATGTAGACTATGTGTCATAATGTGTGAAGACAAACATGTATAACAGAAGAGAACTGATTTAAAATAGTGCCTCATTGGGGCAATTCCAAATGTAAAAACTTTCACTTTGTCAATCAATAAGTGATTTGATCAGCAGACACCTTCCTGTTGACAATGAGTGCTTATCATTCAAGGGTAAATAAGCATTCTAAATGGAGTTTATAAAAATGAATACAAAAAAACCTCTGAAAATAATTCATTATGTAAATTAGAATTTTAAAAAAATGAGTGCCTTTAGTAATATCTAGAAAGATATCACTTCTATGAAAATAGAACAGAAAGTCAAAATGAAACAAAAACCATTCTAAAATTAAGAATAAAAGTGATAATTAACACTTTTATAAAGGCTGCTATATACCAAACTCTGGAGTTTATGGTTATTAACATATCAATGTGTGCAACAATTGTGTAAAATAAGAACCAACATTATCTTCACTTCTCAGATGATAACAGGAAGGCTCAGAAAGTAAGTGGCAGAGCTGTCTGCAGTTTTCAACACCACAGTTCTGCTCAGTATGCAGTTGGGTGAAGGTCAACAACACCCTTTCTAAGATCTCCAGCCAGCGATTTGACTCCTAGTCTAGCCCAAGTCTTTATGGAAAACTGTGAGACCCAGGATGCATTGCTGTTGGAGAGCTTAAGGTCTCAGCCTCCAATCCCATCTACAAGACTACAAGGATTTCCTGATGGAGATGATGATACCTCTGAGGATGCTTAGACATGACCAGTGCTTGGTGGGATGTGCAGTTTCTTGTTAGATACAGAGCCTATACAGTCTGAAGAAGTGGGATTTGAGCATGAAGAAGTAGATATGATTATTGTGGACCCTGTGTTTCTTAATCATGGGAAAGAGAGTGCACAAGGCTCACGTAGTTGTCCATCATTTTCAACTTGCTACTGTGACATAAAGCAATAGTTACATATATTTTTCCATGTGATTTGCATTTTCATTCAGTCTGGGTATCTTTATGTGCTTTTTAAATGCTTTGCCTTTATTCTCATGAAATAAAATACACACATGTGTACATAATAAGAGTTGGGGGTCATAAAAGGTTTTTGCTTAATCTTTGGAAATGGTAAGTCTCAGTACCTTATCTTCAATCTAAAGGAAGCTTTCATTGCATGACAGTGGCCATGTGGGCATCAGCAGTTGAGAGGGTATATCAATGTATGAAATTTAGTTTCTTATCGCTTTTATTCCAGAAACTCAATTAAAAGATCTCTTAAAATATTTTTTAAAAATAATAAAATTCAGAACTTAAAGCATTTTGTTTCTCATTTAGAAAAATCTTCCTAAGGATCTCAAGTTTTCAGTGTCACTTTAGATATATTTAAGGCAAAATACCATGATGCATGTCAATTATTTCTCAATAAAATTGGTTAAAAAAAGATAAAATACCCATTAAAATAATAAATACCTAATTTTGAAGCAGTAAATATGTTTTATTTAAAAATTTAAATGAAAAAAGAACAGAAAACCCTCAGGGTCCAAGTAATGGGAAAAAATCAGCAGAATTAATCCAGTTAGACAAGTTCCCAAGCCACGGGCCCTCAGGGCGAAGGGATTCAGAGACTTCTAGAGGCAGATGCTCCTCACTGAATGCTTATTTTGCTAAATCTTTTATTGACTTTATTACGTGATTGTGTATTAACAGAATCCAGATATAAAGTTTGGGATGATCTTGACTCATATACTTGAAAGGAAGAGTCATTCTCTCTTACATTAGCAGGATTGACAACTTCAAGGTCATCTTGTGTGGCTATCACACAAAACTGCATCTCTAAGTTTCTCCTCATTTTTCTTCTATCAGCCCAATACAGGAGGTGTTCACTTGAGCTTTCCAAAGTAATTATAAGCAGATCATTATTTGAAGAGTACGTAAATTTCCAAGTAACTTCAACATTCTATTGTATTTTCTTGTGTCCCCTGACTTGCTTAGGCTTTCTTCTGGGTGTTCTAGACTCTTCACATGTTTTTAGGCTACATAGGGCAGCAGAGGAGGTCATACAGGACACCAAGCATATCCATCTGTACTATCCAGTCAGCAATCCATGGTTAGAGTAAAACTTTCACTTTCAGAAACCTAGAATATTGTTTCCTGGAAGTCATGGGTAGTAAATGATGAACAGCTGTATTTTGACATTAACAATCCATTTGCTTTTTGAACCATTCAAGCATGAGTACATTTAGGGTCTAGGGATAGACTTTCCAAGGTTTGATGTGATAACTCAGAAGTCAGAAGTCTTGACATCAAGGAAAGGGGTGTAATTATACATCAGCGATTCCCAATGGAGAGAATGCATGAAGAATTGTCAGCCTCCTGGTTGTGTGTGGGGGGGTAGCTTTCTTAATTGCATATTTCCTCTTTTCGGTTTCTCTTCCACCTGCTGTGGGGGAGCCGTCCTGGTGGGGCAAAGGTGAGAGCCAGCAATATAAACTCTGACCTGGGACTTGAGGATAGACATACTAGGAAAAATGTTTCTCTCATTCATCCCTGTTGGTCAAATACATCTTTAAATATGACATATATGTTTGCTCGCTTATAGTTTGCATTGTGTGTGGGAGACAGGCTGTAAGCAGGTCGGGTTGTTATAGCCTAAGGCTTAGTTTTAAAACTAAGCTTTCCCCCATAACCTTGACTGATTGCATGATGTGGAGTGGTACATTCTCATGAGGAATCCCATTATGCCTCAGATAAATGACTTTGTATCAGAGACTTCCTTGTTTGTATATTGGATTAAAGGTTTGGATTTCTACCCTATCAAGTGGGGCAGACCGGGAGCTTGCTCTCTCTTGGTTCCTGAGATTAGCATTAGAAGAGAGAGCAGAGAAAGGAGAGCAGAGAAAGGCCATGTGGAGGATTTGAGAGGCAGCCAAGATGGTGGAATGTTGAAGAAAAAGCCAGTTTGTGCAGAGAGAAGGAGATGGGGAACAGAGGTGAATGGGGCTGGTGAGCTAGAAACTTTGATTCTAGGAAACTCAAATAAGTCAGTGGCTTTGGGAGCCCTGAATGGAAAGGGAAGTATTTTCCCACTGTGTGTATTGCTTGCCTGCTAGGTGCAACCTAGGATTAAAGCTGATGGCCCACCAGTTTTTGGCTCTGTTGTTTCATTACCGACTGTCTGAATCAAATGCGAACCTGCATGTGAATGGCCACGATGGTGGCTCCTGGCCCTACAACCCCACTTGCCAAAGATTTTGTTTTAAGGAAATTTAGCAATTATTTTTCTATGGAAATAGGCAAGTTTTTGCTAGAGAGATAGTACACACAGAAAATATATTTTTTCCTCCCATGTGTAGAATAACACAAGTATGTATAATAAATAAAGATTAAAATCAGGTAAAATTTTAAATTGGTTTAATAGTGCCTGGGTTTTGGAGTTACATCCAGAAAGTAATTTTGCTGTTTCCATGTCCCCCTTGTATCCATGGGTGAGTGGTAACACTCCACGACTCCATTTCCTCATCTGTAAACTGTGGAAATTCAAATTTACCCTACAAAACAGTGCTAAACATGCCAACTATGTGCAGAGTGGCCATTGTTCAGGTTATTCTAATGATCACACATTTATTACACTAGATGCAGATGTGCCTTATGAGAAGGGATGTAAGCCATAACAAAAATCATATTCAAATATTTGCTCAGGGAACTCAATCAGGACCCAAGAAAGAGTGTCATGTCCTGAGAGCCTAGTGGACTTACAACACCCCCCAGAACTTCACAGCTGCTTTCAGTCCATTTTTACCTTGGACAAAATTTTATATTTATCCTTGATAGACAGAAAATAAAAACAAACCCAACACATACACAAATATGAAGACATAGTTAGCAGATGGAGCAGTGCCTAAATCCATCTGAAAAGCCCACCCAGCATTTGAAACCCCATCTGCTCACATTCGAGGGACAGAGCCTTAGACCCTGGGAAATGCATTTTGGGGTTTTTACAGAATCTTCTGAAACAAAACCTTTGGTCTTGACATAATTCATCATCCAAAGAATGTACAAACATCATGACCAAGCCACTTTCAGTGACATCAAGAGCAGTGATCCCAAGAAACTGCCCCGTAAAGGGTGAGGTACATAAGGGATACCCCATCAATACTTCCTCAATGGGCCATACTCTTACTGCTAAGGGGAAAACTGTATTAAGGCATTTATTCAAAGTGCTGATTTACTAAAGGTGCATTTTGATTGATAGATGTATTGACTACACCTAGCAATTGAGAGCAAAGCACTTGGCCTTTCTTTAAAGATAGTAGGAGAGAAATCTCTCTTACTGTATGCAGATCCAAGAAGTTGTGACATGTGTGGACAGACCAAACTGTATCCGATTAGGCAGCTTAGGATGCCATAAGAATGTACCACAGACTAAGTGGATTACATAATAGAAACTTATTTTCTCATAGTCTGCAGGCTAGAAGTCCAAAATCAGGGACTGAAATGATCTGCTTCTGGTGATAGCTCTCTTCCAAGTTTGCAGATGGTCACTTTCTCCTTATGTCTTCACTTGGCCTTTCCTTAGTATATATGTGCACAACAGGGAAAAAGGGAGGAAAGGAGAGAGAGAGAGAGAGAGTTCTCTAAAGTCTCTCCTTATAATGACACTCATGTCATTGGATCAGGTCCTACCTTTATGACTTCATTTAATCTTAATTTCTTCCTTACTGCAAAAACAGCCACACTGAAGGTTATGGCTTTGACATATGATGAATTTTGGGTGGATACAAATTGTCAGTCCATTAGCATTAGCACCATCTCAGAAGCCTTCATCATACCAGTAAGCATTTCCAGGTCAATTATGAATGGGAATAAATATGTATTTTCAAAAATATAAATCTTAGTAAAGAATAAAAACCCATTTAAAGTTGGGTCGATTATGAATCTTTCTATGGTCAGCATAGGAAGTTAGAAGTAGATGCTCTCTGTAAGGTCAGTGGCTGTGGCCATGGACATGCAGGTTTACACTGGATTTGAGCAGATGGTAAAGGAACCGTGAAGCCAGAAAATGGTAGGCCATTCCATTTATTAAAATCTCGTAAAGGCAGACAAGCAAATAGGCAGGGAAGACCACTTTTCTCTCATTCAGGGCTCTCAAGCTCTGACCCCCTTCAGACTCATTCTCTGGACTCACAGGCCCCCACCAACCTCACAACTCCCAGCAAAACAGGTTTGGCTGAAATCTCAGGGTTCCCATGTCTCTCAGCACTACCCCCACCCCCTGGACTCTTCAGCAAAACAAGCCCTGGGAAATACCCCTTCTCTGGCAAACAATAGCAAATGATCGCCCCTCCCCACAGCAATTTGCAATCAGCTGCCCTGAGGGCAAATGCCCTCAGCCTTCCATAGACTATGGCGCTGCCCCAATACATGTGAGCAAACCTAAAACAAACTTGTTTACCCAATACCCTCTAACCTTGTTCATTTCTTTGAGACATACAAATCAGACACAGCTCTTTTACAATGCAACAAGTAGTCATAAAACAAAGTTTTCTGGGAACTAGAAAGAACTCTGGCTGCCTTTGCCATGACCAGGCAGACTGTCAGTGTCTCCACACAGGTACTCAATAGGACAAGTGCTTGAGGTCAGTTATGCATATTTTCCTTGCAATCAGGGCATCTTCGGTCTTCAAATCCTTGCACCTATTAGCTTGATGGTATCCCTGACATCATGCTCCCCAAGGGCCTTCTGCACAGAAAGATATGACTGGGAAACCTGTTCCAAGTTCCTGCAGGCAGAGTGCTTGAAATCGAGCTCCTGCTGTGGTGCTTAAATGCTCCCCAGCAGACCTGGAGGTCAGGCTCTGGAATGCTGGTCATCCTTTCTCCAGCAGCAGGCTCAGAGCCCAGGATTTGAACCACTTATCTTCTGCAGACAAGTGGCTACTGGTCCTAACCTAAATAGTAGAGAAAAGGCATCACAGCAACATTGAGGGTCATCATGTTATTGGATACTGACATTACAGAGCAGGGGGTGAAAAGCTCACCAAGTAATTCTGACCTGTGTCCAGTAATCATTGTGAATTAAGAAGGTTTTAAAACAATTTTATGGCAAAAGTAGTGTAACATTTATACAGAAATGTAGGGAAAATATTCTAATTTCCAAGTAGAAGCATCTGAGGTTCATGGAGTGAATGTACTGATCTCAAGGCCACAAAGGGGGAAGAAGTGGGATCTAAACAAGCTGTCATCAGAAAGTGATGACTATGTTGTTCCACAAAATCTTACATTAGTATGTAAGAAACAATATTCAAGTAAACATTTATGGAAAAATAATGTCTACTGAAATATTTTCTATTGAAAATCTTTAATGGAACTTTTAATTTGTTAATAAACCTTAGTAAGTAATTTGAAACATGAGAACTGTGAGTTGGCCAGTTTTATAATGTCTGCCATGTTGATTTTTCTCTAAGATCTGCAATATGATATGCATAGATAGGTATGGTCTATAATCCCGCCACCATGGTAAGGTATAGAATGACTAGAAAACAGATCTGGATTGGGAGTCCATTTAGTTCAACTTATTCACATGGCTCTCACCCAGGGTTTGCGGTTAGGATCAGTGGGCGCCAGCTCTTGCTAGCTTAGGTAAGAAAGGAATGCAGGAGGAGGAAATGGAGACTTCAGAGGTGGGTGAACTGGAGGACCAGGGAGAAACATAAGTAGGAAAAAAGAGAGAAGAGCAGTAGCTCCTGAAAAGAGTTCACATGAAACCCTTGCTGCTGGCCATTCCTTGGTCCCTGAGAGCAACCCCCAAAGGGCCAAGCAGTTTTTGAGATACTCTTTAAAAATGTAAGGTCTTGGTTGAGAGAGTAACATGCCAAACCTCTGGTTTCCAGGAAGCAGTAGAAAAAAATGGCCTCATTTGGCTTCCATTATGGAAAGCATGGGATATTGTGTCCCTTAACACTACATGAAACAAGGAATTCCATGCACACTAGAAAGACTTATGTTTGATGGGTGACAGGAAATAGAAAAAGACAAACATTCCTGGAAGAATTTCATTACAGAGACCTTTGGAAGTACTTTAGTAGAAAAGATTGGCAGAGAAAAACTAAATCTTCATAGGAAACTGTATTATGAACATTCCATGTATTATGTAACTTCTATGTTCAGTTCCTATGATAATATTCAGTTACAATGCCAGGAGACACGTGGTATACCAGATGCCTCTCTTTGGCAAGCTCACTGAACACAGATTGAAAGCTGGAAGGTAGTAGAAACTCTAATAGGGTGTTAAAGCTGGGAAAGAGCCAGATGTGGGCTTCAGGGAATAACTGTTGAAGAAGGGTAGTCTCCTAAGGTGATGGGGCAGAGATTGATACCTGCCAAATAAAAGATTTCAAAAACAAAATAGCACAGACACTGGCTTAAAAACCATGTGCTTATGTGATGAGTATGCTTCATGCAAACCAAACTTGACATGGTGTGGGTGGGAGGTAGAGTTTTTTGGAAAAAGGCGGGCAGGTGTACACAGGGGCTGCAAGGCCCACACACTTGACAAAGGCCTCTCTCCTGGCAGAGACCAAGACGTGGACTCAGGGCTGTAGAGTGGGGAACAGCCCAGCTTGGAAATAGGAGACGACAGTGTTGTTGTCATTCAAGGAAGCACTAAGAGCAGGTTAGTCCTTCCTTAGACTAAGTACTCAACCACAACAAAGAAGGAACATTACAAATTCTTTGGACACAATTCCAGGGAGCTGGAATTCCACTGTACTTGCCTTTTAAAGGCTGAGGTTTGAAGGTGAAAATAAGTTTCAGTGTCATTGTAAAGATTTAAACAGATCAGCTTGTAGTAAAGTTCATCTACCAAAGTGTCTGACACATAGGAAGTGCTAAAAAATTAGCTTTCATTACTTTGGCTGCAGCAGTCATTACTTTTATTTAAAAGATTCGCATTACGTGTGCTCCTATCCCATTGATTTCAAATGTGGTCAATACTCCTAAACAGCAGCCATCCGTCTATCTGTCTATCATGACTTGGATTGGAATTTGTGGAAATTAAATAGATATTATATGATACTATTTAAAAAAGTGACTTGAAAGAGAGATGAAAATTAAAGATAACAAATGATGTCAATTTTTAGGTAAATATTCAGAACCTGGTCTCACTTTATGCATAATCTCCAGGAAATCAAATTTGCCCAGGTAGACAGCTAACAGCCGGAAATGCTGTGGATTGAGTTTTGTCAGGAAAACTTCAAATCAAATAATACCTTTTATAACGTGCCTATATATATATTTTTTTTACTCTCCATTCCAGAATCGTTATTACTAGACATTTTTTGTTCAGTTTTTAGAAATTTTATTATTCTGTTTTTTTAGTAATGAAAAAGCTAGAATGGGTCTTTTTCTTAATCCTAGCATGAATGTGATTGTTGTCCCATCCAGATTTAGAGTGTTTGAGGATCAACAAAAGCAGAGTACCAACCAGAGACTGTCAAAGGCATTTAGTCAAGAGCTAAATGAAACCTATTTGAAAACATTTTGCATTCTGCCCCCACCCCAAATAGATGAGGCTTCTGATGTTAGCCTTACGTATGTTCTCATGGCCCCTGGATTATATTGGAACAACGTCAACAGTGGATAAATCATGGGTATTATTATGAGTAATTAAAGATAAAAAGTTATAAGTAAAAGCTGAGGCAGTGGAGAGCTCAGAAGAAGTAAGAAACAGCTGTGGGTCTATGGTCCTGAGTCCACTGAGCCTGACAGCATGCCTGGCACTGGCTTTAGATCACTGCTGTCTACATTCTCCTTTGCTGATCCAACAGGTGTCCAGGTATAGTTAACACCTTTTCATGCCAAGATCATAGGAGAGCTATGAACTTTGCTATTCTTTCATTAGAAAAGCAAAGAAAATAATGCATAACCAAGTAATTAAATAAAAATTAAATTGGCAGATTGCCACTGTAAGAATCATTTGTTCCCTTGTTATTTTAAATCACTCCATCTCTAGGCACAGATGCAGTCACTAGACCTGTCCTTCCCGTCTCTGACTCCCAGGCATTCTCTCAGGCAAATGCTAACCAGGGAGAAGGCTGGCATTTCAGTCCCTACTTAGCCTCACTCAACCCTGCAGCAGCCAAAGCCTGGCAGATCTGATGGAGGAGAGATTCTGAGTACTGATAACACCTATAGGTTCTATCTGTGTGTGAAGACTGAGACTCCACCTGGACCAAACTGCACTCAGCCTCCTGGGGCTTCTACTCCACTAGGCCTCCTCCCAGGGCCCAATCTTCAATCTGCACCACCCATCCTGGAAGGAATCCTGCTAAGTCAGGTTAGTCAGAACCCCATCCCCAATGTCTCACCACCCAGCTGCCCTCAGCAACGATCTGTCAAGTTTCTTTAGCCACAACTCCCAGAACTTTCCTCCACTGACCCTTACCCTGCTCCTTGGCTATAAGTCACCACTTGCCTTACCCATATTGAGAGTTGAGCCCATTTGAATACAGGGGTCCCTTTTTCTTTATCGCAATAGTTCTTAAAGAAAACCTGATTATAATGTATAATGGTCTAACCACTGTTTGGTTGTGGTTCCCTTTAACAAGATCAGGTCTAAGTACCATGCAACTGTCAGCACCTCTAACCACCCTGTCCACTCTTCCTGCCCTCACTCACCCTGCCCCTTGTTATTAAATTGCAAGAGCCAAATCTTGCCAATACCACCAGGATGCACAGCTCCAGGGAGTGCCATTTCTTGTCTGTCTGGAGCACCTCCTGCCTCGTCCCCAGACTGGACATATGAACTTAAAGCTGCAGCTGAGGAATATGGCTGGTGCAGCCATTGCTTTTGCTTTTATTGTGTTTTGTCTTCTGTTAATGACAGTTAAAGAGCAAAAGAAGAATAAGATTTTGGCTCATGCCCTCCTCACTGGGTATACGTGGCTATTAATCAGGAAGGTAGCCCAGGAGGCTTCCTAAACACCTTCCTGTGTAGCATTTCCACTGTGATCCGACACCCAGCTAGAATATGCTGGTCACCAGGCCCCTAATGCTGCAGCATCAATACACAGCTATGTCACCCAATTTCTCATTGCCTCGCTTGGGTTCCTAACGCCCTCTGCCCTCCTAAGTATTTCCTGACCACCCACACCCCCAGTCATTCTCCTCAGATGCCTGGCATACTGGCCCTCCTGGTTCTAGAATGCTGTTCTCACCCTGTCCGTGCATTCCTCTTAGTACCTGGACTTGAAGATGTCTGGTCTAACAAGCATTTTTGAAAGTATCATTGATTTTGTTAAAAAAAAAAACCTTCCTGAACTGATAGGCAGTCTGATAAATAGAGTCCCACTATTTCTTTGTGGGTTTTTTCCCCACTTGTTATTTTTAATTAATATTAGACTTACAGAGAAATTATGATAGAATCTCATGTCTGTGGCACGTTTGCCAAAAATTCACGCCATTGTTCCAACTATGGGAAAGTATGAGCAAACCTAAATTGAGGGTCATTCTATAAATAATTTACCAGGATTTTCTGGATCTGTCAAGAACGTGAAAGGCGAGTGGCTTAGTATGCTCAGGCCACATAACAAAGTACCCCCTACATGCTGGCTTACACAAAATGTGTTTATTCTCTCACATTTCTGGAGGGCAAAGCCCAGGATCAAGGTGTCAGATGGCAGCCCATTGCTGTGTATTCACACAGTCTTTCCTCTGAGCACAAACATCCCTGGTATCCTTCTATACATTCAAAATATCTTTCTTTGTAAGGACGTCAGCCTGTTGAGCTAGGGCACACCCTGATGACCTCATCTTATTTTATTACCTCTGTAAAGACCCTACCTCCAAAGAAGGTTATATCCTGAGATATTGGGGGTTGGACATTTGGGGGCACATAATTTAACCCATAGCAGAGTCTGATTACCAAATGCAACAAGCAATCCTGGACTAGGTCCCAAGACATAGGAAGGGCATGGGTTGAAACACTGGCAAAATTTATATTCTCATTTGTTAGAGCCAGTAGCACTTTGATATGTCCAATATATGACCTGTGAAAACAACTTATTTATACACACATACACAAAATCAGGTAACATTTTTCTAATATGCCAACCTTACAAAGCTTAAAAGAACTAGTGACCAAAAACTTTTAAGAAGAAAAATTTTTTAAAGGAAGTAAAATATTACAAATACTTAAAAAACTGTTTAGTTGGTTTTAAAGGATGAGTCACTCAAAATAAACTTTCTTCCACAAACTAGAATATATTATTGCTAGTTATAAGAAAGGAAATGCTTTCCACATTCTACTCTGTGGAAGAAAAGAGAAAAATGAAGAGAAGCAGAGAGAAATGGTTTATATTCCTAACTAGATGCTCAAAGCTGACACTGGCTAAGGCTGTGGGAAGCACATCACCGAATTGAAGTGCGTATAGAGAAAGGAGTGGAAGCACTGTTGTAAACAGCTCCCTGGAAAACTAGAAAGAAGCTGCTGCATTGACCAAGAGGCGTAAGTCCGGGTTATCCTCAAATTCCCATGAGCTACAAATAAGCAGCCACCTTTTGTAAGATTAAAATAATGTTTTCATGAAACTAATGGAAAGTAACTTATATCCATTTTAAATGAAGCACACTAGTGAATGCAGGACCTTAAATAAAAAAGATAGCCCCTCTTCTACAACCACAGGTAATCTGTGCAAAGCTCGAAATTTATACCAGGTTTCCTTCAGACTTTTTTGTTTTGCTTCGGTTTGTGTTTACATATTTTATTAAAATGAATCATACTTTTTTTTAAATTTTTATTTATTTATTCATTTTTAGAGAGGAGAGAGAGAGGGAGAGAGAGAGACAGAGAGAGAGAGAGAAGAGAGAGACAGAGAGAGAGAAGGAGGAAGGAGCTGGAAGCATCAATTCCCATATGTGCCTTAGCCAGGCGAGCCCAGGGTTTTTTTTGAACCAGCGACCTCAGCATTTCCAGGTTGACGCTTTATCCACTGCGCCACCACAGGTCAGGTGGATCATACTTTTTATAACTTTTAATATAACAAGTTAATGAACATAGCTCTATGCCAATAAATATATATATATGTATATTTAAAGCTTATATTAAATTTTGTTATAATACTGTAACAAATCTTATCTAACCAAACCCGTTTTGAAGTATCAAAGCTATTTCTAATTAGTCCCCATCACAAACATTGTTAAAATGGCTTCCCTTAAGTAAAAATCTGTGCATATTTTTCCAATAATTTCTTTTTGGGTGAATTCCTGGAAATAGAGTTACTGCCCAGTATGCAAATCATTGCCTTTGGGAAAATTTTGCCAAATTACTCTCCATATAGTTTTTGCCAATTAATATTTTCACCAAGTATATGAACATGGTTTTTCCCCCATCCCTTTCACCGTTATAAATAAGAGAATTTCTCAAACAAACAAATAAACAAACTAAACCCCAGACTATTTCTTAAACCTTTACTAAACTTGAAAGTAAAAACCATTTAAGTGTAATGTGCATAAGACATGTCTTCATATGTTTCAAGGAAGTTTATAAGTTTATATTTCCTTCTTGGAGATTTTCTGTATACATTCTTTGTCTATTTTTCTGTAGAACATTTGCTTTTACTTCTCTACTCTTGAGTTTTTTAATATATTGAGGGTATAACTCTAAGTGTCATATGGTTTGCAAATGCATCTTTTTTTCCTGGTTTGTCAGATGAGCTGACTCAGCCAAATTTCCAATTCATGGAAGTGCAAGTTGTCCTTATTTCCAGTAAATCATGTTGAAAATATGTGATAAACTAAGCAGTTGCTCCAACACTGTGGGAGTGTCCGGAACAGAAGGACCATGTACGGGCTAGAAAGAACCACAGTCTGGAGGCTGGAGACACAGCTTCCAAAGCTGACTCTGGGCTCTCACTTCTTACATATAAGGGTACAAATAGTACCCCAATTCTGAAATTCAGCTCAATGCCCTCAGCTCCTTGGATGCCCAGGTCCTGGCCAGGGCTGGCCATCTCCTTTTGCATGCGGGGCTACTGAACAGGACTGGGGATCTGCAATCTGCAACCTATTAACAAGAATTTCCTTCTCCCACCTCAACTAAGAACAGTAAAACTAAATTGCAAAAACCAGATGAAGAAGCACAAGATTGGGTCAATCCGGTCATAGTGCACATAAAGTAGCAAAAAAGGTCCCCCCCCAAAAAGTCTGGTTTTTTTTTTTAATGCTATGGAATGCTTTTCCCAGAGACCCTGGGACCAATGTTCAAGCCAGTTTTCTGACGAGGTGGCCCAGCAGGCTTAAGACGACCTTCATCCTAGAGAGCCTTGGGGACAAAGGTGGGTCTCTAAAACGGAAGATGCTGGAGGAGGCTCAGTCCCCCTGCCACAGCGCCCAGGGCTGGGGCCCCGGCCCAGACAAGCCGACAGCTGTACATTTCCTGCCCGCAGCATAGTCCGGCGCTGCCTGGGGACACTTGGGACTCTGATGTAAAAGTCTGCATGCTAATTGTCAGAGAAAGGAAACAGGACTCTCGCTGTTCAAAACCAAATAACCATGGAGAATTTGACATTAGAATGTGATCAAAAAAGACTTTCTTCAGGACGAAGTGTGTTTCCTCAAAATAATAAAAGTGTAGAATCCCCAGTGTCTCAAACAGTCTAGACTGAAGGATGTCCACGTCCTCTGGATATCACCATGTTCCTGAGTATAGGTGTCACTTTGCATTATTATTCAAACCCTGTGGATAAGGCCAGTCCACACAGTCAGACAGGGTGTGGGAGGGGGAGCCCTGGCCCCTCTGGTAGACTCCTGCAGGGCCTCTGGGCCCCCAGCTCCCTGTACTTCCCCCTCAAGAGCTGGCCAGGTAACAGTCCACCTGAGCCACCCAGCTTTCTCACACATCCCTAATTTATTGGTCAGGGTTTTTTAATTATCTGTAAATCTATGAGATTATAAATTGTTTTTTCCTGATAAATGAGGTTGAGTATTTTTCATTATTGCATTTTTGGCACTTTGCATATACTTTTCCCCACATTTCTTAGGATGATTACCCTTATAAATCTGTCAGGATATTGACATGATGGGATTGTATGTCTGTCCCCATCAGCATCTAGGTGTCCTGAACCTTGTGTCCTGGGTGTCTGATTAGCCTTTTCCCTGGTCAACCCCCTAAAGAGGGTGTGGGTGGGTGTGTAGTTACATTTTCAGAACATTCCAGGTGCACCAAGAGAAGCCCAACACAGATAGGATGTGCTTGGCTGGCTGTTCTGAGATGCTCAAAGTGGCATCCATGCAAGAGTCTTCCTCTGCCTGTCCTGTGGGTGAGGATCCTGGCCAGATCCTGCTGGGAGCATTCTGCCTTATAGATGTGGCAGTTTGGTTGGAAAATGTTACACCTTGGTCGAGAGCCCCCAGTCAGGACTCTGGCTCAGATGGTCGCTCCAGGCCCGACCTTTAGAGACATGCATTTCAGCTGGGCTCCATTACCCAAAGGCAGCAAGTGAAAGGCTGCTGTTTCACGATAAAACCCCAGACACTGAAAATTTCCCACCTCTGCTCACCAGGGCCATCCAAAACCAGAAAGAAAGAACAGAAGGTCATTATAGATGCTGCCAGATGAGAGGAAAGAGGTGGGGAGGCGGGGACCTAACACTGCCTGGTGCAGAAGGCAGGCAACTAGAGAAAGACCCCAACACATGATTGCCTAGATCCTAAGTCAGGTGGAAAGTCCAGCTTCACCTTCTTCCTGCTGATCCCCCAAGTTCCACATCTATAGCAAAGTCAATTTCCAACATTGTGCAAGTGAGCCCCGCCCTTTAAGGGGTTTTGTCCCATGCACTTCCGCTCACACACACACCCTTCCCAGCTCTGTTTGCTTCACCTTTGCTCAAGTGGTCTCTGGCCTCCACTGGTCTGTGACAACACCACAGTCCCTCTTAGGAACACCACTTCCCACTGAGTCCAGGTATTGAGGATTTAATAGTTTATAACTGTTTGTATAGCTGTAAAAATATACACAATAATCAGGCAACTTGCCTTGGAAGCCACACTTATTAAAATGTTTACGAGGTTATAAAGAGCACATGCCCAAAGTCACCATGTTCCTTTTACAAGGTGGGAAATGTCCACCAGCACTGACCCCTGCAGACCCTGCTGGAGTTCTTCACCCAACAATGCTATCCTTGGAGACATGCCGAGAGGTACCCAGCTTCCTGAAGCAAAAAGCAGAAAACAATAATTGGTGTGGAAGAGAAAGCAATGCCTCTGCAGGCTCATGATACAAGTTCACATGTCTTTGCGACACCCATTAGTCTACTGCAAACATCGTCCCAACAATTATTATTTTATTTTTGTATTTTTCTGAATTGAGAAGCAAGGAGGCAGACAAACAGACTCCTGCATGCACCCAACTGGGATCCACCCGGCATGCCCACCAAGGGGCGCTGCTCTGCCCATCTGGACTGTTGCTCCATTGTAACTGGAGCCATTCTGGCTCCTGAGGTGAGGCCATGGAGCCATTCTCAGCGCCTGGGGCCAACTTTTCTCCACTGGAGCCTTGGTTGCAGGAGGGGAAGAGAGAGGCAAGAGAGGAAGGAGAGGGGGAAAGGTAGAGAAGCAGATGGGAGTTTCTCCTGTGTGCCCTGGCCAGGAATCGAACCCGGGACTTCCACATGCCAGGCTGATGCTTGTTGGCCAGGGCTCCGACATTTTCATCCTGAAGCCAATTGTCATTTTAAGCAACTCTTTCTCTTTGGAGGTAGAACCAGTCTGTTTGACGGCCATTGGTAAGACTCAATTTGTAAATCATTGTCAACTTAGACACAGTAAATAAAAGAGGAGGCACTCTTATTGTTTATGCCCCTCTGCTCTCCCCATGCCAAATCTTCTCCAGATCCAACCTGTCAGAGGGAGGCTCGCTTGAGCAACTTTCCGAGCCGTGAGTGGTCCTCCGATCGGGCAATGAAAAGACATTTCCTGTGTTGTGTGCTGTAATAAGAGCTACAGATTTTACTGGAGCCATGAGCTGCAAGAGAGGAAATTGGAATGCCCAGAGACAGCCCACAGTAATTAATCATCGTAGGACGCAGCCTGTCAAGGCCCTTTCTGGGGCTGATACTGCTGTCAATTACAGCCAGCCCCGCACCATCTGTAATTGTTTAAAATATCACCCGACCGGGATCCGCGTTTTTAACACTTATGCTTCATTTACACCTCCCAAGGAACACTCTGTAAAATACAACGCTTGGCCAGGAGAACGAGGCCATGCCGACCTCTAAACAAAACGTTTCTGGCTGATGTCAACATTCGACAAAACCCTTGAGCTGTTAAAAAAAAAAATTCCATCACATTCCCTCCATTTGGAATTGCCACTCCAGCAGCAGGACTCGACTCTGGTCAAGAGTTAACCGGAAGTCAGAGCAGGTTGTTGCATTTCAGTGAGGGACTGCAGATTAAAACAAGCATTTCAGGACAAAAAGGTCTTTCCCATGCTTTAAAAAAAAATTCCCCACTGAAAATATTGTAATCAGTCATGTTCACTCTAAGCAATGCCAATCTGCTTTTCCTTCAGAAATATGATGTTTGAACGCTGTGTGAGCCTTTGTATTCCAAGTAGAACATTGGGAAGGAAATATGCAAGCAGGAGCTCATTTGTGTGAAAAGTAACTAATGCATTAGTGCTGAAGATTTAGGTTTTTGTAACCTTTTCTAAGTATACATGCGGAGGGGGTTTAGTTTAGTTTATTGATCTATGACATGTATAGAGACTTTCTTAACTAGAACACATTTCACAATTAAAGAAAAGGAGGAACAGACTTTCATAGAAGAATTCCAAATAACACATGTAGATATTCTGTTCTTTAGGGAATGGACCCTCTCCCCTACCCAGTCACCCCCTGAGGGAGTGTTCGACTTTGTGATTCAAGTCCAGAAAATAGTCTGGAAAGGGAAACACAGTGATGTACAGTGAAGTCTGGAGACATCTTCTTCCTGAGCCAGGTGATGGGGGGGGGGTGCACATTACATGGGGCGCTGTGTAGATTCCTGATACTTGATATGTGGATGCCTCACCTCTGGGGTCTATCTCCCCCAAACCTACAACCCCAGCCTAATCATGACAAAACCTCATACAAATTAAAAGTGAGGGTCATTTTACAAAATGCCTGACCACCTTTCTTCAAACTGTCAAAAGTTATGAAAAACAAGGGAAGTCTGAGAGATACTGCCTCAGATTGCAGGAGCCTAGGGAGAGAAGAGAACTAAACACAACAGGGGTTCCTGGAGCGGATCCTGCACTGGGAAACAGACATTAATGGAGACACTGGTGACATCCACACAAAGTTTATGTTTAACTGACAGTGTTACCTTTGCCTTAATTTCTTATTTTTAGGTCAAGTATCCTGATTATTTAAGATGCTAACATCTGGGAAAGCTGGAAACTCTCTTTACAACTTTTCTATAAATCTAAAATTATTCCAAAGTAAAAAAAAAAAAAAGGTTAAAAGCTTAGATACACAGAATCTACTAGAATTCTGAGTCACTATAATGGACAGGGCCTGGGATGTGTATCTTGCCTTTCTGCTTCTTCTCCATGGTGGTGACGGTTGTAACACACGCATGCGACACTGAAACATGTTACATTTCAGCTCACCAAAATATTTCCAAAGGCCATGGTTTCTTTTCCTTCTAGAAAATAGTCTGTATCCCACATCACTTACTACTGTTCATAATCTAAAAAAATGTAAGTCCACTCTACAAGTGCAGAAGTGAACATCTGAAAAAAATGGGTGGTGAAACTTTACTGACTCTACTTTCTCTGTTGTAAAGCTGCACAAGAATCAAAAATATTTTCTTTAAATTATTTTCTTTATTTTGTTTAACAATTATTTAATCAAGGACTATACCATCCTTAGTGGGAAGCCCTGCTATGGTCCAAATAACCACAACATTTGTTTGTGAGTGTGTTGGAGATATTTGGGTTATTTGGTATAAATTGCTCAGGCTCTTGCTTTATTTTATTTTGTATAGATGAGAGCAACCATGTAAGCCCTTTGATGCTGTTTTCTTCATGGCCACACAGGTGTGGTGCCTCCATCCCAAGCATCATCAGAGTTGCACGTTGATGCTGCTGGTTAGTGGGCAGCCCCATCTGTGTGGGGTCGGTCGACTTTCCCCACAGCTGTCCAGAGTCTGTGGGGTGTTGAGAGTTTCTATCCCAAGATGTTAGCTTGGCCAGACCCTCCTTTTAAGCCTACCTTTGTTTCTTCCCAAATTAATATGGAAAAGCTAAATGCTTGAACTTATTCCAGACCATCTAGAGCCAAATTCTTCAACCCAGAGTGTGCATCTCCTAAGAAAGAAGGCTTCTGAGCAACTCAGATGAGGGTAAAGACATGATTTTCTAGACTCAGCTTCTGTGCATATATTTCTTAAAACCCATCTGGCTGAGACCTGTGTAATGAGTGCTTCTCCCTTCCTCTCTGACCCCTTTTTCCTCATTCTTCAAAGGAAGGAGTCTGCCCTAGAGTACCTGACTATGGCACCTTCCCTGCTCCTGGGAGCTCTAAGGAACCGAACAAGACGTGAGGTAGAGAGGGTGAGTGGGTACAAAATCTTATTCAAACTTGGTGGCATTCACCTCTTTATATCTATCAAATGTAAAGAAAGAATAAATTGTATTGTCAGTTGATCATTAAGAACAACTCTTCGTGTTAGATCACTATGCAAATTTTGGTTCCTAACTCAGGATTTTAGAGAACCAAGGACTGTTTTATACCCATTTCTTCTATTCTCATTTAACTAACGTGTACTTTCAATGACCACCACAACAATATGAATAAATTTGAACCATATTTAATTCTAGCAATAAGTCATATGATCATTGTACATTTATTTTAAGATCCATATCTAATAACATTTTATTTTTCTCTTTAATAACTTTTATATCTACGCATGTTCTTCTTATTTTTGTTCTATTTATATCAGATAATATTCCTAAAGCTAACTCAATCTAAAACAAAAGCCCACAAAAAACTTCTGTAAGAAAACAAATTTTCAATGTTATATATATTTCCACTGCAAAGAAGAATGAGTGACAGATCAATACTAGACTTAGGAGCCACAATACTACACTAGTAGGAAAAATAGCATTGTGTATACAATGACACCAGCAGTTTTAAAAAATGAAGATAAGCACTATTCTCCAAGTGGTAAAGCAGAGATTGTTTATGTGCTCTTAAATAGATGAGGGTGAGTATTGATTCAGTATTGCACTCAAGTTTCAAGATGGTTCCTGGGGTTTTAAACAGATGCTGGCGGGTATCCAAATAGTCAAAAAGAATAATGTGACAATTTTGTTTTAAATTGTTAACACTTATAATTCACCAAAATTTACATACTTTGGAACAACTAAAATAAGATAAAAAAAATTTAAATGTGAACATACAGACATCTGAGGGAACATGGAATAATAAAATGTGATTTTAGTGGGTATGTGGTGAGGAGAGTTTGGGGACCATGCTCCTGAGTGACCATTGCTGGTGTGAGAATAGGTTCTCCCAGAGTCTTCTGCCCATCTTGCTGCACTGTCCCTTTCTCCCCCAGGCTCTCAGGAAGACTGTGATGAGCTTGGCAGGGCAAGGCTGCCTGCTGAGACACAGGCCCAACCAAGTCATTGTTTCTAGCCCTTCTTTGTCCACTGTGAAGGGCCAACAGCTGTGCCTGGGCACAGATTGGTTGGTTTTCTCCAGAACTTGTTGTAGAGATACTACCGTATAGACACTGTTAATACAACAACGGCCTTGCCAACAATTACTGTGGAAACACACATACACAAATCACTACCTTAACAATGCATTTGAAATCAAGCTTTAAATAACTCTAAACTCATTGCCTTATTACTTTCTTTTCCAATCCCACGAGCATCCCATGTGTTGTAGAAACAGTCAGAAATGTGGCTTCTGAAAACTTTTCAGTTTGCTTCCTGTTTTTATTTCCCTAGAGATCCTCATCAAGTCATCAATTTTCCTCAACTTTTACATAAAGCATGTGAAAGGTGATTTTTTCTATTCTCACAAGTTCTCTCCTCCTTTTATATATATATATATATATAGAGAGAGAGAGAGAGAGAGAGAAACTTTTATTTTATTGTCATCAGTATTAATAAAATTATTTGGATGGTTGATAAGGATCTGGTATTCTGGGAAGAGGTGAAACCAGAAACCAGAACTAGGGTGTGTTGTTCTCCTGCCCCTGTCCCAGGGGAGGGGCACACAACAAGAACCCCACATGCAGAGCACCTCTGGGATTTGGGGTGTCCTGTGCATACCATTTCCTAAGCGTTGTATCAACCACGTGATGCACCAGTTACTGCTATTAACACCTGACAGGTTAGGATGTGAAGTTTGAGTGCCTGATGGACTAGAGACCCTAACAGAGCTGTCTTGAAATCTTGGTTATAAGTCTGAAGTCCACTGCATGTTCCCCTGGGCTTCCCTGTTGTTATCCTGACTTTTCTTCCTGAGTCAGCTTGGCTATGGGTGTCCCTACACAATGCAGCGTCTTGAAGGTAGCGGCATGGGAAGAGTGCTTCTTCTAACAATTTACCATCATAAACCAAAGAGCCCATCTACCAGGGTGTCTCTGTTGGCTACTCAGGAAGGGTCTCTGGGGAGCTCCTGGCACATGTATTCAGGAAGACACTTGAGGGGGCAGGGGGAACCCAGGTCATTCCCGAAGGGCTGTGGGAATGAAAGCACAGCCCTGCCAGTGAAGGCTGAGCCATGGAGGTGACTCTGGCTGCTGCACAAAGCGGGTAACATGTCTCCCCGGAGCGGCACAACGACCTGGGCTCCTTGCAGTCACCAGAGTACCACACTGAAGAACATACCTGACACAAAGTAATGTGACATGTGACTGCCTGTGGACATGCAGGTCACATGTCCAGATCTGGACATGGCCCGGTACCAGCACTCCCATTCAGGGCAAGGCTAGAGTGCCCTAAACCCAGACTGTCTGCCCTGTCCCCTGCAAACCCTTGATACTATTCCACAGCCTAAACAAAGCAAGTTTTCCAAGTCTGACACATGAACACCATCTGGTGAGAATAGCCCTGGGATAATTGAATGTGATATTATAATTTTGGTGCTTTTATCCCAGCATTGAGGACCCCCAAGGTTCCAGCTGCACTTCACACAGTTGTTCTGGGCTGTAGCTTTTTGGACAGGTTTTATAAACACGGTCCTGGACGGGTAAAGCCATTCACAGGAACACATGCCTGTGGGCTGCTCATAATTGATCATCAAGATCGATTGTTTCCCCCAACATTCCAAGAATTTCCTACAGCAGATGAAAAACACTCTCTCTTAAATGTGGCCAGACGTAGAGTGTAACTCAATTTTATATTTAGTTTTTAAATTTAATTAATTGACAAAGAATCTCTCTCTGTTCCTAATATGAACAGCAGGTACCTACCTATTCATCAGTAAAACATAAACAACCAATAATCACAGAGTATTCACTCTTGAATGATTTGGGAATGAAGGAAACTAAAAGTACATATACAAACTAGCAACAAGCAAAGGGGGTATCTGTAATGTGGACCCTCTGAATGTGTGTAGAATTAAAACTATAATAATACATTTTCTGGACATCACACAATACAACTTTTTAACCTGGTTTCTCATTTGCATAATTCATCCTGTGGCTTTTGTCACAGTTGTCACTGTTGCTCCTAACTCAGATATCACCATGCTCAGTCCTGTCTCCTGTAAGAGAGGTGCTAAAAACTCTGGGTGTAGGTACCTGGGCCTTTAAGCACCAGGAGCTCCAGACCTCACTTTCACTCTTTGAGTTCACCCTCCCAAGACCTTGGCCTCGATTCTTCCAGTCCCACCAAATGAGTGTGGTGATGAGGTGGCTGCTCTGGACACATCACACCCAGCCATTGAGCACTCAGCACTAACACGCACACACACGTGAGCTTGTGTGTGTTTTATGTTTCAGACAACATAGGGACATATTTTTGAACTAAAATAACATAATACAGTGAGAGCCTTTAAAAAACAACACAACACTTTCTAAAAGTGGAAATTGTCCAAGATAACCAATACTATTGATATGCATTTTTGCTCATAACATTGTAAAAGTACTTAGATTGCTCCTGGGGTTGTGGCTCTCCCCCTGTGATGGAGGCCAGCCCCCAGCTTCTCTGGAATGGGGTGGTTTTCCTACTTTCCTCACCCACCATGGGACAAATACATCCGAGGGACATCTTAAGAGACTCAATCGCCAAGAGCGAAGCACACGCCTGCCTGGTGATTTCTCACAGCTCAGAAGATGTATGAAGGAAACTGTGAGTAGGGGCACCCGAGCAAGACCCCAGGGATGCAGGGACCCCTGTTCCGATTTCCCTGCAGACTGGCATGTGACTGTGGGTGTGGCAGAGGTGGTGGCAGCCCCTCTCCCAGCCCTCCTGTAGTTGAGGACCACCACCTGCCACTGACCCATCTCACAGGAATGAACCTCGAGGATGAACACGCAAACATTTAACAACAGCCTTTTGATCTTCATGGAAGATGGTTGCCAGATGGGGAGACGGAGCACCATTTGAATATAACAAATATACACTTAAAATCATCTTCATCTTGTTCAACTTTTCCCTGCAACTCTCTATTAGAGGAGAAATTTATCATAGCTGTGATGCGGGGGGGTGGGGGGGGAGCTTTTAAAGGAAGGAGCATACCTTTGGAAATGTCAGAGGCAGGAGACCGTGCAATTTAAGACTCTTGTCACTCAGTCAAGAGGACTCGCTTATACCAGGGAGCAATAAAACACATAAGGAACAAATTTATAGAAAATATTCACTGATTGATCCGTTTATTACTCAGATATGGAGAAAGGAGAGAAAAGGGTTTTGACAATCCTTCTCCCACATTTTTCATAGGGGCCACCCCGGCCCCTATGCTGACTTTTCTTCTCACAACCTGCAGGCCGAGTCTAAACGAAGTCTCTGAGATGTGCATGATGATAAGAAAAATACATTTAAAATGATATATTTAAATTTTTCCCACCCCACGGTGGAATTTTTATATCTAGAAATAAAGATGAAGGTCTATATATAGGTGTATTTATACAATGTAGACATAATTGAAACAGTGCATGCCTATATGTGCCCTAATTGGTAACATATAAACTCAATCAAAAAGAAACTTCATGACCTTCTAATCAAATATATTAAATTTTTGATGAAAGTGTTTAGGCATAACTTCTAAGTATTAAAACATCTCCCATAAAAAATGTATCCCAACATTAATAACCAGTGTTTGAAATTTATTTTTTGGAGGGTAAACTATTTTGGGGAGGATCCAAAACAATGGAATCTGATGAGCATGCTCTAATGACAATGTCACATGTACACTTCCCTGTCGCACTGAAAAAAACCTTAGCAATTTGCAAGTTGCATGCATTTGTCTGGCATGACATACAGTGCTGACATGTACATTTCTGAATTCTGAGAAGGGTTTCTGCTGGATCAGTGGCCCTGCCTTGGACATACTGGAAATGTTGCCCTTTAGAATGTGCTAAAAATAGAGCCTGACCAACTCTTGCAAGCGCACACGTGCTGGACAGACAGGACCAGCGTTTCCAGGGCCCTTTCTCCTGACCTAGCCCAGCTGCCGTCTGGACCCAACAGGGACATGAGGCTTCTGAGTCAGAAATCAGTATTTTCTCTAATTTGAAATGTGAAGAATAATGATTACTTGGGAGTGATAATTTATAATGTTTAAGTAAAAATTAGGCAAGAGGTTAACTCCATGTCACCACTGTGAGAGCTGATTTAAAGTCACTCTCAGAGTTGTGAATGTGCAATAAATTACGTCTGTGAGTAGATACTGGGAGTCCAAATTTCTGGTTTAAATATACTGCTCACAAAGATGAGGGGATATCTCAAAATGAATATGAAGCTATGGAATATCCCCTCATTTTTGTGAGCAGTATATTTGCACCAATAATCCTTAGTACGTGACACAAACAAGTTTCTATGATTTACTGATTAAGGTAGCTAGTTGTGTAAGTATTATGACTAAAACAAGAGTTGGCCAATAATCTGCATTTATTGCATTCCCTGGACATTTTTTTTTTTTTTGGCAGCAAGGAAACCAATGGCTAACACCCCAAAGTTGAGGAAAAGTGTTGTTAATGTTACATAACAGTCAGCCTTGAGGAGAGCGCCTTCTCTTCTCTCCTTGTCTGAGCCTTTGGTGATCACTTCTGGGTTGTAAGATCAGAAGCAACTCCTCTGTGAATGACATCACAAACCACTGTCACAACAACCACAGAACTGGCTCAGCCTTGCTGACACTCTCTCTAGCGCAGTGGTTCTCAAAGTGTGCTCCGGGGCACCCTGGTGCACCATAGAAGATTTCCGGGTATGCCCTATGGTATTCCAGAGAAATATGTGCCTGTTGGCGACCCAAAAGCCAACAGGGTTTTTGGAGTTTAGATTCTTGGGGGACAGAGGTGTGAGGAATTGGCTGTAAGCTGACAGTCTGCCCAACCCCCCACCTCACTTGCCTGATTAGGTTGCAAAAGGCTGTTAAGCTGTGGTGCTGGATTGTTTACACTACTCCCCATGTTCCCTGGAAAGACTGGAGGCAAGTTTCTTCTATCCTTTGTTTGGTGTAAAGTTAAGATGATATGTATGGTGGGGTTTTCTGAACTCAACACAATTAAGAATAAAAAGAAAGGAATTCTTCAATGTATTGACGAGGAAATGAGAGTTTGCCTTTCAAATATATGCTCAAACATTGAAGAAATTGCTAGGACACATCAGGCTCATGTTTCTTATAAACACAAGAGTGAAAAAACAACACATTCATGCTGGGACCTGCCAAATTTACTAAATCTTACTCAGAATGTATCTATCTATATATAAAAAGATAACATTTTTGTCGTTTATTTTTTAACCCCTTTTTCTCACTAATTCTAAGAGACATAACTCAAAATATGTAACATAAAAATGTTTTTTAATTTTGAATAAATTTAATTTTGTCATATTTATTTAGTTTAATTACCATAAAAGTATGCTTAGACTTTATATTTTTTCTTTAATATTTGACTTAATTATTATAACATATTTCTCAGAAATTTGAATGTAGTGCGCCTACAATTATTTGTAGGATTTTAAATGTGCCCCAACTTCAAAAAGTTTGAGAGCCACTGCTCTAGCCTGATGCCACCAGAATGTCTATCACTATGGCCATTGCACACAGAGCCGTGCCAGCTCCTGCTCCCCAGTGGTGGCCCTGATGCTGCCGGCCAGGCTGTCTCTGCCGTGCAAGGACCTGCTCTCCCCTGGAGCCCAGTCTTACCCAGGAGCTGTGCATCTTCCCAGGTGGTGGAGTGTTCCCAGTGATGCGGCAGAAACTTCGCCCCTGAGGTGACTGCCATCCTCCAGAGCTTCACAGCGATAGAGTGGTCAAGCAGAAAGAAAGCCCTTACTACCCTGAGCACCCATAGCACCTGACTCTCTGGCTCAGTGCTTCTGTCCTACCACAGGAGACCGGTAAAGGGGGCACACCTCCAGCATCCTTTCCTGAGGACTCTGCCGAGGAGGGCATTAGGGTAGGAGATGGGCAGTGAGGAGAGAGGAAGGGCTCTAAGAAGGTCGGGGAATCTCAGCCACTGCAATGTTGTACTTCCTTGGAGGGGCTCCACCTCAGGTTGGCAAGGTTCACCTTCCATAGCCCAGGTCCACTGGCCCCCTGCAGTGCAGCTGGTGCTTGCAGTGCCCCTCAGTTTTGTGGCCAGGGAGGCAGCTGTGCCCTTGAATGTATCCAAAGTCCAACAACCCAGGTGGTAAAAAAATTAGAGACAGGGTCACAGAATGGGAGGGCACTTTCTTTTTTGTCAACTAGAAACAAACTCTTGTGGTTTAAATCAATGGGCTTTGAGACCTAACTGCCCAGGGACTCTGTGGAGCTGAAGCATGTTGATGTTGCTCCTTTTGACAAACATCACCTGAGGTACACTGGTTCCCAACACTGCCCCCACTGTGGCTGTGCAAAAACATCCTCCAGATGAGGAGAGTCCTCTTATCACCTTCTCCAGCTGAACAAACTCTTTGTCCACTCAAGGAGAACATTGAGACTGGAGGTACCCACCTTGCTTCCCTTCCTGGAGTGAGAACCAGCCACAGCCCCTGCCTAGCCCATCATAAGTCCATTAGGAGGAGGATGGCTTCAGCTATATCCATCGTTCCCTGCCACCTGTCATGTCTTCATTTGTCCATGCAAGAGTCCACCCGTGCCACACTCAGGATGGCAAGTCCTCTCCATACCAAGGGCAGGTGCCAAGCTAACTGGACGATGTGTGCAAGAACCTAGCATCCTTCCTCGAGCTTCACAGAGCCTCAGTGAGCGTCAGCTTCTCACTGACCCCAGGCTGGCCCAGTATTGATGCTGCTGAGCTCTGGGAAGGGTCTGGCTTTGGTGAAGGAGCTTAGACAGGAGCTAACTGAATGTCCCAGACCACTATTCCTGCAGTTTCAAATATACCTTTGCATTAAATATCTGTGTGCAGTTCATCATGCAGGGAAGAAGGCACAAAGGTGAATAAGATACAATGTCTGCACTCAAGAACCACGGCCAAATGCAAAGCGATGGGTACTCGAGAGAGCGCAGCGTGAGGGAGATCTGTCCTGTGTGCAGGTGTTAATGCAGAGGAAGACCTGGTGATATCTGTACATGAGAGGCAGAGGTGGGAAAGAGAAAAATACACATGGAGTATCATCCACAAGCAAAACAAAGGTTGTGGATACTCTTCACCCCTGTTTTTATAAGGATAAAACTAAAATGCTTCCATGAAACTAGCAACTGGAATACATGAGATAAATCTGAAGAAAATATTTAAAAATATTTAACAGAATGCACACTTAAGCCTATTAAAATGTGTCACTGATGCATGGAAACCATAAATATTCTTTCTTTACATCTTCCTTCATCTTACTATGAATTCATTTAGGTGTAGTGGCAAAGCAACGCATGTGAATATTTATTGAATATTCCTCTTTATAAGAATAGATGGGTGTGTGTGCATATGTGTGTGAGTGTGCGTGCGTGCACAGGCACATCCACTGGGATGTGAAGCCAGTGAGAGATTGTCTAACCTGGTGACCCATTCCAGTCCCAAGGATTCCTGTAGAAACTCTGCCTGCTTGGTAATTATTATTCCAACCCTATTAGCATAATGATAGCCTACTTCCCTGGTACTGCATTTTTATCCACAATCTCCCAGAGGTCTTTAAGCTTGTTAATAATCATTATAGATAGCCAATGAAGGGAATCACGGCTAAAATGAACTCACCTGAACTAAAGAGATTAACCCTACTCAAGCCTGAAGTGCCCCATAAGTATTCATCAACAGTCTCTTCCTATCAGCAAATAAATAATAAAGAGAGTTACAGGAAAATTACCCCGTGTGGGAGCACATATTTTTGCTTCAGTGAGTGATCCCTTCCAAGTGGTTCTATCTTTAATTAACAGGACCAGACACATTTCAGGCATAGTCAGCATGCACTGTTCCTACAGATGTGTGGTGGGAAGTCTCACGACACCTCAGCATTTTATAAGATGCTAAGATCTGTCAGAGATATGATGCTACATGACACAGCTATTCCAGCAATGGGTCATCAAAGGGAAATTAACCATTCTTAGGATGCAACATAATCAATTTTTTCCCTCTCCTATTTTTCCCTTTAATAATCCTAAATCAAATTTTCCTCAGGCACATGAAACACTGCTTGAGAAGTTCCTTCCCACTTGTATGTCCACTGACCTAGACGGCTCTTGGCCATTCCGAGCTTCCCATCATGTGAAAGTGAGGAGACATCGCTGCCTGTAAAAGCTGAATGATCAACAGGGAAGTGTCTGTGCCCAGGTCTAGAAGCAGAAACCAGTAGTAGACCTAAAATTTGTCTTAAGGACTTCCAAATTCCTGTCGCCTCTACCAACTGATCATTCTTCCTGGTTAGTTCAGTCTCTCAAGAATAAAACTTCCCTAATTTGTTCAAGTTCTACTTTGTTCCTCAAGATTTAATATCCAGAAATTGTTGGAGGTACCTCTCTTCCATCTCTAACCAACCTAGTGATCTTCAAAGGTTCATGTTTTTGGTTCCAACTGTCCCATCTTGACATTCCTCAGAACACAGTCCTAGGCCCTATCACTTAAATAACCACATTTGTTCCCAACACACTCAATCACCAATGACTCCTAAATCTACAGTTCCCAAAGCATCTCCTCACAGCATCTTGTCCTCTGAGCATTGGTCACTCCATTGCTCAAGCAAGAAGGAGGGGGTTTTCAATTGCTTTTCCCTGTTTCTCAAAACCCACATCGAGATGGTGCCTAGTCACAGACACAGTCCCTTCAGGAAAGGTATCTTCCTATACTTTCTTTTCAGTTTAAGAAAGCTTGGCCAGCTCTGCTGATTCTATTACCCAGATTTTTCCTGCAAAGACATGTATTTGATGACATAACTTCAGATTGTTCTTCAGTGAGTTTAGCCTTGAAATGAAGACACTGCCTTCCCTTAGCCTGGTGTATTCACTGTTTCCTCATCTCCCAGCTGTGACCTCAGATGTTACCTCCTGGACTTTTCTGAGCTCAGGGGGGCAGCCCTGTCTTTACACTCAACAGCATCCCTAAAACTTCTATGCTGAAATGTCTCCTTTTCTCTCTCTTGCCCTGTGTGACCGTCTTTAGAACACAAATGGCTGACACATAACCATTGTTCAATAATATCCGATTAATTAAATAAATTGCTGAAATATAACAGGAAAAGTACAACTGAACTTGATCCACCCTTTCCTCTCTAATAGCCTTATTTCTCACTGGAAGAGCATTCCCTCCAAGATATGTGAAGTGAGTCAGTCTTGGGTTCCAGCATCCTGAGAACTCACAAACCTCCTTTTGCAATGCACCTGCTCCAGCTCCCAGGGGATTCAAACTAGGCTCCAGACAAAGGTGGTGGGCATTCTTCAAATCAGAACCAATGGGGACAAGTGACAGATGTGAATCCCCACACTCAAGAGCAAGAAAAAATGCTGGCGACTTACTGGTTAAAAATAAATAAATAAAACAGACAAACAGTAACTGTATTTATTTATTTAACTCTGCCCAGATTGTTAATTTGCAAGCAAAATATTTTCTATTTTTAATTAATACATCAAAATACTGGGCCTGCTTTGGTCCAATTCTATGGATATTTTTTCATATTGTGAGGAATGGCACATTCTGAAATCTACACAGCTCTCAACATAATGCAACGCTCTCAGACATGCTTCTTTGGTAATTCTGAACTGTATTTTCAGCTTCTAGGTTGCAGCCTTACAGATTTTATGTTGCTGTTTCTAAGACGGGCCCACTGGTGTTTGTACAGTCCTTGAACTAGAACCTGTGTCCTGATGAAGTTATGTTCTGTGTCCTATTCTTGAATTTTGTTTTCCCCACTGAGAAGCAAGAGCCCAAATATATCTGTACAATGAATTCAGAAATGGTGATTGGTACAGCAGAGGAGAGGATGGTTAACAAAATAGTCATAAAATGGTAACCCTCATGCTACACAGGCAGCCGCCTCATGCTTGACTCTGCATTTCAGACACATCCCACCAGCAGATCTCCCTGGGGCAGGAGATGGTATCATCAAAATGAACCTGTTGAAGGGAAATCCATCAAACCAGAGATACATCCCATCCCACTAGGACCCAATTTTCTTATGTAGAAAATCCATCCACAGACTCAGGCATATCTGTAAGAAAGGTACAGGTCAGCTGAGGGTGGTGCCCACGCTTCCTGCAGATGAACTGTAGATAGATAGATAGATAGATAGACAAAGAGTTGGAGAGATAGATAGAGATTTTTAAGACATTTATTTTAGAAATCAGCTTTGACTATCATAGAGCAAGCCAGCAGGAAGGGCAGGGTGGGACTTCTTGGGCAGGAGCTGATGCTACAGTCTTCAGGTAAAAATCTTTTTTTTAAGGAACCCTCACCTTTGCACATAAGGCCTTTCAGTTGACTGAAAAAAGGCCCACCCTCATTGTCAGGGCACCTCCTGCACCTAAAATTCTCTGATTCCGGGTGTTAACACACTTACAAAAAGCTTCACAGCCACACTTGGCTTAGTATCTGGTTGAATCAGTCTGGCCAAGGTGATACACCTGCCCGACCATCACAGGAGTCAATGAGCTGAGAGACCCCAGGTACATCTATCTTTCTGAAGACCCAGCCATAATTTGTGAAATGAGCACCCCTCCAGACTTGACCCCATACAGGGAAGGGCCCCACCTGCACAGCAAGGGTTTCCCAACCCCACCAGGATCGGTAGGGAATTAGAGGACTGAACTAGATCAGAAGCACCTTTAATAGTCATTTTGAAGTAAGATTTAAAAAAAAAACTTCAAAAACATTAAATGATCTAGAACTTACATAAAGAGATTACGGTGGCTGACAACTGACATTTTACATTCCAGGTCGTGGCATCCGACATTTCAAATGGCAGGAGGCATCTTGAGCCTTGGAATGTGACTGAGCAGGTTCCTTCCAAAACAAGGTGGTGAACTTACCAAGACCTAGTCCTGTCACTAACCATTTCAGAAAGCCTGGCTGGCATACAAGGCAAACTCCATGTTTGTAAACTTAAACAGGATGAATGAGGAAGAGACATTGGACATATAAGATCCACAGCCTTAACAAAGGCCATTTTATCTATTTTTAACGTGACATTAATACTTTGAAATGCCCCTTTGTCTACTCAACTCAGAGCACATTTACTGTGTCCCCACTAAGCTGCATCTTTCTCTGGCACAATTTGTATTCTGGATCCAGTGTTCTCTCTCTGAGCAGCGAGAGGGCACCAAGTCTCGCCCCTCAAAGCCCTGTCCTGTGAGTTAAAAGGTGACAGCAGTCACACCTCACTGTACATGGCCATCACTCATTCTCCATTCTGAACTCAGTCCGGCACACTTCTCTGAAGTTATTCTGATCCCTTTATTGAGTGCACACTGATCTGTGATTAAGAGGTCACACGGACACATTGACAAATACCTTCCCAGTTGGCAGATGGGAGGGGTGCAGTGGTAAGGTTGCTGTCTTCGGGAAGACGGGGTGCAGCCTGGGGGGAGGAACTGCTTGTTTCTGCAGCATGTCTGTTCTCTTCAACCTGTAAACCCCTCCCAGGTACAAGCCACCGTGAGAGCCCTGGGGTGTCTGGGGACAGTTTGAAAAGTGAACTTAATCAGTCTCTGACGTTCCCCTGCCTTTTAAAGTGGGGCCTGGGTGAGCATTCCTCAGGGACCTCTGTAACCAGTGAGACCGTGAAATGGATTCCATCTTCAAATGTGCTAAGTGTTAATAATTGATGGAAGGGGTATCCAGATGGCCCACCAGTTAAACACAGCGGTGTTGAATATAGCATGAGATATATCTGAGCCGGTGAAGAAATGTTTGGAACATGGTCTGCCAAGAGACAGCTTTGTGGCAACCCCTCTGTTGTTAGAAGAGGCCTGAAGGGCCAAGCCAGGGTGGGCATGTCTTGATGAGCCAAAGCCTTCCTACCTGGTGAGTGTCAGCTCCAGTTACAGCAGTAACATGACACTACAATTCACGAACATAACTCGAAACTGCAGTTTTGTAAGAGTGAACTGCGCTGCAATGCCTTTTGTGAAGATTTACTATGCAAAATCAATTTGAAAATGGCAGTGAAAAAATTTTATTTCAATGCACAATGTACTGATTGAGCCAAACTATCGAAATGGGGGACTGGGAACAGCAGTTCCTGGCAGGCGCACGTGCACTGAAGTGTGATGAGACGCTGCCATCCACGCTCTGCGTCCACTCTCAATGTCCAACTACCTCCCGTTTCCTTCGGCATTGCCTACAGGAAACATTAATTGATAAAGCTGCATATTTATTTTGCCTTGACTATGGGAAATTAAAAACAAATGCTTTCTAGCTCCATCTGCACCCCAATAGAACAGGGAGCCCAGAAAATGCAAATTCACAGCACATGGTGGAATCAGTCAGGGCTCCATTATTTACACATAAATTACAGCAAAACACTTCTGGCAGAGCCACCATGCTAACAGTCGGATTGCCACTGTGTGCACAATTAAAAGGGTGTGAAGTATCACTGTCACACCACACAGCACAGTTACACTCCTCCAGTCTGACAGGAGGTGATTAATAGCTGAGAAATTTGGAAGCCAGGGCAAATTCAAGTGCAAAATTTGGGGCCTTGACTTCTTGGGAAGAAAATAAGCCAAATCAGTCTTAAGATTATTCAGACAAATTTCTGAAATATTAACTTCATTCTTTCTGTGACTGCTCATACATACAAGAAACACTCAGGTGACAGAAAAAACTAGGAGAGTACTTTTAGGATAAAATGACCAAATGAATTCAGATTAACGTAAAAATGAATCTCAGGTTTCTCCGGATTTCAAAGACCCAAGAGAAATCTGAAGAATTCCAATTTCTCTTAAGAAAACTGAAGGTGCTTTATTGTCTCCACCCTTATCTAAACCAGAGCAGAGGTTTAGGCTGAAACCTCTCTAGCCTGTTCCCTACATCAGGGCTTCCCTCTCATCACCGATCCATGGACATGTCCATGACCCAATGTCTGGAGGTGGCAGCATAAAAGAATGAAAGAGAGAAGGAAAGAGAGAGAGAAAGAGAAAGAGAAAGAGAAAGGAAGGAAGGAAGGAAGGAAGGAAGGAAGGAAGGAAGGAAGGAAGGAAGGAAGGGAGAAAAGCTATTTTTTAGCACAATTTTAGGTTCACAGGAAAATTGAGTGGAAAGTAGAGAGCTCTGAAATACTCCACTCATGCACCCTTCCCCCACTGTAAATTTCTCCCACCTCTGTGGGACATTAGTTAAAAATCAATGAATGTACAGGGAAACATCATCATTACCCAGAGTCTTAGTGTTGTACAATCTATGGGTTTAGACTGTCAGCCAATGGTTTTTGGTGCCAATTCAATATCGATAGGAATCCCTAATTTTGGGTATGGTGAAGAAGGAAGCTTTATTCAATGCAAATACCTCACTTGTGATACAGCACAGCTGTGGAACAGGGCCGCAATGAAGCAGCCCTGGGGCTAGGAGGCCATGGGGTGAAGCTCCCCTTTGGCTAGACAACTCTACCCTGCACCAGTCTGCTCCCCTCTACTCTGGTGAGACTTATTCCCTGTTTCAGCTCCAGCCAGAAAAACAGTCCTCAGTCTTTGTTGGAAAGGAAAAGTGCTCTTGTTGAGCCACAGAAACTTACATAGAAGACCCTCACCCCCAGACAGCATGAACAAATGAGTACCCAAATTCTCACAGAGTTCTCCAAACAAGTATTGTACTGATTGGTCAGAATGGAGCTGCTCTGATTGGTTGGTATTGAGATGTAGTTGCACGGCTCTGATTGGATAAAGAAAGCTTCAGACCTATTGGTTGAAATAAAATTTTAGGAACTACTTTATAAGGGCTGGCTCAGGAACACAGTGCAAGAAAACAATTCAGTGTAGGAGACAGAAAGTTTAGTGTGGCTTCATCCTAAAGTATAGTTTGTGTGAGAGTCCCCTGTATAGAAATGGCTGCTACGTTCTGTTTTTTGTTTATTTGTTTTTAATTTGAGCCCACTTAATCACCAGGAGCCCTTCATAATAAGAATCTTCATTTTCAGGTTCCACAAGGCAAATGTATAATGACACATACCCACCATTACAGTATCATACAGAGAGTTTTTTTACTGCTCTAAACATCCTCTGTGGGCCACCATTTATCTTTCTTTCCCACCTAACTCCTGGTAACCACTGATTTATTTTCTGTCTCTATACCTTTGCCTTTCCCAAAATGCCACACAGTAGTGTATTAGCCAGGGCCCTCCAAAGAAGTAGAACCAATAACCCTATTGTGTATTATATTATATATGTATAATATGTATGTATGTATATGTTATATGTTATATGTGTGTAGTATGTTATATATAATATGTAATATATAGATTTATTATAAGGAATTGGCTCATGCGATTGTAGAGGCTGAAAGTCCCAAGATCTGTCATTTATAAGCTGAAGAGAGAAGAGTCCGTAGTGTAGTTCCAGTCTGAATGCCAGTAGACCTGAGACTGAAAAAAGACAGATGTTATAGTTTGAGTCTAAAGGCCAGAAAAAGACCAATGTCCCACATCAAGGCAATTAGCAGGAAGAGTTTCTTCTTATTCAGCTTTTTTGTTCCAGTCAGGCCTTCAACTAATTGGAGGGGCTGACATACATTGGGAAGGCCAATCTGCTTTACTCAGACAACCCATTCAACTCTTAATGTCATCTAGAAATACTCTTACAGACACACCCAAAATGTTTGACCAAATATCTGGTCACCTCATGGTTTAGTCAGATTGACACTTAAAATTAACTACCAGAGTTGGCATCATGCTGTGTGTAACCTGTTTAGATTGGCTTCTTGAACTTAGTGATGTGCATTTAAGATTCCTCCATGTCTTTTCCTGGCACTGGATAATATTTCATTGTCTAGATTGACCATAGTTGATTTATCTGTCCACTTCTCAAAGGGCATATTGGTTGTTTCCAAGTTTGAAAATTATGAATAAAGCTACTATTAACATCCATGTGCAGGTTTTTGTGTGGACATAATTTATTAGTTTGGGTAAATTTCAAGGAGTGTGATTGCTGGATTATACAGTAAGAGTATGTTTAGTTCTATAAGAAACTACTAACTGACTTCTATAGTGGTTGCATTATACTGCATTTTAGAAAATAATTTATCACAAACCTGGCAGCCTCCTTTGTGGGAGTCTTGTTGACTGCATTACCTCTTAACATCTCTACTGCTCTATCTACTCCATAAGAGAGACCTTTATTGCTCTCATCTTTGAACCACACACAGGCCAGCCTCAGGTCTCCTTTCATCTGCCACACACCTTATAAATTCCTGCATAATCAATGGGAGTGAAAAACCTTGGTCAGAGAACTGATCACAGACCCCATATACCTAGGTTTTCTAAGCCTCATTGACACCATATATGGAGAACATCATTCTCTAGAACCCCCTTCTAATAATCATAGACACGACTTTCTCATCCCCACTCCCCAGGCTGCTCCCAGCTCCAGCTACTCCCCAGAGAAACATCTGCCTGCACCCTCAGATCCTAAGGATAGGAAGGAGCTGACTTTGTTTCATGGTAGTCTTGGAAGGTAAGAAAGTCTTCTCTCTCTACTCCCCCGCAATGCTGTCTCAAGTCCACAAGGTTCTGGGGACATTGGCAGCAGCTAAGCATGCCACAGTTTCCAAGAATAGTTGTCAAGAGTAGAGAACTCTGAGGAGGGTGACCAAGCTAGGTGTCTATTCTGCTACCTATGAGACAGGGGTTTCCTGAGGAAAAACAACTTTTCCCTCTTGGGACAGCCTGAGAGTGGAGGGGGGAGTTCTAGGTCTTAACCCCATAGATGACTGCATGTTTTGATTTGTGATTGTAAATTTATGGCATTTATGGCAGGAATTTATATAATGTTTTGAAGTTCTCCATTAGACTTTTCATTTACTTTATCATTTTCTTATCCTAGTAAGGTAGTTATTATTTGTCACAAGAATCTGAGACAATAAGAGGTGATGAGTTCTGTAAACTCACTCCAAAATATAAAACCTGGAATGTGGACAAAGCCAGGCATTGAATACAGTCTTGGAGTGTTTCTTCTCAATAACACATTGACCCTTGGTCACATGGCATAAAATGTCACCTTCCAAGGAAGAACCACTCCCCCCAACTTGCCAGGTGCCAGTCATCTTCCAGTCTCTTTAACAGCTCTTTGCTCTTCCTCTTGTTCTGATTTATTCATCTCTCCCCTGCATCTGTCTGTACTAGTACTGATGTGAGCAGTCACTGCAGCAATCTGAAGGGCAGCTACTTCTACTGTCCCACTTTACAGGTGAGGAACTGAGGCACAGAGTGGTGAACAGAACGTGTCTAGATAAAGAAAAGGGCTAGGATTCAAATTCAGGCCATTCAGCTTTGGTCTGCTCAGAATCACAGCAATGAAGCAGGTAGGATTCAGGCTCTCCAACAGGAACACGACTAGTTCTACCAGGTTGCAACCTGGGATATCTACCCACTCTTCACCCAGTCACGCACTAGCATCTAATGAAAGAGGACTCACAGGGGTCATGAGTTCTCACCTGGAGTAAAGGGAAGGCAACTCAACTTTGCAGGAGTTGACAAAGCCCAAGGTTGGTGTTGAGACAGCACAAGCAAGTTGCTTTGGGATGACAGAAAAAGGCACCATGTCACCAGGAATGGATCTGCTAAGATTCTTTGCTATTTAGTGCATAGAAGAATGTTCCCTGTAACCAAATATTCATTTTTCTGGAGAGAATATTATGCAAATATACCTACTAGAGCAGGGGTCCCCAAAATACGGCCCGAGGGCCACATGCGGCTCCCTGAGGCCATTTATCCAGCTCCCGCTGCACTTCCAGAAGGGGCACCTCTTTCATTGGTGGTCAGTGAGAGGAGCACAGGATGCGGATGCTGGAGTACTGTATGTGGCGGCGCTGTAAAGCACTGCATCGTTCACGTACAGTACTATTTCCGGCCTCATGGCTCCGGAAGCGTGTCATATCACTTGTTATGGCTAGCAGTGACAAATATGGAACCGGACATTGACCATCTCATTAGCCAAAAGCAGGCCCATAGTTCCCATTGAAATACTGGTCAGTTTGTTGATTTAAATTTAGTTGTTCTTTATTTTAAATATTGTACTTGTTCCCATTTTGTTTTTTTACTTTAAAATAAGATATGTGCAGTGTGCATAGGGATTTGTTCATAGTTTTTTTTTATAGTCCGGCCCTCCAACGGTCTGAGGGACAGTGAACTGGCCCCCTGTGTAAAAAGTTTGGGGACCCCTGTACTAGAGTATCTAAAATCGTCCTTTTTCCCTGAAAACAGCATATGGTCAGTGGTCACAAAAATGAAATGCTACATCATCCTTCAGGACACCTACTGGATGGCGCCAAGCCTGGCTCAGTTTCCATGTCGACTTCAGCCCATGTGTGGCTGGCTCCCTACAGGAAACAGGTGTGGGTGACATTTAAGAGAATCTGTTTTCTGATTCCCTGCCTTACACCAGCCCTGACAGATAAGGACTCGTGTCCGATGTCAATTATTCACTGACTGGCACTTCGGGGACATATTTCCAGGGCTGGCCCTTGTCTTCACTTGGAGTACAAAGCAGGAGCCCTGCCTCCCACTTCAGAGAAGCGCAGAAGGCCCCACATGAGGTGGCCAGTGGAGCTGTAGATAAGGAACACATGCCACTCAACACAGCCTTCCAAACCTGGAATGAGAAGGGTCTTAAATGAGGTATAGGTATGTAGGGCTGGGGTGTGAGCAAGACCCTGCTGACAATGGCCAGGGGTTCGGAGGAGATGCCTCCATACATAAGTAGAAATCAAGGAGAGGGACCTCTTTCAAGCCACACCATTCTGCATGGGAAGCCGGTGGTCTTCTCCACTCTGCGTTCCTGCTAGAGCCAACCTGACATCTGGCAACTCCATCCACTGGGATGCATGGTGGGAAGGGCAGAGTGGGGTGGTCAGTGAGAACCCTCTGGAGGTGCTCAGACTGCCCCGAGGCCACTTTGCTGGCTTGAACCCACAAGACTGGCTCCAGCTGGTTCATTGCCCTGCCCACTGTGATGGGTTCAAGAGTCCTGTACGCACTGGCTTCGGTTTGCATTCCCTTGCAAAGCCGACCATCTTCCATCTCTAAAGTGTTACATCTTTAAAGTATCTCTGGAAAATCCTACTTGTTCCTCACTCTTAAGCCTTCAATAGAAAGAAACATTTTATTCACAACACATTTGAGGTCTCTCACTTACAAAAGTGAAGGCGAAGCTTGCACTAACATTTGTGCAACAATTTACTGAGTCGCATGTAACTAGAACTGCATTTTCCAAGCCCGGGAGTGTTCACAGGCTCATTGAAGAGGGCATCAGAGGGTTGGATGGTTTAGAAAGGGCTCATCATCTGGTGTAAAATCACCATGATTAACTGCTCCTTCAGTTCCATTTCAGGTATATTGTTTCTTTAAAACAGGCTTCTCCTAGAACCCTGATACCTTAAGATTTATCTGTTTCCAAGTCCCCTGTTCTGCCAGCAGCTCTAGCAACTCCTCCCAGATTCCCGGCATCGCCCCGGATTGGCCTGATTCCCTGGAGACCCTGGTTCTCACACTGGTCTTTAAGGTGAAAGCTGACCCGGTGGGGCTTAAAGAGGTGCCCTTTGCTTTTTTCTAGTCAGGAAAATCACCACTGCTGTAATAATTTGCTCCTAGCTGTGGTCTAGCAGCTGTCTAAATTTACAAGGTCACTCTGTGCCCCGCCTAAGCCCAACTTTTTAGGGGCCCTGGGGTCAGGTTTCAAATAAGTGCACATTCCTTCACTAACCCGAAGCAGCTCACGGGACTCAGCACACTTTAAAGATGGATGTTCATCACTTCTCACGTTGAGGACTTCAAAGGGCGGCGGCGACCGCTGCCGTAGAGCTTCCTGAGGCTTCCGGAGCACAGGGGGCTCTCGGGCTGGGTGCTGCGGACGCTCAGGCTCCGCTGGCTGCCTGGCGGGCCCAGGGCAACCCTGATCGCCCCTCGCCTTTCTCTTACACTTGTTAAAAGTAATTAGTGTTTGCACCCATATCTGAACTTTGATTTGTTTCCAGGATGGAGATGTTGATGGCTGCATAAATCACACACTATTAAGTTACCTCCTGTTACACCGCTTTAAAGGGCTGGCAGCTCCTGGCTATAAAAGAGGGGTTCTTATGCACGCAGCAAGCGTCAGTTCCAGCAGCAGGAGCGGCTGAGGACAAAGCAGGGCGTGCAGATGTTCCTCTTCCCCTCCCGCCTCCTCTGCCTGACTCGCGATGGTGGCCGGAAAGGAGGCTCTGGCAGTGATTCATTTCCAGTTTACAGATCAGGTTCATGGGCTGGGCTCCCTGAGACTAACGTCTTCTGGAGGAGAAACCATTGTCATAATTCTTACCTCACAGAGGAAGAAACTGGGTCAGGAGAGGCTCAGGGCCTTGCGCTGTCTCACCTAACTGGGAGCTGTGGACAAGGCCTTGGATGGACCTTTATCTTCTGTCCATGGAGCCAGCAGATGTGATAGGGCTGCTTGTTACCCTTACTGGGTTGGGGAGAGGTGGCTTTTTCTCAACCAGGAACACCTGGTCCAGCTGCTGGTTTTAATGAATGGGGCCTACTGCCCTTGGCGTCCAGGTGCCAGTTCCTGGCCCATGGGGCTCACCCACTTGTGAGGGAGTTCCCTGCATGGACCCGGCACAGCACAATTCCTGGCTACACTGGCTGCTGGCTTGGAAGTGGGTCAGATCCCTTAAGAACCAGGCTCCTGAGAGGAGCTTCACTGTGTCCACAACTCTGAACCAGTGGTTGCAGGTTCTGCACCATCTTCTGGAAGCTCAGAGCCTGAGAGGGTGCACAGTGCACACTGAGGTGAGGGAGGCAGAGAGTCTCATTGGACATATTGCCTGAACAACTATCTGTTTTGGTGCAAGGCCCATCATGAGCTCCGGATCCATTTTTGCACGAACCAGCCAAATGGTCCAGAGGTTGCCCAACCCAGGTAGCATATTACCATTCAGAAGCTTTCCAGTGGGGAATGTGAGAATTTACCCTAAGTTCAAAACTGTCTTTTTAGTTTCAGTTCACATCTACCTCGAGTGCAGAGTACTTCTAGTGATTTGTGATCTATTGAGTTTCTCCTCCAAAGAAATGGCTTATCTATTTTTTGAAGAACAGTATGTATAAACTAGAAGGGAGGCAAGAGGAGGAACATATATAAAAGAGATAAAATAAGTAAATAAAAGGAGGAAAACATTAAAGTTGACAGCTTAGGTCAGATCAAGAAAATAATGTTAATTTTTTTCTGGAAATAGTTTATCACATTACTTATTAATGTTATTGCTGAGTTTTGTGGGTACATAACTATGTATATAAATATTGATAAAGATGTAAAACTGGCTTGCATAACTGGGTGTGACTTTAGCTCTGTTGAACTGAGACATATCAAAATCAATACTTTGTGGTTTCATAGGGAAATACTTTTAGGAAGGTGCAGGTAAAAGCCAGGAGACCAGGAGGAGGCTGTCACAGAGGAGACAAATGACATGGCCAACACTTGGTGCAATGGTGGTAGAAAGGGAGAGATATGGATCCATAGACACTCATTTACATGCACAGCTCTTGGCTCATATAAGTATTATTTGTAGATTATTTTCACAGCTTGTCCTTAAAGCTGGGAGGTGTATTCATGTGGACACCTGTACCTTATCCTGAACACCAGACAGAAGTTATATTTAAACTTACATTTGCATAAATGCCAGACATTCTTTTTGAACATAGAGGGAAGTAAGTGTAGACTCTTAGAGTTAAAATCTGTCTAATGGAAAAGGATAGAAACTACATTTAAATAAGCCTGCCTAGATGCATGATTAGAATTCTGGTATGATTTTGAGTGTTATTACTAAAAACAGCGTCGATAATCTGCTGTCCTTCTCTGCAGTGTTGATATCGTCTGTGTTGCCCAAGGAAGAAAGGAAGGATGGTGAGGTCATTCCCAGTAATTCAATACCTCCAAGTGGTTTATGTAGAAGTGGCTGGGTCTCTTTTCAGGGATTTACCTAAATGATATCATCCCAAGGAGTCTGGTTTAGATCAAGACAGGTTAAAGATCATGACTGTCAAAGATGATGTCATTAGATCTCGTTACTAATCAAGTCAGGGTCATTGTGAGTCCAGAAGCAGTTTTGAATTCAGGCTCTGTTTACCTTAAAACCTGCACCCAAACTCCAAATCCCAAGTGGTGTAGACATGGGGAACTGACTGGAATGTAATAGTTTAAAGACTGCTAGCACTGCCTTTGAGTAATCCAGTTTGCAAAAGCTGATTATTTTCTCTGTATTTCACATCACAGACTTGCATATGATTGAGAAGTGGCTTTACTTCTGTTACTGATGAATTCACTATTAACTTACATTTTGTTGTGTAAAATATTCCATCTAAATATGTAAATCAAACTTGGAGCTGATCACTAAGAGGCATGGTGCTTCGTCATTAATGGCTGGTAATCTCTAAAAGCCAAACTTCTGTTTTACACATGGAAATAGCACAAGCAGCATACAGTGGGGTTTCCTTAACAGTTCCTGTTGGAAGCAACGATTAAAATAAACATTACTGTGTTTCTCTAGAAGTAGGGACAGTGGGTTGAATAAGGTAGTCTTATGTCTAAATCCCCCAAATCAGTGAATATTAGCTTATATGACAAAAATATGTGATTGAATACGAAATTTGAGAGGAGACACTTATCCTGGATTATTTAAATGGGCTAAAAGAGAGGCAGACACAGAGGAGACAGACACATCCAGAGCAGAAGGCCACATGTAAACAAGTGTCCATGAGCCAAAGAATGCTTGCGTCCCACAGAAGCTGGAAGAGGCCAGTGCAGGGCCTCCAAAGGAGGGCATCCTGGCAGATGCCTGGGTTTCTGCCGACCCCCAGAAGAAAGAGAATGCATTTCTGCTGTTTGGAGCCACCCAGGGACTGCCTGGTGTACAGTAACAACTTCAGATCAGGTACTGCCTGGTGTACACTGGTGCTTCCAGATCAGAGACTGACTTGTGTACCGTGCTGGTCCCAGATCAGACACTACCCTGAGGAGCAGTGGTGGTTCTGGATGAAGTATTAGCATGACCTGGGAGTTGGGGCGAGGGTCAGGAAGACTGGTCTGGTATAGAAAGCAGGTCTGAGCGTGTCCCTCCAGTGTTGGAGAGCTGGTGCTCGGGTGAGCCCTCTGCCCATGCCAGCCTTCTGCATGGCCGGCTCCTTCCCTACCCGACCTCACGAGCTCCCTGTGTCTGCCTGCTTCTCTGAAATGTGAGTAATCATATCCATTCTCCCCTGGCTTCATTAAGCTATGTGATATGTTAAGAGGCTGTTTTAAAATGGTTTAAAACTCCTTTATTGTTTTAATGATGCAATCTTTGATTATAACTATAGAAAAAGATGTAATCTAGCTTTATGTAATTAAATGACAGCATATTTTGGAATATTTAGAGGAAAATGCTTAATGTGTTAAACACTCTCATATGAGAGTTAATTTTAAAAAATGTTTTTTAAATGAAACCTCTTCTTCCATATGCCCTGAATCCTCCCATCCCCAAGGAGAATAGCCTACTTAGAAAAAACTATTTAATTCAAATATAGAAAGAGTATGATGTTGCCAGTGAGAGCAAATAAAGATGGAATAAAATATATTACTGAGGAAATGTTTGCATAACACACTGAAACTAATATGTGCAGTAGTTGACACTGTTCATTCTAAAACAGATAAATCATTCATAGGAAAAATAAACACCAACTAAAAAGAAATAGATCACCAGTTGAACCATGTATATCAAGAGTAAAATCAGATGTGCTCGTTACCTGTTGACACAACATGACTTTTCTGCTGATTCAGACACTTAATCTACTAAATCATAGTGCATACCCACTGAGCCAGGCACACCGCCTAGTTAAACACATCACTGCAACTACATGCATGCCCACAGCTTATGTGAATTTCTAGCAAATTAGGGATGCACAGTATCTTAGAGCACATGTGTACCGAGCCAGAGGCATTAAGAAATGAATGTGCAGTTAATAAAACATATACATCAATTACACTTTATTCTTTAACTTAATTCACTTAATCTTTCTTTTTCCTTTCTTTCTTTTTTAGAATAACAGAAATTTATTGTTTCACAATTTAGAGATCAGACATCCAAAATCAAAGTGTTGCAAGGATCAGGCTCCTTCCAAAGGCGCTAGGTAAGGATCTGTTCCAGGCCTTCTAGCTATTGATAGTTCCTTGGCTTGTGGCAGTGTAGCTTCTCATGTGATCTTTCTGAAACACTTATTGGGATGGGCCACCTTCAAGATGGCCCGGTGATCCCTGTCCTGGTGGAGACTCTCTCTCCCCTCAAATTTGGGCAAGGCTTAGGACTTACTCCTAACCACAGAATAAGACACTAGCTGTGGGTGCCACTCCAACGAGGGTGGGGCGATGTGTGAGGCTCTGTCTTACTGGCACACTCACTCTGGAGTCTCTGTCTCCCCATTCCTGGCTTTGGAGAAGTAAGCTGCCATCGATCCTTATTCTAAAATGATTAAATCCTTTGGGTTTAATTTTTAGAGGTATGTCCAGTTAACAGCATGGAGTGGCTTGATGCCATTAAAGGAAGATATATTTTTTCACCTTTATTTTAGAAAGAAGAGGGCATACCATGATAGGTCATACAGGGCCACAGGGGAAACATCAGGGTAGTCAGAAGGCAGAAGTAAAAACAAGGGGAGGCCTAGACCAGAGCCACTATGGGGGTTTTCTGTGGGGAGAGCAAGGCAGGCAAAGTAAACTGTTGAAGATTGGCTAGTTTGAATAATTTTGGTGGGCCTTGGGGCTGTTACAGGGGCTTTCTCTAGTGGTCTGCTCCTTGGCCTTGGGCTGACTTACAGCAGAGGAAATACTGTCCCTGTGTCTGAGAGACAAATGAAGGAGAAGGGTAAGGCTGCAGACTCTGGATTGGCTGGTGTGCACATGAAAGGTGTTCTACGGGGCAAGTTGACAGTATCTTTAGGAATCAGTTAGCCTAGGGGGTCTCTACCAGGGCCCCTGAGGCCCCTAAATGCCAAAGCATCAGGAATATAGCAAATATATTAATATAATTGTCCATGTGATGAATGGATGCCAGACAAATATAGAATTGAAAAAAAACAACAAAAAACAAACAAACAAAAAACAAAGCCATTCTATAGCTACAGGGAAATAAGTTGTGCCAGAAAGCCAAGAGATTGCAGAAGCAGAGCTTGTCACGCCAGAGCTCCGAGGGAGCCTATTGCTGGCTGACACCCTGATTGCAAGGTGACACCTTGACTGTGGGGCCCTGAGCAGAGAACCCTACTAAGCCAGGCCCTGACTCTTGATCCCCAGAAACTGAGAGAAAATAAACATATTATTTAATTTGTTTATCAGTAACAGGAAAGTAAAACACCTATCAAAATAACCACAGAAACTGTCTATCATGAAATATTTAATTTAAAAATATAGAAATTACTAACTTTATTATTATTGACGGTGTGGTGTAATCTGATTTAGTAACCCAAGGGTTAAATATTTCCAAACTTGTAATCATTGGGCATTCGAGATTAATAACATCAAGGCCAAGCTCAGTCTGTGGCAGTACGGGTCAGCCTAGGAGGACGGGGACCTCCAGCCCAGACACACCAATAGCAGGAACAAGGCAAAGGGAGCCGTCGGTGAACGTTGTAAGGAGCTTGGCAAATTGCTGTGGAGAGGCTTCAGGCAGGGAGGACAGTCCTCAGCCCATCTCACTGGGCTTCAGAGAGAGACTCAAGTCCTGTAGACCAGTGGTCCCCAACCCCCGGGCTGCGGACCGGTACCGGTTCGTGAGCCATTTGGTACTGGTCCACAGAGAAAGAATAAGTAACTTACATTATTCCCGTTTTATTTATATTTAAGTCTGAACGATGTTTTATTTTTAAAAAATGACCGCCCTGGACGGTTGGCTCAGCGGTAGAGCGTCGGCCTGGCGTGCGGGGGACCCGGGTTCGATTCCCGGCCAGGGCACATAGGAGAAGCGCCCATTTGCTTCTCCACCCCTCCCTCCTTCCTCTCTGTCTCTCTCTTCCCCTCCCGCAGCCGAGGCTCCATTGGAGCAAAGATGACCCGGGCGCTGGGGATGGCTCCTTGGCCTCTGCCCCAGGTGCTAGAGTGGCTCTGGTCACGGCAGAGCGACGCCCCGGAGGGGCAGAGCATCACCGCCTGGTGGGCGTGCCGGGTGGATCCCGGTCGGGCGCATGCGGGAGTCTGTCTGACTGTCTCTCCCCATTTCCAGCTTCAGAAAAATACAAAAAAATAAAATAAAAAATGACCAGATTCTCTCTGGTCTTACATCCATCTAAGACTCACTTTTGAAACTTGTCTCGGTCACGTGATACATTTAACTGTCCCACCCTAAAGGCCAGTCTGTGAAAATATTTTCTGACATTAAACCGGTCCATGGCCCAAAAAAGGTTGGGGACCACAGCTGTAGATGACCACTGAGGGCTGAAGCCCAGACTCAGAACAAAAATCAAAACTGAGACTTGACTGTTGGAGAAAGACTCAAAGTAATGAGAATCCAGCCACAAAAACCAATTGTACAAGGTCAAGGAGAAATGGAAGCATTGCTTTTACAAACAACTTTTTTCTCTCTGCCTTAATTGTCACATTTGTGAAGTGGGCCCATGACAGTGGTGTGAGGTGAGGTGTCTACAGTCAACCTCCCTTAAGGTGCCCCGAGAAGCTGTTGCCCAAGACAACTAAGTTTATTAGACTAAGTGAAGCCTGGGTGGACTCTGGAGATGACTGGGGTCTAGGGCCCTGAGCCAGGGGACCGAGAGGCAGCTCTTGCATTGAAAGGAACTGGTTGAAGTAGGCACAGTGTGTGACAAATGATTTTGGGTTGATCAGTAAAGCAAGGTGAGGGTTTGGAAGAGCAGGTGTTTTGCTAAGCCTGATAAATCAGTTATTTTAATTGGTTAATGATCTTATCTTCCAGGAGCAAGCATTTCCTAGAATAAATAGCTAAGTGATTTATGTCTGGTCCCAGTATTCTCAGCACAGAAAGAGGACATAGTGTAGCTCCCAAGCAGAATAGCATGTGCACAAAGGTTTACATTAAATAACGTGTAAAGAGCTCTGAGCTTAATCCCTAATACATAGTAGGTCTCAACAAACACAACTGTTCACATCAGCAGCAGCAAAGTCGGTTTGGTGTGGATCATTTCCCCCTAAACCTGTGAATCTTTCTATTCCAATGAACTATAAGAGGGTTTGTGGCTCAACTTGAGGAGTGGGGGCAGGTTGGAACATTAGGGGCTGACTGGGTGCAGGACAAACAGTGGTCACACCATTGGAAAGATGATGTTCTCATAAATAAGAAATGTGGGAAACATGCTCAGCTCTATTCTGGCTTCACATCAATAAACAATATATTTCTTTATCCAATCTTCATTCATTATGATTCCTTATGAGCCCTGGAAATATGAGTTAGTGTTCTTGTGTGTTCATTATTCTTTTTTTTTAACATTTTTAAAAATTATTTTTATTTATTCATTTTAGAGATGAGAGAGAGAGAGAGAGAGAGAGAGAGAAGTGGGGGAGGAGCAGGAAGCATCAACTCCCATATGTGCCTTGACCAGGCAAGCCCAGGGTTTTGAACCAGCGACCTCAGTGTTCTAGGTCGATGCTTGATCTACTGCACCACCACAGGTCAGGCCAGTGTTCATTATTCTTTACAAACATCTAAGCCCCTTCCCAGAGGGAAGCCGAGGTGCTGCCCTCTGGATTGGGGTCTGGGCTGAGGAGCTGAAACAGGCTGGTTTCTGGCTCTGGGATCGTAATTTCTGCACTGCAGCCTGGGTGCCCTCCCTGCCATCATCTGGGATGTTGGCACTGGACTGCTGTGATTTTCAACTTGGAACTGATGGACATGACTAAACCAACATTCAGGAAAAGACATCAGGTCAGCAGGTTTCCCACTCTGAAAGGGAATGGCATTTGTATGGGATATAGCAAGTTTTAATGTGGGTAGAACCTAATAAAACAATAGATTAAACACAGTTAGGACATCTTATCTTCAAAGAGTCATTTTAGTAACATATAATCAATTTGTGCAACGTCTTCTAAAAGTTAAGATCTGATATAATAGACCAAGTTAGTAAACACTACAGGATATGAATTCACAGCTGGGGTCTCTATGTGTGTGTGTGTGTGTGTGTGTGTGTGTGTGTGCGCTCGCGCGCGCGCATACACACACACAAGAAGACTTTTTCCTGAAAAAAAAAATCCAGGGAATATAGTAGGTAAAAATATATGCATGTATTAAAGAGATTAATTACATAAAATAGCCAAACTTTGATGAACAAGGCTCTGTATGCAACCTTTATATACCACTTGTATTAGTGTTTTATTTTTCCCATATCAAATTATCACAAACTTAGTGTCTTAAAACAACACATAGAGTGATGCGGTGAAGCTTCTATAAGCCAAGGAATGCCAAAGATGGCCAGAAAACCAGTGGCAGCTGGCGAGGCACAGAACAGATTCTTCTTCACAGCCTCAGCAGGAACCAACCCTGCCCACACCTTGATCTTGGACTTTTAGCCTCTGGAACTGGGAAACAATACAGTTCTGTTCCCAAAACCATCTGTGGTGCTTTGTGAGGGTAGCCCCAGGACCTGGATCGGGCCCACCAGAACAACCCAGAGTTATCTCCCTATTGCAAGGTCCATGACTGAAATTAATCTGCATAGCCCCCTTTGCCACATAGTCACAGGTCCTGGAAATCAGATGATCATTCCTGGGAGGCCTTTTTTACGCTACCGTATTAAACCTCAATTATTTTAATCCTCTGAGGCAGGTATAATCTTTTTTCCATTTTTCAGATGTGAACACTAACACAAGAGAGGCTGGGACCTCCCCACCCGATTAACAGGCAGCTTAAGTGATGCGAGGGTGCCCACTCAAACACTAGGTTTGGGTGAGTATGTTGGCACCACAGGAGTCCCAAAGAGCCTCATGCTCCAAGTGCAAAGCGAGCTGCCTCCTTCCCCAAGCTACAGCTATGGCCAGAATTCCACATGACTTCTCTACACTAGCTGATCCTCAAGCCTGAAAAGGTTGTGGCCTTAAATCACATGCAAGTCAATTTAAAAAGAATGAGCCAAACTTCAAACTGCAGCTTCCATTCTTACTGTGAGCAGTCAGGATGGTTTTTATCTCTGTGAAAAGGGCCAGCACTTACAGATCTCAGTCATCCCTGGCACAGACCCATGGACTAGTCAACCTTCACTTTCCATGTCACCCCCTTTAGAAACGTAAAGGCAGAAGACCTTGTCTTGTCCTGGAGGGGCTTATTTATATTCTGGTTCTAAAACAAAGTGAAGATAAAAAAAGTAAATGCATACATAAATATCTGGGAAGTACATATATGGGTGCTAAACCATCAGTGCTAAGATGCCCAGAAGTGAGGGTGCTGGTTTGTGTGAACTGGTCCAAAGAGAACCAGCACAGAGGGTAGCATCTGAAATTCAGTTATGGAGAATAAAATATGATATTTAGGTTCCTGAGGGAAAATTCCTCTCTTTTTCTCTCTCTGTCTCTGAAACCTTTCTGTTACTTACCTAGCACTTCTCTGAGGTTCACAAAGACTAAAATGACAAGAACCAGCCAGTTGTTTTCCTCTCTGCAGCCACCCTTGCGTCTCGCTGCTGTGTTTCTATTCAGAAACATGAATTCAAAGTCTCCAAACAGAAACATCTGGAAGGTACCCTTGTGTCATTAAAATTTCCAAATCAATGAATCACCGCAAACACTGTTCTATCTTATCTTTGCTCTCCACGTCTCCCGTTTCCCAGAATGGTTCTCAACGTCCCCAGCTTGCTCAGAGCCACCAAGACCTTGCCATCAGCAGCGTTCATAAGCCAGCCAACCATTTCCAGCTCGCACTTTTCGAGGCCACCGTGTTTGTCAGCCATTGGAGTTAGGGCGGTCAAACCTCAAAAGGGCATGGATCCCGCTGCCTGCTACCTTTCACACAGTGTGTCTTCTGAAACTGAGCTGATCATTATTCCCAATCACAGTTCCAGAATACAAAATTAGGTTTTTAAAAATGCATTTATTACTTAAATAGTTCCTTTGCAATAACAAGATCAGGTATGCAAAGCAAGTTCTAGGGTATGTATTTGGCTCACTATACCCAGTCAATTCTGATTGGGTGGGAGTGGGGGTTGCTAATGAAGTTTTGTGTTGGCACCTCCCTGTAGGTACAAAGAGGTGACAACGCCAGGTTCCTCTTCTCTCTCCAGCATGCTGTGTGCAGAATGAAATCATGTCTGTGTCTGTGGGTCGTTTTCAAGTTTTTGGAATGGTCACTCCATAAATGCTGAGCTCTGTGTGATGATGAGTTAGTCCGGTCTCTTGGAAATGCCCAAGTCCTTCCTTATTTGGCAGGTCTTTAGTCCTAGATTAGCTAGTTCAGCCTCAAGTGGACTTATCCCCTTAATTGCTGCCATGTAGGTGGTGCACTGTCAAAGGGCTGAGATGGTTCTTCCTCGCTCGGACGAAGACCAGCAGGCTTTGGGTGTCTGACTCCTCACAGTAAGTTGCTTGCTGTCCACTGTGTGTTAGCCTTTTTCTATGTGAGGAGGCAGATAACAGGACTCTTGGGTCGTAATGAAGGGTTTTTATTGTGAGGTTTGCGTACAGCGTGGCTTGTTGCCTCCATCTCTGTGTAGGTTTGTACTAGAGAATGAGGTGAGCTTCTGCACCTGGACAGAGAGGCTGATGGCTTCCCTGCTGTGACTTGGCCCCGAGACCACTGGGGCAGAGCTTTGGGGAGCAGTCTGGAAATTCAGAGCCTATTTGGTGGACATGGATCAGGGTTCTGATGAAGAAACCCTTGCCCACATTTTATCCAGAAGCTGTACCTTGGGTATTTAGCTTGGAGAGAACTTGAGAGATTAATGATCACTATCTTCAGCCACTCAGACTTACGCCTCATTGTCCATATGGAACAGTGTTGGGGGAGAAAATAACAAAAAGGGACATTTTCCGTTACACTGAGCTAAAATCAAATACTCAGAGTTATTGAATTCGGACAGACCTTCTTCAGATGTCATTAGACAGAAAGCACTCAGCCTAGAGGAAGGCCTTGGGAATTTAGATGTGGCTGGTCCAAGTCCAACCCTGGGGTTCTAAAATTTTTGTGTGTAGCACTGCCAAAGGGTAGCATTGTCTGTTATCAGCTTTTGTCGATATCAATGGATAGCTTAATAGCTGAGGTATATACCACTTAAGGAATATATCTAGGACTAAGAAGTGGCAACCTGAGTCTCAGCATCATGCATCCCGATGTGTTCATCTAAGCATAAGGCACAGTCTCCTTTCCAGGGCATTAAATCTTGTGTAGAAAAGAAGACCTGTGCTTGTGATAACAGAACTCGCCTGTGAACTCATGGTATAGCTAATGCTCACATACCCTCTCTATATAAGCAGACTACCCTATATCATGGGTCCTTCCAAAGATATCCACTGACCATGAAGATGTGATTTGAAGATTGAATTCATGAAATACTGTGTGTTTTTTTTAAATTGGGTAACAATGACTGCAATTAATTATTTATATAAGGCATCCTAATTTATACCTCAATACAAATTTTGTACATAATCAATTGGAGAAGTGGATAGCATGATTGGATGATTGGAGAAGGGTTTTGCTGTATTTAAATAAAATGAAAAAGGTACTTTTTAGAGCAGAAAGTTAGGCTCCATCTATACAGCTTTGCCAGTGAGGCCCTGAGTGTCTGGATGTGCACTTCCCTGGCATAGGAAGGTTTAGTTACAACTTTTCACAATAGGGGCTCTGGATAATGACTCTTGTATAGTGACTTCTTCGACAGAAAGTAGATGAGCTATGTATGAGAAGTGACATCTCACATTATGTTTTCAGATAAAAATTCTCAGCGATTTACTTGACATACCAAGAAACAAATCAGAATACCCTTCAGAACTGTGGCAAACTCTTCCGAAATAAAGACCCTACTGTTACGTAGGCGTGTTGCGTTTTATTGACTAACTGCAACAAGAAGCACCCTAACCAGACAATCAAAAGTTGTCTCCTTTAGGAAGGAAACAATCTGTGGGGCAGGTGTGAATATTCTTTGCTCAGAACATTCAAAGCCAGTGAGCCCTGGCACTGGACGATTGCTCACTGCAGAAGAGGATTCAAGGGCATCCAGGTCCCATGGAAGAAGGTATTCTGTGGCTGTAATTGCATAGTGACAGGTATTCTGTGGCTGTAATTGCATAGTGACATAATGGAGGTACCATCCAGCTCATGCTCTGCATGTGGGTGACAGCAATAGAGGGGGGGCCTCCTGGAAGAACCTTGGCTTCATGGCTCACCTATTTATTTCCACCAGTATCTCAGTACTCTTATGTGGAGCATTTATTTTGCCTTAAGGGTAGGTTGTTGTTGTTGTTTGTACTATACCTTTACTTTTACTGCAGTTTAAATGCAAAAATCATGGAATTGAAGACTACATATAAAGCATCAAGAAAAATAAAGAATGCACATCATTTTCCTTTATCACATTATATTTTTTTTTAATTTTTTATTTATTCATTTTAGAGAGGAGAGGGAGAGACAGAGAGAGAGAAGGGGGGAGGAGCTGGAAGCATCAACTCCCATATGTGCCTTGACCAGGCAAGCCCAGGGTTTCGAACCGACGACCTCAGCATTTCCAGGTTGACGCTTTATCCACTGCGCCACCACAGGTCAGGCTATCACATTATATTTTATGTGCAAACTGTATACAGTTACTTTGGCACTGTTGTTTATTATTTATATAAGTTCATGCTTATTGTTCAATTCATTCTTCTTTTTCTCTCTTTTTTAAGGAAAGTTGTTTGAGTCACTTGGGTTGAGCTGGAGCACATCATCATTTAGCTCACCGAAATTAAGGGAGACTTTTTTTTTTTCATATAATGGTTCTTCACTTAAGGGTAGAGTTTTCAGAAATAAACTAAAGTTATTTAATTACATGAGAGGTAAATGTATTAACCAAGTGTTTCACACCCTCTGATTTATTTCATCCTTGGGCTCTTTTTCCATTTGGAAATAGTCATGGAGGTTGAGCTACTTTCAGGGTTACAGCTTCAGGGAAGAGATAATGCCAACAAATAAAAGGCACCATTTCCTAGCATTTGAGTTTCAAAGTGAGATTCATGTCAAGAGTAGTAGTTGTGGAAAGAAGACTTTCTGAATTGCCAAAGCTTTCAAGTTTATCAGCTTAAATCCTTAATCACTGGGTGTGGGTTGGGGGCACAGTTCTGCCCTAACCAAGGGCCCAGGGAGAAGGACCAGCAGTTTGCTGCTCCCTAGACTGGAAGGCCTTGGGGGGAGCTGAGCACTCCTCCCTCCCAACTGAGCTGGTGGAGAGTGAAGCTGGAAGCCCCAGGTGCACCTGGGGATCTGAGAGGACAGAAAACACAGCCTCCATTCGGGTGGTCGGTGACTGGGGATTAGATGTCAGCATTCTCCCTGTGGCTGCATCAGAAGACGGGCGAGGGGACACAGGCACACGTGCTGCTGGGCTGAGGGGCCTGAGCAACCCCAGTGAGAGCGTCCTGTACTCCCCACACCCTCTGAGAAGAATGGATATTGATGGGAAGGACTGGTGCCTCTGAAGATTCCTCTGGTCAGGATGACACCTTGCAGGACGTGCTGTGCTGCTCCTGCCTACAGCCTGCTGGACACCCGCTGAGATGGCTGCTGGGCTCCGGGCATTTAGAAACGGTGAGCCAGCTTCTCCCTGACACCTCTTCCATGTACAAAGGCCTCGAACTGGGATTCTCTCCTGGGAAGAGGACAGGTAGGAAACTCTGCACTAAATTGAAGAGTTTGTCTTGAGTTAACACATATTTATGAAAACAAATTTCCCAAGAAACACCACTCAAGTTCAGTTTGGGATGGTTGTGTCTGGGGGTGAGATTTAAGTATCATCTGACAACAACAACAAAGAAATATACCCAACAAATTAATAAAACCTGTATGTTCATTGAGAGTTTATGTAGCATTTATTAAAATAAGCAATTTAGGGTAACTTAATTTAGAAATACTAATTCATTCACCTTTATTTGTACATTCTTAATCGTTATCACACGTTTATGAAAACAAATTTCACAAGAAACACTTCCATTTATTAACTAAGATAAATAAATAAATAATCTAAGCCAAATGTTCTCCCATTCAGATTTTACAACAATGCAGATTGTCTTACTTTATTAGGATAATATAATGAAGCTTAATAGTTTACATGGGCACACAAATCTTAAACGAATTTCAGCTTTAAAACACCTGGGTTAATACATTTATTGGTGATCCCCTTTAAATTCATTAGTATAGACTAATTGTGTTTGATGACATCAGATAATCACTTTTGATGAAATGTGTAAAGCAGTGATTTTCAACCTTTTTTGAGCCGCGGCACATTTTTTACATTTACAAAATCTTGGGGCACACCACCTACCAAAATGACACAAAATGACACTCTAACACAGTACATATTATACATATAGTTAATAATATAGTTTCTAAATGTATTTATACTCACACCTGACCATGTCTCACAGCACACTAGTGTGCCATGGCACACTGGTTGAAAAACACTGATGTAAAGTAATGATTTTTTTCTTTAGGACACCAGGTCCTATATGCAAACACCATGCAGAAAATTCTAAGAAAGAATCAGTTACAGTCATAAGCTCACCCTGCTATTCTATCAGAGCAAATGCATTTTTCTCCTTCTGGTGATTGACTTTAAGAAAATCTGTTGAATTTATTCAATCTTGGTTGTCATTTCAACCATTCTTTTTTTTTTCATTATGCTAAGAGCTTATTTAATGATTCATTTTGCAGCTTATGTATGATAATCATCTCACACCTCTTAATGATTTGCATAAATATCCTGGCTGTCCTTCAGCAGACACACCTGTTCAATCCTTACCCAGCAATACTGTCTCCCAGTCTGTTTATGACCACCATCTCCCCAGACATGGCCCTTCCCAACAGCAACTGAGACCCTCTGGTGCCCACTCTCTCTTCTGTCTTAAAATTATAAACCTTGTGAAATCACACACTGAGGGAAGCTGATGACACTCATGGGGAGTGATGAATAGAATCTTGCCACATAAAGAGGCCAGAAATAAATGAGCAAGGACCAGATATGTGAGAAAATCAATTTCTGGGCTGCAGGTAACGAGATAGCATTGCAGCACAGGGCACTCCTGGAAACACCTTCTCTTGCCACCTCCAAAAAGTCAAACTCTGATTTATCTAAAACAATAATGTGTTTTCTTAGCTTTAAGCAGGTGGTTTGGTTTGTGCATTAATGTTTTTGTTTTACTATCTGACACTATTTCAATTAATTAATCTCACAAAAGCAAGATATCCTCAGGGTTTTCTTTAAAATGGCCCTGACTTCCAGATAAAGTGCACTAGGATCACTTCCTGGCTTCCGAGCCCATGCCTCCAAGGCCTATACTGAGGCTGCCCTGCCAACGTCATCGACATCAGAAACCCATCAGTGTGGCATTTGAAAGATTCCTGAAGGAGCAGCACGCCCTTCAAGGAAATATCCTTAGTAAATAGTTGTTGGGTTGAAAGCACAGTGAAAATCATTTTGTCACTTACAGTTAAAAAATAAATAGATATATTTATTGAATTGAATTTGGATCTCATTTGTGAGGATTAGGAAGGGTTAAGTAATTTTTACCCCTGACAACCTTATCATCCACTTTTTTATTCTCCTCACTATCCCCGCACCCCAGGATTCTATTAGTTCTTCAGGAAGTGCTTTTCTGGGCACAACAGGATGTATATAGCTGGCAAGGGAGGGAGGTAAATAACCAAGGAGAGGACCTGGCTGGTTGGTTCAGTAGTAGAACAGTGGCCCAGCGTGTTGATGTCTTAGATTTGATTCCTGGTCAGGGCACACAGGAGAAGCAACCATCAGCTTTCCCACCCCTCCCCCTCTCCCTCTCTCTCTCTCTTTCTCTCCTGCAGTCATGGCTCCATTGGAGCAAGTTGGCCCCAGACACTGAGTATGGCTCCATGGCCTCACCAGAGGTGATAAAGTAGTTTGGTTGCCAAACAATAGAGCAATGGCCCCAGATGGAAAGCATGGAGAACCTTGCCTAGTAGGGGGTTTGCCGGTGGATCCTGGTTGGGGTGCATGCAGGAGTCTGTGTCTCTGCCTCCCCACTTCTCATTTAAGAAAATAAATAATAAAGGTGAAGAAAAAACTACACAGACTTTGGAGTGTGATTACAAAGTAGAGTTCTGACACTGCACTATAAGAATTGTTGCACCTGACCTGTGGTGGCGCAGTGGATAAAGCATCGACCTGGAATGCTGAGGTTGCCGGTTCAAAACCCTGGGCTTGCCTGGTCAGGGCACATATGGGAGTTGATGCTTCCTGCTCCTCACCCTGTTCTCTCTATCTCTTTCCTCTCTCACTCTCTCTCCAATAAAAATAGATAAATAAAATCTTAAAAAAAAAAAAGAATTTTTGCATCTTTCAACACCCTCTGGCCATCCTGCCCTGCTCTGAGATTTTGGGGATGTTTGTTACTGCAACTGCATTTAGCATAATTGACTGGTGTCTCTTCCTGTAATAAAATGTGACCCTGCCATTTTTCTACTTAAAAATTGTCAACTATCCCCATGCAAAGTAGTATGTCAAGTCCTACATCTTTCTCTACCTTCCTGGAAGCACATGTCCTTACCTTCTCAGGGCTGCTCCCACACACAGTGTCCACTCCTGTGGACATCTGCCCTGGAGTCTCTAAGATAGTCCAGTGGGAGTGGAATTGCCGGGCAGTTTCTACACTTCTTAATCCTGGGAGGCTCTGCCAACTTGGGAATGAGGCTCTTATAAACAGTTTATGTTACATTCTAAAGACAATAGAAGAAAAATAGAAAAAATCCAGATAAGTGAGAAATATTATTTTTAAAAAGTTATAAAAGGCCCATATAATACCTGCTTCACCTCCTAACCCCTTGCCCAGAATAGTATTGCAGAGGTATGCTGCTAATATAACAACAGTAGTTAAAATATATTGAGGGTTTACTCTGTGCTAGACACCATGTAAAGCACTTTACATACATTATTTCATTTATACATTTTAGCAATTCTAGTAGAAAGATATTATCTTCATTCAGAGTCCCAGGAAGAGGAAGAACAAAGAGTTTCAGTAGTTTGTCAAGTGTTAGCACTCTCAGCGGTGCCAGCAGCTGATCTCTCAAATTTGCATTTTTAAATCTCTATACTGTTCCTTGAATGTGGTATCTTGAGGGAAACAGGAAGCCAGGCTGATCCTCAGCACTTCTTTCTCAGAATAGGACTGAAGACTAGCCAGGACCTCATGGTAACTATACAACACACACAGGCACACGCATGCGCACACATGCAGACACACATATATCTACACACACACTGGCATAGGTCTGGGGCACAGGCACTCACCTGGATGCCCGTGCATGCAGACGAACAAAGCATTCCTTGGCACACTTCCTCTTTCCTTATTTTGGCTGTCAGCATGCAGGCTGATATAACTTCTCCTACCACTAGGATTTTGAGTGACTTAGGACTTCAGAGAAATCTTAGAGGGCCATGTACAGGATTGCTCAGACTCAGGGTGAAGCAGAACAAATGAGCCTATGACAGGGAGACACCCAGTGTGTCCCAGATGAGTGAGGTCCGTGTGAGGCGCTGTGAACCACACAGATGGCCTGCTAAGACAGCTGCCTTCATGGGATTGTGTCAGCACAGAAAGCTCCTGCACAACTCAGGCAGCATCGTCCCAGGAGATAGGCCCGACTGACACACCAGGGGTGGGGGGAAAATCCATTTCTGACCTTGTGCCAAGAAGAAAAATCAATAGGCCCTCACGGCCATGGCTCATGAGGAACACAGTCAGCAGATTGGCGAGCTTTCATGCCGAAGAAATTTTTGCTTTCACTTAATGAACAAAACACAACACAACTTGTTTAAATTTTCAGGGCATGAATTTTTGGAAGTGTGAGAGAGCTACCTAATGTTTCCATTATCCAAAAGCCCAGGACAGACAACACACATGCAACTTAAAAGTAAAGAAACGTGTTTAAGTCGTCCCAGGGCACATGGTACTCCTGACTTCTGGGCACCTTCTTAGACGACACAACATCTTACCTTCACATCTAACAAGAGGATGAAATGTCTAGGCTTTGTTTTGGCTATAAGGTGTTTTGAACACAACTCAGATGAACTGAGGACAAGACTGCCAGAATTGACACCTCAGTCAATTCTGAGGTGACAATGCAGGCATTCCCAACTCTTCAAGTCACCTGTGATAGGATCACTACTTTAAGGGCATCCCTCTGTCTTACTTCTTTGGGCTGAAGTATCCCAGTCATGTGACTGATGAATAGGGGCCTCACCTCCACCTTTACCCTCACCTTAATCCTCACCTGTTTCTGATCTCCCGGTACTATAGAAGGTAGACACAGACCCATGACCTCCCCGTCTACAGAGGTGTAGAGAATACAGTGGTCATATTTTAAAAAGATGCATCATTTAAAGCTTTAAAAATAAAGACACAATCATACTTTTGACATACCACTCATCGGTAAGGAAGCAGTTTCCTGGTGGTAGAGGGAAAAAGGCCCATGGGCAGCCCAGAAGGGGTGTCTTGGCCATGTTCTGATTTGGGGCATCTAAATGCTTATTCTTTGGGATCATTTCACCAGATTTGAAGTAGAACACATACATAATATCATAATTATAACCAAGTGTTTAAGAACATAATCTACATAGAATAAGATTTTTATAATTTTAGCATCTAAGAACTTTTATTTTTCCAAATGCTAAGTAAAATTCAACAGGTAACTGCTAGCTGATCTGTGTCTCTGTCCTTTGGTTCAAGTCTATCTGACTTGCCTCCATACTTTTCAGGAGGGTCCCGGTCACTGTTTTTACTCATGGCCATTGTGCCATCGGTGAACACAATGATCCTCAACTTGGCTGACCTCTGCACTGCATCCCAGGCTTGTCCTGCTGACTTGCAGATGGTCCTCTCCTTGTCCACGGCCATCACGAAGGCCTACTTCTCCCTTCCCTGCCTGTCTCTGCAGAGCTGGCTCAAGCTCCGGGCTCACATTGCTTTCAAAAGAAGCCCTGGGCCATAGATAGCTTGGCCAGGACAAAGGCAGTACAGGGTCAGACTCGAGAGGTCTAGTTCCAGAAAACTTACTTAATTCAGATCAAATGCCAACGGAATGCTAAGTCAACGCCATTCAGTAGTCAGGCTAATTTTGAGACTAGTGTAGTGAGTACGTGGCCACAACCACTATCTCTTTTGCAAACTCAGGCTCCCATATTAGTGAAACACATAATTATCTGTTAAAGGTCTGATCAGAGCATTCAGACACACAGATGTGTGCCCTAAGGTCAGCAGAAGCTGTGTATGCGCATGTGTGGGAGGCAGTGGAGAGGAGGGAACATTACAGGAAAGTTTAAAAAAAGAATATTAAAAAGGTAGAGAGAAATTAGATCTGCATTTCTTTTCATGTATCCCCAGTCACTCCGATCAGGCTGGAAGTGCATCGTCAAATATTTAAAAAGAAAATAATGAACCTTACATTCTAGCTTCACGAAATAAAGAGGATTAAAATCGCTGAGCGGACAGAAAGGAGCTCGCAGAAAAAAGGAACCGTCCTAATTAGTTAATACAAAATAGACTGAATCCAATTATGAGAACCTTGCAATCCGGGTCTGTTGTTCCTCCTGAACAGATGAGGACAAATATGTCCTTAAATCAATACTGCATAACTGCGTGTCCAAGCTCAGCTCGCCACTGCCTGCGGTTGGAAGGGGGCATTAGAAAGAGCCCACCAAGAAAGTGCTGACCCCGACTCCGGGTGGAGATTTGCGGTTGTAATTTACTCAAACCCCCAAGAGACTGGTGAAGAAATCTGAGCCGTCATTAGCATAAGACTGGCTAAAATCTATTGATTTTGAACTCCATAGAATATTCTGTTTTCATTACGATCTGCTGAGTTATATCTACTATTGTTCCAGGGCGTCCTCACCCTGGTTAACCATGAGTCTACAGTATAATGAGAGCACACCTTGAAGAAAACACAAGAACTCTACTTTGCTGTCAGCTATTGTCACAATATCTGGGAATCTTCCTCCTGAATTCTAGCTTATTATTTTTAGAAAGTAGCAGGGTATTTAACTCTTAATAATTAGACTTTCCCCGAAAGGACAAACTCATGTATGTGACTGTCAATTTAGCCCAGTGTTCTATTGTAGTACTTTACACAACGTAGTAGGAATGAGACAAAATTAAGATAAAAATGTCAAACCTGTCTTCGAATCTCAGAGGACCACTCTAAATTTAGAAAATGCAGTTATATGCAGGAAAGTGGGTACACGATATACACTTGGCCAATCTTTTCACAGTGTTAGAATTGTGAATGATCTAAACCAGGGTGAAGGAATCTATTACAAAAAGTGTGTCCAGGCCTAAATTACTGACCTTGAGACAAAAGGATCAATTGTGAAATATCCCCCAACATTGTGATGAGGGTCCTTGGGAGGGAGGACTAAGAACATCGCCATCTCCTCGTCATTTCTACCTTCTGGTAACCATTCTTTTGGAGTCCAAGGGTCAGTCTTGTGTTATACTAAGTGTCAGCTTTCAGCTTTTGCACACACACATAAGTGGACACACAACGTACTCAGGCTTACACTCTTAGACACACACACACTGGCTTGGGACAGAAAATAAATAATTATGCCCAAAAAACTTTTGTGAAAGAAGAACGTGGTCAAGGCCGTCCTTTATAATGTGGTAAATGGAAAATCTCTGGGCAAGTGTGCCCTCGCTGGGGAGACTGGAACCTCGTCCCATGTTATCTGTCAGCCTCTGCACACGTTACTGCACCAGCCCCTCTCAGGAACTGCACCACTGATGCAGCGCTGCTTTACAAAGTACACAGGACCCAGGGATAACCTCTCTCGGCGTAGTTTTCCTGGTCTTGGGAACGCCCCATGCACCCGGAATTTCAAGTCCAGGGAATTTTGAAGCGTCCTGCAGCCCATTCTCCTCTTGGGGGACTGGAATGCTAGTCAACAAGAGTAAAGTGACTGAGGAGTCCTGAAGTCATTACACTAGTTAAAATGAGTCTGAGTCAGGTTCTCAAGTTTATCTGTTCCAAGAATTCCTTCATGTCCCACCTCACCCAAAGCCTTATTGTAGACCACATTTGGGTCGACACTGCCAGGGAAGATTCGGAGAGGTATGCTGTGTTTTGGCAAGCCAGAGATGCTTGTGTTGCAGGTATGTCTTTCCAGAAAGACGATCCAGAGCCTCACTCAGACGCTGTGCTAGGCCTCAGGGCTCTGCAGAGCTGATACATGACTAAAGAGTGGCTTATGGCTGACCACTGCCCTAACTTGCCAGTGCCCAGATTCTTCTGGTTGGGAAGGATTTCTATTACCAACCTTAGAAATATGAAGGACTACATCCATCCAACTCCACACAGTGATTGCTGGTGAGCATTTTCTGGGCCTGGCTATCATTTTTCTATATGCATTGCCTTTCTGAGTTGGCAACTATTCCTCTTTCTTTTGAAATGATCACTAATAACTGTGCCATCAAGAGAATCAGGGATAATAATAAGAAGATTTAAAAATTTTAAATCCTCTTGAAAATTTCAGTTATTAGTAAGAATAGTAAAAAACACAAAGGCAAAAATTATAAATATTCAAGATGTGAAAATATTGGAAGAGTCACAGCCTCAAACAGTGAACTGGATAGTATTGGAAGTTGCCCTAAATTTTCTAGGGATTTCAAGAGTTGTTATGAATGGCTCAGAAGGCAGTTAGAAAGGATTCTTATTTCTGAAAGGTCTGACTTTGTTATGAAAGTGAATTTCCTCTTACCACCCTGGGAGATTTCTGACTTGCTGTCTCTCTCACTGCCCCATAGCAGGGAGGTCCATTGTTCTCCAGAGGAGATGAAATGTGTTGAAATGGCCCTCTACCTCTTCTGAATGGGGGGTGGTAGTCAGAATTCATTGGTGGAAGCATTTCCTTAGGCATTCTGCTGAAATGTGCATCACTGACTGAAGGATCCCACTAGAACTCCAGCACAGCTGCTATTAACCACTGCTCTTATTCCTTGGTTTTATATTGTGTGGATTAGTATGTACTTAGTATCCCTAGAATTGGACAGACTTGTGATCTACACAAGTTATAGCCATTGTAAGTGGGTTCGCACCTTGCCCTGGATTCCCTCCAGTCCCAATCTAGACTTGAGCGTGAAGGGAGCATGCTGGGGATAGGCTTCAGGGATACTGGTGCAGATGTCTACTGAGCCAGGATGGATCCATGTAACCTTCGGGGGGACCCCATGATACCAAAAACCAAAAGGAACTCTCATTAACTATGCTGTGGACCATAAACAGATTCCATTAAGTTGATTAGAATGTTATTTTAGTGGCCAAATCTTCTGGTTCTATTTAGCCAAAGGCTCATGTTATGTGACCAAAATTTAGGTGAAGTCTCCATAAATCACCATAAGCTGTTGCAGAGTCTGATCCATCAAGTAGATGGGGCAAGAAAACAGAACAGAGACTTTCAGGAAACTGCAGCTGGGACAGTGGGGACTCACCTATATAAGTTGTACATATCAGAAACCAAGACTCAGCCCTGGAAGGCTTGCTCAGTGGTAAAGCATCAGCCTGGCTTGTGGAAGTCCTGGGTTTGATTCCTGACCAGAGCACACAGGAGAAGCAACTGAGTTTCCCCCTTCTCTCTCTCTGTCTCTCTCTGTCTCTCTCTCTCTCTCTTCCCCTCTGAAGCCATGGCTTTAATGGTTCAAGCAAGCTGGCCCTGGGCACTGAGGATGGCTCCATAGCCTTGCAACAGGCATTCAAATAACTTGGTTGACAAGCAACAGAGTAGTGGCCCCAAATGGCTTACGAGGTGGATCTCGGTCAGGGCACATGTGAGAGTATGTCTCTTAGCCTACTCCCTCTTATTTAAAAAGAAAGAAAGAAAGAGAGAAAGAAAGAAAGAAAGAAAGAAAGAAAGAAAGAAAGAAAGAAAGAAAGAAAGAAAGAAAGAAAGAAAGAAAGGGAAAGAAAGGAGGGAGGGAGGGAGGGAGGGAGGGAGGGAGGGAGGAAGGAAGGAGGGAAGGAAGGAAGGAAGGAAGGAAGGAAGGAAGGAAGGAAGGAAGGAAGGAAGGAAGGAAGGGGGGAGGGAGGGAGGGAAGGAAGGAAGGAAGGAAGGAAGGAAAGAAAGAAAGAAAGAAAGAAAGAAAGAAAGAAAGAAAGAAAGAAAGAAAGAAAGAAAGAAAGAAAGAAAGAAAGAAAGACTGACTCATTTAAATGGACTTCTAATAATAACAAGGCTTACCAAGTTCTCTGGGCTCTGGTCCAGCACCATGATGAGAGATCACATTTTCATCATTCTCCATATCAGAGTTACTAAACAGTAGGTACAGAGATAGAGTGCTCCCTTTGAAAAAATGTGGAATATTTCTTTAGCTTTCTCTGAAGAAGATGAAAGAAGAACAGGTGAAAACTTGAAAAGGGAAGAGTTTGAGAGCCAATCCTCTTTCAGTTCCATACCTTCATGAACTCTGTGGTCTGGCCGTCTATAGAAAATAAAGAGACCTGAAGGAAAGGTCTTTGTAGGATTACAGAAAAGCAGAGAAAACCCAGAAGCACAAAGAATTCCTTGGGAAGGAAATAGGATTCCAGGAACTGGTGCTCAGAGCCTGACAGAGACGCAGGTGATGGATGAAATCTGAAGCCAAGGAAAGCCACAAAACCCAAGCAGTGGACAGAGCAGGTAGAAAGAAAGAAACAGTTCTCCAAAGAGGAAGAGACTAGGATTGGGCTGGACAAAGGCTTTTCCTGTGGACAGTGTGCTTCAGAAAGGACTGCAGGTGATAGGGTTTGCCTGAAAGTCCACGTTTTGGTAACCTTTCCTTACAGAAAATCAGGATGACTGTCCCCTTGTTCTGTTCTTACTGAGACGAACTCTGACTAATCAGGACTCCTAGGTGTTCATGTTTTTTCTGGTTCACATATGTTTACTGTTGTGTTTAAGGGAACTACACGTAGCTCATTGTGCTAAAGTGAATGATGTCTCCCCAAATTTATGTCCACTTGGAACCTCAGAATGTGACCTTACTTACAAATTGTATCTGATGCTATAACAATTAAATAACATGAGGTCATACTGGATGAAGGTGGTTCTAATCCAATGAGTAATATCCTTATAAGAAGAGAAAGAGAGATACAGAGGGAGAAGGTCATGTGATAATGAAGGCAGAGGTTTGATTGGTGCCTCTAGAAGCCATGGAATGCCAAAGATGGCCAGCACTCACCACAAGCTGGAGAAACAAGCAAGAATTCTTCTCTAGAGCCTTTAGAGTAAACCTGGTATTGCCAGTACCTTGATTTCAGACTTGTAGTCTCTAGAACTGACAAGAATAAGTTTCTGCTCTTTTAAGCCAACAAATGGTAATGCAAATCACCTATGATTTTATTTGGTCCCAATCAATGGCTTACCTTTATGTTTTTTGTGGTCCTTCTCAATTTTCTTAAATAAAACTAGGTAAGACTTGGAAAAGCAGACTTGTTTGGCTTGGAAGGACCAAGTAGGTCTGAAGAATATGCTCAGATGAGATTCACTTTTCCTGGAGTCCTGTCAGATGAACCCAGAGAAGCACACCTAATTAAGGCCATCTAGAAATAGGTACTTGTCCTTTCATAAACCCTTAGTCCGTCCTATGTGTAGGCATCTCTGATGTACCACCATAGAGGAGGAAGACATGTCCATAGTCTTCTGAAGGCTGTTGAGGGGCATCCAGTATGGCAGGAGGATGGAAAGACTGTTCAGTGCTCTACTTACACTATGTCCTTGCAGACCTTTGTTCGATATAAAATGTATAGTCAATGTCTCTGGGGACATGTAGTATGGACAATTGTTGCCTCTGTTTCTCTACAGTCGTACAGATGAATCCTGATCACCCATTAGAAAGTCCACAGGGTTCCAAGTGGTGCTTCCTACTGTAACAGGTGAGAAGCCACCTGAGAATAGTGAGTCCTTACGTTCTGCTCCTTACCTTGGGCTCCTCTCTTCTGCCTGGGAGAGAGTCTTGGCCTTGGATGACATATCTAGAGAAAAAGAACCAATAATAGACAGACAGATAGATAGATAGATAGATAGATAGATAGATAGATAATAGATAGAGATTAAAAGTAGTAGATATAGGTATAGCTATAAATATAAAAATATAGACATTGATATATATTCTTTCTATATAGTGTATTTAAATTCATATATAGACACATCAATACTATCTCTATATAGATATATTTATACTGTCTTTATATATAATTTTATAAAAAATAAATTTAGTTTAAGAGATTGGCTCAGAGAATTGGAAGCCAAGTCTGAAATCCAGAAGGCAGGCTAGCAGGCTGGAAACTCAGGCAGGAGTGGATGCTACTGTCTTGATATAGAATTTCTTCCTCTCCAGGAAACTTCAGTTATATCTGAGAGGACACAGTCCTTAGATCCTGAGTCATCCTATCACAAACTTTACATGACAGGGAACCTTTTACACTTTACAATAAACTCTGTGACAATGATGCATGCATGTATAAGGACCTGGAAAAAATTTTTTGTTTACTTCTGGCTCTTTTGGGATTAATCTATACAAAACCCGGCCCTTTAAACCTTATAAGGATGGAGACCTAAGTTACCTGCCCAGGTACAGTCTGTGTAAATGAATGAAGCCATGCGCATGGAGAGGCTGTGTTGATTTAAGGAAGGAGCATTTTGAGTGTGTATGTGATGGGTGAAAGTTCAGCGGCAATGCCTGAGAAAGCAGCGGCTCCCTAGAGCTGCAATGCGTTGTCTGGCAACCTGCGAGGAAAGGCTCCCAGAACCTGCAGTCGAGAAGCGGGCTGTCGCTACTACCGCAAGGCTTGCTCCAGACCTGTAGACAATCGATCACTTATTTGTATAGCGCCACGCTGGAGGTGCTCAACCTGCAGCCCGGCCTCCTTTTATCTCCGCGTGTCCGCTCCATGGCCTGTCCAGGCACTGTGAGGCCCCAGAGCAGTTGGTTTTATCTGAGTAAACAGTGCTGTCCATTATGAACCCACTTAAACTCTCCTGAAACCTTGGAAAAGGCACACACAAAATATATTTTGATGTTTGTGACTGCTGTGAGGAAAACGACAGAAGACTCTGGTAAGAAAATAATTCTGAGCAGCTACCAAAAATTTTCCACTTACTAGTCAGAGGGATAGAAATATGAATATTAATATAGTTACAGGTATAGATAGAGGTGACGTCTGTATTGTATATATATACATATATATATGTACAGATATAGATCTACATATAGAGCAGTGATTTTGAACCTGCGTGCCACAGCACACTGGTATGCCGCAGAATTTTTAAAACACGCAATAGTTGACTTATTTAGTCAGGGGCACTGACCTCTTTTCCCTTAAATCAGCGGTTCTCAACCTGTGGGTCTCGACCCAGGCGGGGGTCAAATGACCAAAAACAGGGGTCGCCTAAAGCCATCGGAAAATATATTTTTTATTTAAAAATGTATTGTATAATAAATATGTATTTTCCAATGTATTGTATAATAAATATGTATTTTCTGATGTATTGTATAATAAATATGTATTTTCCGATGGCTTTAGGCGACCCCTGTGTTTTGGTTGTTCGACCCCCACCGGGGTAGCTACCCACAGGATGAGAACCGCTGCCTTAGATTGTCAAATTAAAAAATTAACGACAGCCAACAATAGCTGTCTAATGTGAATGAATTAAAATTATACCTATTTTGCCTGACCAGGATAGAGAGTCAAACTGGGACACAGAGGACCCAGGTTCAAAACCCCAAGGTCGCCGGCTTGAGCTCAGGCTCATCTGGCTTGAGTGCAGACTCACCATCTTAAGCATAGGGTCATTGACTTGAGCGTGGGATCATAGACATGACCCTATGGTCTCTGGTTTGAGCCCAAGGTCTCTGGGTTGAAACTCAAGGTCGCTGGCTTGAGCCCAAAGTTGCTGGCTTGAACAAGGGGTCACTCTCTCTGCTGTAGCTCCCCCCACCTGAAGGCATATATGAGAAAGCAACCAATGAACAACTAAGGAGCTGCAACGAAGAATTGATGCTTCTCATCTCTCTCCCATCCTGTCTGTCTGTTCCTATCTATCCCTCTCTCTATCTTTCTATCACACACACAAAAAATTATACCTATATTTTTTTGTCAGATCAACAAAAAAATATAATATATTTTTTGGTGTGTCACAGAATTCTGTATTACTTTATGTGTGCCATGAGATGGAAAAGGAAGAAAATCACTGATATAGAGAACATGGGAGGGAGAGGCAGAGAGATATAAAATTTATTTTATAAAGTAAATACACTTGGGCCATTTTGAATGTGAAACTTTTCATATGTTATTTTATTGAAATTAAATGTAAACATCAAGTTTAGGAAAAATGATACCTATTAGTTATTTTTATTATAAAATATACATGAGTTAGTTATTTATACAGATCTGTTATGTCCATTTTTTGTCAATGTCTAGCTCACAAGAAAACTGTGAACAGTAAAAATTAAGAGAAGTGAACAGCAGTTCCCTTTGTTTTAATAGAAATTCAGCATTCCTGCTGTTAATAATATATCAGAAATATTCATGGTAGGTGGACATAAACTATAATTTTATTTTAATGCATATGTAATGTGAATTGTTCTATCCTATCAGGAGAGATAAGCTACATAAAACCCCAATGTGTTCATTGTTTCTCATTTTGAAATTAAATCACTGCTTGTTGAATCAAACTGTAGTAGATCGTTGGTCACGAGCAGAGGCAGATTAAGGTCGGTTGAGGTCCCGGGTGCAGAAGAAAATATTGGGCCCCTTAAAAAAAAAAGAGAGCCCTGGCCGGTTGGCTCAGTGGTAGAGCGTCAGCCTGGCGTGCAGAAGTCCCGGGTTCAATTCCCCGCCAGGGCACACAGGAGAGGCGCCCATCTGCTTCTCCACCCCTCCCCTTCTCCTTCCTCTCTGTCTCTCTCTTCTCCTCCCACAGCTAAAGCTCCATTGGAGCAAAAATGGCCCGGGCGCTGGGGATGGCTCTGTGGCCTCTGCCTCAGGTGCTAGAGTGGCTCTGGTCACAACATAGCGACACCCAGGATGGGCAGAGCATCGCCCCTAGTGGGCGTGCCGGGTGGATCCTGGTCAGGTACATGCGGGAGTCTGTCTGACTGTCTCTCCCTGTTTCCAGCTTCAGAAAAATAAAATAAAATTAAATTAAAAAAAAAAGAGAGAGAGACAGAGAAAATCAAAATACATGTTAACCATATTTTTAAATAAATAAAAAAATACTATGTACTATTAATGTTAAAATTGCACATATGAAACCAAACTTGTTGTCCTTAGAAAAAAGTGTAAAGTTGGGGTTTTACAGGGCCCTTCAGAAGTCGGAACCCAGAGTGTGCACCCAGTGTGCCTGCTGTTAAATCTTCCTCTGGTCATGAGCAAAGCAGGAATGATAGGCCAGGAGCAGAAGGTCACCAGGGCAGAAAGCCCCAGGGTCCTAGCAACAGGCAAAACTACAAGCCCTTGCACAACCACTTAAGCATTAACCCTCGGGGATAACATCTAGGCCTCAGCTGTGTTTCAGCTCCAGGCCCAGAGAAGCACCAAAGTCCGACAGAATGACACCATGGCTGACATCGGGACCAGCTGCAATGACTAATGACCCCCTGCCCTGGCCCTGACTAACCAGTGGAACCAGGACCCTGAGCAGGCTCACCTGGAAAACTGATGACTATTCTATTGAGACCCTGCCCTGAGACCTTCAGATAAAAGCCCTTAAGACAGAGATCCCTTGCAAGCTTTCTCTCTTCCCCATTTTCTGGAGCATGCCTGCACCTTTCCTTCCTCTTTTGTATCTCTAGGCACGTATCTCTCTCTCTCTTTCTCCTAAGCTCAGAGAGCCCTTCTTTTGCCTCTGTAACTCATCTCCTGAGCCCATGTGTTCTACGGCTCACATTTTCTACCTCTGTGACTTTCTAAATAAACTTTCTCTTATGATTCGAGTCTTGGCTCTGAATTCTTTTTTAGCCGGAACTCAAGTACCAAGGTAGCTGAGCCAAGGTCTAATACCTGGTGTCATTTTGCCACCGACAGAACAGCTTGTTTTTATGGGTAGCTTCTTGTTCATGGTGCGGTCTGTGGACATGCACCGCCTACAGGCACAGTTCATGACACTGTGGCACAGACATGGCTTTCCATGCGATAATCGTCAGCTTTGCAAAGGGGTTCCAACCAGGTGCTGCACTCTCTTCCCCTGTATTTTGAAGGGGTTAATGTTTATATTCAATATTCTGAAGAAAAAAAATTATTCAGTACTCTGAAAAAAAAATAGCCCTCCTTTCTGTTTCAATAAATCACACATGTTTTATCTTTTAATTGCCCCAAATGTTAGCACAATTTTATTCTACATAAAGCCAATATTTGTTCTAGTGTAAATATTACCCAGGGATTTTGGGGGTAATCTATAATGCACAGGAATGCTGCTTCAAGGACGATTAGTACAAGTGTATTTGAAATCCAGCCATGGACGCTCCTGGATCGGGTCTCATTTTTCTTTGCATCTTGCCCTAAAGAATAATGATCCTTACCCTTCAATAGCATTACATTGCCAGAAAATCTGATGCACTGATAGGAAAGTCATCTGTTCCAGGAATACTAATTTGCAAAGGTGGTACATTTGGCAAGACAGTCTTAATGCCTGATATTATATGGGTAAACACAAATCTTTAAAAGAAGCTTCATTTAAACTCATTTTTTTTTTTTTTTTTTTTTTTTTATTTTTTATTTTTTTTATATAATTTTATTTTTTTAATGGGGTGACATCAATAAATCAGGATACATATATTCAAAGATAACAAGTCCAGGTTATCTTGTCGTTCAATTATGTTGCATACCCACCACCCAAAGTCAGATTGTCCTCTGTCACCTTCTATCTTGTTTTCTTTGTGCCCCTCCCCACCCCCTATCCCTCTCCCATTCCCCCCTCCCCCCCCGTAACCACCACACTCTTATAAATGTCTCTTAGTTTCACTATTATGTCCCACCTACGTATGGAATAATACAGTTCCTGTTTTTTTCTGATTTACTTATTTCGCTTCGTATCATGTTATCAAGATCCCACCATTTTGCTGTAAATGTTCCGATGTCATCATTTCTTATGGCTGAGTAGTATTCCATAGTGTATATGTGCCACATCTTCTTTATCCAGTCATCTATTGATGGGCTTTTTGGTTGTTTCCATGTCCTGGCCACTGTGAACAATGCTGCAATAAACATGGGGCTGCATGTGTCTTTATGTATCAATGTTTCTGAGTTTTTGGGATATATACCCAGTAGAGGGATTGCTGGGTCATAAGGTAGTTCTATTTTCAGTTTTTTGAGGAACCACCATACTTTCTTCCATAATGGTTGTACTACTTTACATTCCCACCAACAGTGTATGAGGGTTCCTTTTTCTCCACAGCCTCTCCAACATTTGCTGTTACCTGACTTGCTAATAACAGCTAATCGAACAGGTGTGAGGTGGTATCTCATTGCCGTTTTGATTTGCATTTCTCTAATAGCTAAAGAAGATGAGCATCTTTTCATATATCTGTTGGCCATTTGTATTTCTTCCTGGGAGAAGTGTCTATTCATATCCTCTTCCCATTTTTTTATTGGATTGTTTGTTTGTTTGTTGTTGAGTTTTATGAGTTCTTTGTATATTTTGGATATTAGGCCCTTATCTGAGCTGTCGTTTGAAAAAATCATTTCCCATTTAGTTGGCTTTCTGTTTATTTTGTTATCAGTTTCTCTTGCTGAGCAAAAACTTCTTAGTCTGATGTAGTCCCATTCATCAATTTTTGCCTTCACTTCTCTTGCCATTGGAGTCAAATTCATAAAATGCTCTTTAAAACCCAGGTCCCTGAGTTGAGTACCTATGTCTTCTTCTATGTACTTAATTGTTTCAGGTCTTATGTTTAGATCTTTGATCCATTTTGAGTTAATTTTTGTACAGGGGGAGAGACTGTAGTCCAGTTTCATTCTTTTGCATGTGGCTTTCCAGTTTTCCCAGCACCATTTATTGAAGAGGCTTTCTTTTCTCCATTGTGTGTTGTTGGCCCCTTTATCAAAAATTATTTGACTATATATATGTGGTTTTATTTCTGGACTTTCTATTCTGTTCCATTGGTCTGAGTGTCTATTTTTCTGCCAATACCATGCTGTTTTGATTGTCGTGGCCCTATAATAGAGTTTGAAGTCAGGTATTGAAATGCCCCCAGCTTCATTCTTTTTCTTTAGGATTGCTTTGGCTATTCGGGGTTTTTTATAGTTCCATATAAATCTGATGATTTTTTGCTCTATTTCTTTAAAAAATGTCATTGGAAGTTTGATGGGAATTGCATTAAATTTGTATATTGCTTTGGGTAATATAGCCATCTTGATTATATTTATTCTTCCTAGCCAAGAACAAGGTATATTCTTCCATCTCATTATATCTTTTTCGATTTCCCTTAACAATGGTTTATAGTTTTCATTATATAAGTCCTTTACATTCTTTGTTATGTTTATTCCTAAGTATTTTATTTTTTTTGTTGCAATCGTGAAGGGGATTGTTCTTTTGAGTTCCTTCTCAGTTGTTTCATTGTTGGCATATAGAAAGGCTATTGACTTCTGTATGTTAATTTTGTATCCTGCGACCTTACTGTATTGGCTTATTGTTTCTAGTAGTCTTTTTGTGGATTCTTTGGGGTTTTCGATGTATAGTATCATATCATCTGCAAAAAGTGATACCTTTACTTCTTCTTTTCCGATATGGATGCCTTTTATTTCTTTGTCTTGTCTGATTGCTCTGGCTAGAACCTCTAGTACCACATCAAATGAGAGTGGAGAGAGTGGACAACCCTGTCTTGTTCCTGATTTAAGGGGGAAAGCCTTCAGTTTAGTGCCATTTAATATGATGTTAGCTGATGGTTTATCATATATGGCCTTTATCATGTTGAGATATTTTCCTTCTATACCCATTTTGTTGAGAGTCTTAAACATAAAATTGTGTTGTATTTTATCGAAAGCCTTTTCTGCGTCTATTGATAAGATCATGTGGTTTTTGTTCTTTGTTTTGTTGATATGGTGTATTACATTAACCGTTTTACGTATGTTGAACCATCCTTGAGATTCTGGGATGAATCCCACTTGATCATGATGTATTATTTTTTTAATATGTTGTTGTATTCGATTTGCTAGTATTTTGTTTAGTATTTTAGCATCTGTATTCATTAGAGATATTGGTCTGTAGTTTTCTTTTTTTGTGCCATCCTTGCCTGGTTTTGGTATGAGGGTTATGTTAGCTTCGTAAAATGTGTTTGGAAGTATTGCTTCTTCTTCAATTTTTTGGAAGACTTTGAGTAGAATAGGAACCAAGTCTTCTTTGAATGTTTGATAAAATTCGCTGGTATAGCCGTCAGGGCCTGGACTTTTATTTTTGGGGAGGTTTTTAATGGTTTTTTCTATTTCTTCTCTACTGATAGGTCTGTTTAGGCTTTCTGCTTCTTCTTGACTCAGTCTAGGAAGGTTGTATTTTTCTAGGAATTTATCCATTTCTTCTAGGTTGTTGAATTTAGTGGCATAAAGTTTTTCATAGTATTCTACAATAATTCTTTGTATATCTACGGTGTCCGTGGTGATTTCTCCTCTTTCATTTTGGATTTTGTTTATATGAGTTCTTTCTCTTTTTTCCTTGGTAAGTCTTGCCAAGGGTTTGTCAATTTTGTTGATCTTTTCAAAGAACCAGCTCCTTGTTCTATTAATTTTTTCTATAGTTTTTCTGTTCTCTAATTCATTTATTTCTGCTCTGATTTTTATTATCTCCTTTCTTCGGCTGGTTTTGGGTTGTCTTTGTTCTTCTTTTTCTATTTCTTTAAGGTGGGAAGTTAAGTGGTTCACTTGGGCTCTCTCTTGTTTGTTCATATATGCCTGAAGTGATATGAACTTCCCTCTTATCACTGCTTTTGCTGCATCCCATAGATTCTGATATGTCGTATTGTCATTTTCATTAGTCTGTATATATCTTTTGATCTCTGCACTTATTTCTTCTTTGACCCATTCATTTTTTAAAAGTATGTTGTTTAGTTTCCACATTTTTGTGGGATTTTTTTCCTCTTTTTTGCAGTTGAATTCTAGTTTCAAGGCTTTATGATCAGAAAATATGCTTGGTACAACTTCAATTTTTCTGAATTTGCTGATGTTGTTTTTGTGGCCCAACATATGGTCAATTCTTGAGAATGATCCATGTACACTGGAGAAAAATGTATACTCAGTCACTTTGGGATGAAATGTCCTGTAGATGTCTATCATATCCAGGTGCTCTAGTGTTTTGTTTAAGGCCACTATGTCTTTGTTGATTCTCTGTTTGGATGACCGATCTAGAGCCGTCAGCGGTGTATTGAGGTCTCCAAGTATGATTGTGTTTTTGTCAGTTTTTGTTTTAAGATTAAACTCATTTTTAAAAGCTTCATGTTAGCTCATTTTCTTCACCATTCCTTCTTGCTTTATAAAAGCAATTTAGGCAAAATTAACTATCTCTTGGAGTAGCTTTAGCAGAGGCACTGTCTCCCAAGGCAAGGAACTCAAAGCTATATGGTGGCAAATGGAAGAACCGTCCAGAACAGAATATCCCTTTGGCATTTTTAGGTCATACTGGATTTTCTTGCCCCACACCACTCATATATAAAATAGCTGTGTCATCTTTGTCACAATGGTGGAGGTTGACTCTTGGCTTTCCTCTCCTCACAGCCTGGCGCCCTCCAGGAGTCAAGGGCAGGTGCCATGCTGTCTGGCTCCCTGTCCCAAACATACTGACTTATACATCCCTGCTGAGCTCAATGGGACACAGAAGCCAGGAGTTTTCAGCCGCAAACTGTCTTTTGTTTCTCTTGCTTCGCTTATTTAGACATTGAATGAAAAGTGGAGGTGTTTTGTCTTAGAATCTGGTTTTTATCAGATTCCTCACATTTGAGTCAATAATCAGCCAATTAAGTTATCTGAGATTTAAGCCAAGAAACTGTTTGAGTTTAAATGATATGGAAATGAAAGCAAATATGTTCTAGGGCATCAGATGTTCTGGTCACTCGTAGAGCTCCCTGTGAGAGTGTATGTAGTTGCCCTGCGGTCTGGGTGGACAGAATGGCCTGGAGAGCAAGCAGAGTACAGGCTGAGTCTCAGGAAGGCTGCCTGGCAGCTGGCAGGCTTCGGGCAATAGAGGAATTGCCTCTGCCCAGCCCTCAGAAACCAGCAAATGGCGCTAACGATTCTTCTTGTTATGATTATAACTTTTTATTTTATTATATAGGACCCATGTATCATCATCTTATGACAACATTAGTAGTCTTCTTGTTTTAAACTAATTATAAAGTTTCTACATGCTAAATTTTACATGAGAAACACCACAATCTACCATCTTATTTATTTATTTTTTATTTAGAAAATTAAATTTAACAGGGTGACATTGATCATTAATATACATAGATTTCAGACAAACATCACTATGTCATTTAAATAGTCAATTATGTTGTATAGTCACCACCCAAAGCCAAATTATTTTCCATCCCCTTATATTTGTCCCTTTTTACAGCCTTCCTCCAACCCACCTCCTCCTCACTTACATCTCCTGCTCCTTGGGAACCACTGCTCTCTGATCGATGTCCATGAGCCTCAGTTTGACATCCCACCTATATATCCCACCATACAGCTTTTAGTTTTTTCTGATTTACTTATTTCACTCAGTATAATGTTCTCAAGGTCCATCCACGTTATCGTTTTGACTCTATGTCATCACTTCTTATGGCTGAGTGGTATTCCATAGTGTATATGTACCACAGTCTGTCATAATAAAAGCTTGGAATCCTCAGTGTGCTGTCACAGTCATGAAACACGTGCTTAGTTTTGAGGGTTTTCTTGAATAGTTCTGTTTGTATAAGTTAATATTTCGTAACTTTTGTTATTTGGTAGAGATTTTCCGAAGAACACAGAGAAAATGTAGGTATTTCAAGATAGTATTCATTATAATATAATAATATTATTTAATATTTTTTAATAAAATAAAATGTCTTTTACCTTTAATTACCATCTTGGTCTTTTGGGAATCTTAGTGATATTTTTTCTTATATCTTTATTTCACTATTTTAGCATTCTAGGAACTATTTCATCCTTATTAATTATTTACAACTGTGCTTAAAAAAAGACACTAAAATAAAAAAATACAGAATAATGATAAAATCAGCTGGAAGCATAAAAAATAATTAAATAAAATATGATTATATTATTATTCTTTCATTTTCTTTTTGTGTTGTCCAAAACATTGGCTCACTGACCCAGAAGGTGTTAATATGACCTGAGACACTCTGTTGTACTTAATTTTTTGTTCAATTGACCATGTTTAAGAATTTAGAATTTTTTATTAGATTCTACCCAATACAGTAAAAAGAAAAGAAATGAAAGTAAATGTTTCACAATTGTTAGACAAATCAGAATGTTAATATGAAGACAAAAATGTCAGCTCTCTGAAACCTTAGAGCATGTCCAGAGGTCCTAAATGCAATTCCTCAAACTCAAATTCTATGAATGAGCAAACATTTCTACAGACAAGAAGGAAACCCTGTGCTCTCGCCCCATTAGTTGTCCAACAGGGAAGACCCACCACACAGTTGATAGAGACAAGAACCTCCACTATCTTGTTTTGATAAATGAACACATGACAGTATCTTTTCAACTTTTGTGATAATGTTTGTGTATCAAAATATGCCTAATATGGTTTTTAAATGCACCGAAGTAGATATGCACACAAGTAATTAGAAGGAAATATTATTTACAAATGAAAAATCATTGGAATTATTATTTTAATGAATGATTATAAAACCACAAAAATGATTTGAAATTATGGAGCAAAAAGGAGGACTGCCCTCTGTCTTCAAGAAAAGTACGAAGTGTGAAATTTTCAAAGAATTCTTCAAATGTTGTGTCCTGCTGGTTTATGCACACATACACACAACTTGAAGTAATAGTAAGCCAGAAACTGTCAGAGAAGAGATTAGAATCTGGAATCAGTTTTTACAAGTAGGTTTTGTTTCAGGTTGATACAAGAAGATTATGGATATGTATTATATTTAGAGGACTTTATCCATTTCAAACATATTAAGCCAGGACAACATGGAATTAAAATTTTGGTTTGTTATGCTAAAATTCTTAATATTGTAAATTATTTGTAAAATGGCTTAAAATATAAACAAATAAAAAGCAAAAGGGTCCACTGTACAACAGTGAGAAATAATGATGACCATTTTCCTGGCATCCCAAATGCATTAGTCAGGATCCTCCGAAGAGATCATAGGAGATTTTATATAGTATATATAGTATATGTGTGTGTGTGTGTGTGTATGTTATACAGTGGTGTCTCATGTGATTGTAAAAGCTAAGAAGCCCGAAATCTGCAATTGGCAAGCTGGAGACCAAGGAGAGCCAGTGGACACTTCCAGTGCAAGTCTGAAGGCCAGAGGAGCAGGAGAGCCAATGGTACCCATTCTAGTCTGAGTCTAAGTCTGAAGGCAGGATAAGACCGATGCCCCATCATGAAGTCAGTCACGCAGAGACAGCAAGTTCTCCCTTACTGTGCTTTTTGCTCTATTTAGGCCTCCTACAGATCGGAAGAAGCCACCCACATTGGAGGGGGCAATGGGTATGCTGACTCAGCCTGCCAGTTAAATGTTAATCTCATCCAAAAACACTCTCACACACACTCAGAATAATTTTTAATGAAACATCTAGCTACCCCATGGCCCAGACAAGTTTTTATTTTTAATTAAGGTATCATTGGTCAATAATATACAATATTATAACATGATACCTGTCTACTCTATTGCATGCTCCCACCAAAGGTCTTATTTCCATCCATTATCATATATATTTAACTCCCTTTAACCATTTCAATATCCCCTACCCTTTTCCTCTCTGGTAACCACCATTCTATTGTCTGTATATATGAAACTTTTGTTTTGATTTGTTAATTGTTTGTTAGTTTCTGTTTTAAATTCCACATATGAGTGAAATCATATGGTTTTGTCCTTTTCCATCTGACTTATTTAACTTAGCCTAATACCCTCAAGATTCATCCATGTTGTCCCAAATGGCAATATTTTATTTTTTATAACTGATTATTATTTCATTGTATATACTGGTATGTGTCACATCTTTTTTACCCATTCGTCCATCAGTGTACACTGAGACCATCAAGTTGATGCACAAAATTAAGTTTCTCACTGAGGAGTCATGACATTTGGTAAAAGGCCCTCGGGACCCACACAGTGTTTGTAGGATATGGCCCTCCTACAGTCACATGCACTGAAGCAGGAGGTATGCTGAAGGGACTGTCGATACCAAGAGGCTCATTTAAATGTCACTTTATTGTCATATTCCATTGGAGTGCATTATTTAGCTGCCAACCTACAAGTGGGTACAATTTAGGGGCATTTGGTCAAGGTGCAGTATAACTCACTTCACAGAGAACAATAAATAAATGAGGGTGTTAGATGTGGCCAATATGACGACAATTTGGTTATTAGAAAAAAGCCTGTTCCCAATTCAGTCTTCAATAAACATCGTTAAGGAAAGGGGCACAATGGAGAGAAAGAAGAAAGAAGGGAATTAGGGGGGCAGGAAGGAAGGAGTAGGGAGGAAGGGTAGGAGAAGGAGGGAAGGCAGGTAGGCCATGGGTCAGGCAAACTGGTGTTTTAGTTCCCTTGCATCCTAGGTCAAGAAAATGTAAAATTATTCTATAAAATTATCTGATAGTTAGTAGATTTTATCAGTCACTTTTGCAAAGGGGCCCTAAACTATAGACTGGGACTAAAGACATAAATGAATGGACAATGGAGCCATAGAGGCCATGAGGGAAATGAGTTTATCTGGTTTATCCCTGTCTTGAAGTACAAAGTCTAGAGGAACAGCCATGCCTTGTGTCCTGTGTCCTTTGCTCCCTCTCTCAGGGCATTGGTGGACCAACTGGCCAAGTCCTGTGGCTGCAGAATGCTCATGGAGCCTCGGCATTCCTGGGCCACCGTGGGCTTCATAGCTCTTCTCTGTTGTCCTCCATGAGGACAGCTGGGACTCTACATTCTTCACCTTCCCTCTGGTGTCTTTTAAAACACCTCTAGGATCTGATCTTCAGACCCTGGGCCAAAGGCTTGTCCCTCGCATTGCCCCTCACCTCATGCTCCCAGCTGTGCTTCCTGTCTTCTGGCTCCTTGCCCTTGTCCTTCCACCAGCTTAGGTTCAGGATTCGCTCAACCCCCTTTGACTTTCTCTAACTTTCCCTCTGCAGGGAATTCCCTCCACATGCCAAACCTTCCTTTTACTTTGATGGTTTTGACTGTTAATGTCACCTGCTTTTCTAAGATGCAGGAGATTAAGGAGACACAGCCTCCCACATCACTTCAGGGCACCTCAACTAGAGTTTTCAATTCCAAGACCTTGGGGCCTGAGGCTGTCTAAATGGTTTAGCAGAGTGGAGATGAGCGGACTGCTCCTATTGTTAGTTAAAGGGCCAGAACAGCTAGCTGCCAGGAGTTCCAAAGGAGACCGCTCGATGCCGCGTCTGGATCAGGAGGAATGACTGACAGTCAAGGCCAGAGCTGGAAGACACTCAATGAACCCCCCTCCAGCATGGGCCCTTCCCAGGGCACTGGCGGGGGTGCAGAATCCTCTCAGTGTCTGCCCATGTTCACTTTTTTTTTAATTATAAAATGTCCAAAAGTAGCACATCTTTGTATTTTTTTTCATGAGGAGTGGTCTTCAAATTGCCAAAATTTTCAGTCTCACACAAGCTGAACCTGCCCTGGTCAGGAGGGTTGATCCTGGGTTGGGCGCTGATTTAGCAAACTCATGCCCCCCTCCCACTTCCCTCCCCCCTGCTCCTGCCTCTGTGTCCAGGCCATAGGTGTGTTCCTAACACCTGCTCCAGACATGCCTCTTGCGTGCATGTCTGGAGCACTAAGAATTTGTCTGGAGGAGGAATTCACACCACAAAAATAAAACACTTCCATTATGCAAGTCCTTGGGAAGGGTCGTCAGCCGCTGCAGGCAGAGGCAGGGAGGGTTTGAGCAGTGGGAGGCAGGTGGGACAAATGACCTTTCTCCATGTGGTTTTATTATGCTTTGCATCAGAGTGAGAGAATGGAAGTGCCCAGAAGACCCACTTTCCTTTTTCAAAGTAATGAAATTCTGTTTGGGCCTTCACAATTCTAAGGAAATTAAATGGATCTTTGATGAAAGTTTATGGGTGGAAAAGCAAAGTTTTTAAACTTTAATCTTTTGACACCTACTTTTTCTCTCTTTCTCTCCCAATCTGTTTATCACAAAGACATGATTTTTTAAAAAAATAAGGCTGTATATACAACTAATACTTATACTTAAAAATATTTTTATTGCCTGACCTGTTGTGGCGCAGTGGATAAAGTGTCTCCCTGGAAATGCTGAGGTCGCCGGTTCGAAACCCTGGGCTTGCCTGGTCAAGGCACATATGGGAGTTGATGCTTCTAGCTCCTCCCCCCTTCTCTCTCTCTGTCTCTCCTCTCTCTCTCTGTCTCTCCCTCTCCTCTCTAAAAAAATAAATTAATTAATTAAAAAAAAAAAAGAAAGTACTGACTTAACAAAAAAAAATATTTTTATTGTGAAAAAACAGACTTGTAAAAAAATTAATAAAGTAATAAAGAAAAGAAAACCCAAGTAAATATTTAAAAGCTTAATTCAATAGTCAATCCCTATGTTTATTGACTCACATTTTCTACTTATGAAGATATAAGGCCCTACCCAGTTGGATCAGTGGTGGAGAGTTAGCCTGGTGTGTGGAAGTCCTGGGTTCGATTCTTAGGGCACATAAGAGAGGCGACTATCTGCTTTTTCACCCTTCCCTCTCGCTCTTCTCTCTATCTCTCTCTTTCTCTTCCTTTCTAGCAGCCATGGCTCGAATGATCAGAGCAAAATTGGCTCCAGATGCTGAAGATGGTTCCATGGCCTCACCTCAGGCGCTAAAATAGCTTGGTTGCCAAGCAACAGAGCAGTAACCCAGACAGGCAGAGCACCACCTGGTAAGGGGCTTGCTGAATGGACCTCAGTCAGGAACATGTGGAAGTCTCTCTCTACCTTTCCACCTCTCACTTAAAAAAAATTAAAAAGATATAATTTTTTTCATTTATTTATTGATTTGAGAGAGAGGAAGAGAGGGAGAGAGAGAAGCATCTGTTTATTGTTCTATTTATTTATGTATTTATAAGTTAATGCAAACTGGGGAATCAAACTGACAATGTTGGCATGTCAGGATGACACTAACCAACTGTGCTACCCAGTACAATTTATTTTTTTGATTGCTTCAGGTTGGTTTAAAAGTATACTGCACGTTAATTCTCATGTCCAAGTCAATGTATAGGTTGAATAGTGTACCTCCCAAATCCATGTCTATCTAGAACTTTCAGACATGACCTTATTTGGAAACAAATTCTCTGCAGATGTAATTAGTTAAGATGAGCTCACAGTGGAAAAGATGAACCCCAAATCCAATGACATGTGTTTGTAAGAAGGTCGTGTGAAGACATGGGCACACAGCAGGAGGATCACAGCCACATGAAGACAGATGGAAACAAAGATTAGAGTGATGCAGCCACAAGTCAAGGTGTGCAGCACCTACCAGAACCCAGAAGAGGCAGGTAAGACCTTCCACCAGATCCTTCAGAGAGTGTAGCTCTGCCCACTCCTTGATGTTGGACTTTCGGCCTTTAGATTGAGAGAATAAATGTCTACTGTTTTAAGCAGCCTGGTTTGTGGTCATTTGTTACGACAACCTCAAGGAACTGACCTAATATGCAAGGCCACCACCCAGCAGCTGGCTCCTTGGCAGAGGAGCACTGAGGACCACCCAGCTGAGCTCGTGCTTTTATTGTAGGGCCCTCAAAGAACAGGCACTGTCTCCTTAACAAACCCCATTAAACAATGCTATGGGAAAAATGGCCTATAAGTTAAGACTCTTCGGATGGAATTTGCAGACTCAGAGCATTGGGGAGGCTAACTTAGATTTGGTGTGCTCAGCTAACTTAGATTTGGGACAGCAGAGAAGTTCGACCAGGATCTGAGCTCTCGGTGGGGCTTTCCTGTGCTTTCTGTGCTCTGGTAGGTGAGGCCCCCTGGTGTGGGCACAGGCCTCAGGCTTCACACCATGGCAGGCAGGCCTTTGCTGCCCACTGCAGAATGGGGACAACTGCGACCCACCCCATTAGGGCACTTCTGTGGAGAGTCAATGAAGTAAGAGCCCAAAGGCTCCAAAGGGTATGAGCACATGGCCCCTGAGTTGTTGCTGTGGGCAACTGTGTGGATTCCATAGTCAGACGACCCGCAGAGCACAGAGGGATGAGCTGAACGCAAGACCGAGGAGGTGTTTTTGATGCCCAGTGCCATATTTGTTTTCAAGTTCAATTGCCCGGCCCAGAGACTTGAGAAAAATAAGGTTTCTGTAGAGGAGGCTGATTAGACCAAGTCTTTTTTCCTTTTTCTTGTTAAGACCTAAGTCAGAGGGAGGATTGCCATTGCATCTTTCTCTTTGCGGCTTTCCCCAGGGTTGTAATTTGCTTAATGCTCTTAGCACTGACCTGAAATAGCTGGAGGGAATGACTTAGTAGGCTAGGCCCCAACTTTGTAAGTAAGTCAAGAGCAGGCTCCCCCGGGAAGCAGATTTTTGTGGAGGAAAATCCAGGTTCAGAGTGTGGAGCCTTACAGAAGAGAACCCTGCAAACAGCAGCCACCATAGTGGCTGCCGAAACAACTCCCTAGAGTCAGGGAGACAGAAAAGCCTGGATCTGAGATGTGAAGCTGCAAAGTCCTGCAAAGACTGTGCAGAATGTTCCAGAAGAATCTGGAAATGCTCTGGGCAAACATGTGAATATTTTAAAGAGGTTTATTTTGCCTGACGTATTTGTAAGGAACCATGTATCCAAAATATTAAATCTTATCAACAGCACACACAATTCTCCTTCCTTGGGCAACTTCTTCTGCCTTAACCACCATGGTAAACATATAACACATATCTCCTACTTAAACTTAATTTATCTTCTCAAAAGGCCAGAGGGTAAATGATCTTTCAAGGCCTCATCGTGACCATCACAAGTATTTTTTTTAGTAGTTATGTTCAGAATCAGTAACAATGACAAACAGGTGAGTTAGGTTTTCTGTGGATTTTATTATATGTAGCTCTTATGCTTGAACTTTCTTAGACTTCCAGCTAGTCAAAAATCACATAATGATGGCTTGTGTTGTAATGGACTCATTCTTTAGGACAAAATTAACATTTTTATCTCCTTTGTAAATAAATACAATGCAGACCCCCTTTTTCATAAGTAGATTAAAACAATCTGTTGTATTAAACTTGCAAATAATATTGCATTATTTTTAAATAAATGTATACCCAGGATAAAAGGTACTGAATGGAAAAACTTGTATTGGAAGAGGAGTCTATTCTACTTGGAGAGATGTAGATTTAGATAGGAGGACACATGTGCATAAAGTCAATGCATTTCGGGAAATCAATGAATTATGTCATGAAGAACTTGCAGAGAAACAGATGAAACAGGGACAGGGATCTGAATAGACACTTCTCCAAAGAGAACATACAAATGGCCAATAGACATATGAAAAAATGCTTCAGTGTCACTAATCATCAGAAAGATGCAAACTAAAATCACAATGAAATGTCACCTCCCACCTGCTAGAATAGCTATCATCAATAAATCTACAAAGAACAAGTGTTGGTGAGGGTTTGGAGAAAAGAGAACCTTCATGCACTGTTGGTGGGAATGCAAATTGGAACAGTCAGTGTAGAAAGCAGTATGGAGATACCACAAAAAATTAAAAAAGAAACTTTCTTATGACTCAGTGATTCCACTTCTGGGGATATACCTGATGAAACCCAAAACACAAATTCAAAAGATATATGCAGCATTCTTTGTGATAGCCAGGATTATGAAGCAGCCCAAATGCCCAGTAGTAGATGAATGGATAAAAAAAAACTGTGGTCCATTTACACAGTGGAATGCTACTCAGCAATAAAAAGGAAGGAAATGTTACCTCTTATAACAGCATGTATGGGCCTTGAGGTTATCGTGGCAAATGAAATAAGCATGTCAGAGAAAGATAAGTACCATATGGTTTCACTTATGTGTGGAATCTAATAAACAAAATAAACTGACAAAATATAAAATAGAAACAGACTCATAGATTTGGAGAACAGACTGATAGTAGTCAGAGGGGATGTGGGTTGGGAGACTTGGTGAAAAGGTGAAGGGATTAAGCAAAGAAAAAAGTCCTTACAGACACAGATTACAGTGCGGAAATTAAAATAAAGAAAAGGAGATGAGAGGGTGGAGGAGTTTAGAGGAGGGATGGATGGTGGGAAGACTTGACTTTGGGTGATGAACACACAATGCCATACAGGTGATATATTATAGAATTATACAACTAAAACCTATATAATTTTATTAACCAATGTCACCTCAATTAATTAAATAATTAAAAAAATTAAAAGTACAGACCCTGGCTAGTTGGCTCAGTGGTAGAGCATTGGCCCAGTGTGTGGAAGCCCTGGGTTCGATTCCTGGCCACTGCACATAGGAATGGCACCCATCTGTTTCTTCATCCTTCATCCTCTCCTTTCTCTCTCTCTCTCTCTTCCCCTCCTGCAGCCAAGTCTCCATTGGAGCAAAATTGACCCAGGCACTGAGGATGGCTTCATGGCCTCTGCCTCAGGGGCTAGAATGGCTCCGTTTACAACGGAGCAACAGCCTAGATGGGCAAAGCATCCCCCCTGGTGAGCATGCCAGATGGATCCCTGTAGGGCGCATGCGGGAGTCTATCTGTCTCCCTGCTTCTCACTTCAGAAAAAATAAAATAAAATAAAATAAAATAAAAAGTACAAATTTATAGTTACAAAATAGTCACAGAAACGTACATTACAGCACAGGGAATATAGTCAATAGTATCATGGTAATTATGTATGTATTGAAGCAGTGGGGAGACCATTCTGTAAAGTGCATGATTTTCTAACCATTTTCTGGTACATCTGAAGCTAAAATAGAATAATATTGAATGTAAATTGTAATTGTAACATTTAAGAAAAATTTAAAAAATTACTTTGTGTTTTGGCTTAGGTGTTTGGGAAAATCTAGTATAACTACTAATCTGTTTTTCTTTCTTTTCTCTTTTATAAAATAAAGACATTTTTAATTTTTGTGGATGGAAATAAAGCAAATAAAGTAAAACTAAACTCTCCTTAAACATGTTTGAAACAATCAGACAAGTTAACTGACATTTTTCATGTTTCCTAGAATTATTTGTCAAGCTGAGGACTGGAACTAGAATGAGGCTAGTAAGACACTAATCTTGGGTGCAAAATTTAAGGAGGGTTCAAATAGAGTAGACATGATAAATAATATCATAATGATATATTTAAAAAAACAAAATTAACACAAAAATTATAGTGAACAAAGATCTCCAGTTCAAATAAAGGATGAGTAGAGTCATATTATATCTCTAATTCTAGCCAACAGTAAATAATTCTGAAAAGTGATTGAGAACACTAGATAATTTGACCAAAGTCAGAGTGAGGGGTAGAATATATCCCAAGTCAGACCACCCCACTAGCTTGACTTTCCCTTTAAAGAAAGAGGCAAGGGACATAGAATAGAGTTCATACAATTGAGCAATAAAATGGCAAAGTATAATATTAAAATTAGTGTGTCTTCTGGTGAGCTGGACCTCCCAGCATTCAGACAAGGTGATCACACCTTGTTGGAGAATGTTTTGTTCTTACCTTTCATGCAGAACTTGGTGCTTTACAGTAAAACCAGAAGCATGGCTTCCATCTTTGATTATGCTTATGAACCTGCTGATCACTTTGTGCTTTGTGGGGACCAAAAACAAGAACATCAAGGAAGAAGACTGAAGAGAAAGGATAGGAAAAAAATGGAGGAAATTTAGACCAGGAAAGATCTTACAGACTACTTTCAAACCAACACTTACTAAAGGATCCAAACTTAAAGCTACTGAAGAAAATAAAGAACACAACTCTCTAAAGAATAGAACTACTGTATGGCCCGGCAATCCCTGTACTAGGTATTGACCCCCAAACTCAAAAACATTGGTACATAAAGACACATGCACCTCCTTGTTCATTGCAGCATTATTTACAGTGGCCAAGACATGGAAACAACCAAAGTATCCTTCAATAGAGGACTGGATAAAGAAGATGTGGCACATATATACAATGGAATACTACTCAGCCATAAGAAATGATGACATAGTGACATTTACAGCAACATGGAGGGACTTTGAAAACAATATACTGAGTGAAATAAGTAAATCAGAAAAAGCTAAGAACTATGTGATTACATATATAGGTGGGATATAAAACTGAGACTCATGGACATAGATAAAAGTGAAGTGGTTACCAGGGAAATGGGGACATAGGACATGGGGATGGAAGAGGAGTGGGGGGAAGGGTGTAAAGAGAAACAAATACAAGGTTATGGAAAATGATTTGACTGAGTGATGGGTATAGAACATGATCGACAGTTCAAATGCTATAGAAATGTTTACCTGAAACCTATGTACTCTTATTGATAAATGTCATCCTGTTAAACTTAATTTTCAAAATAAAAAAAAAATAAAGATCGGTGTCTTCTTTTGACTTTAAAATTTTATAGGCAAATAGTAATAAGTGACAACCTATATCATTGTTTGTTTTGTTTTGTTTTTTACTCTAGGAAGGGGTTACAAAACCCATTCTTGATAGTTTCTTCTCAAGACAACAATACAGGTGAGTTCACATTAGTAGTATCTTTAATATCCATTGTCCTTATGGAGTACATTACTGAAAATCATTCCTTAATTTGAATCCTCATAGAGAATTCACATACAAACAACTAAATAGTATAGACCTGTAGCCAAGATTTTATAAACTTCTTTTAAAATAAAATCAGTGCCACTTAAAAATATTTACTTAAAAAGTATGGAACAAACAAATGATTAGAAGAAGCATGACACAGGAGGTGTTAGAAGAGTTATATAGAGGATAATGAACATTTCTGTTTTGCAAACTAGACTAAGACGAAGGTTTTCTTTTTTTTTCCTCTTTATAATGAAAGAGCTGAGGAGAAATGAGATTTTTGCCTCAAAATTCTGGGGAAAGCAGAGAGTTCTTAGCCATATAAAACTGAGAGACAAAATTTTGATTCATAAAACTTTATCCTGGTAATATTTTCACTGTTTCTTAGGAAATAATTCTTAAATTATGAAAGATAACTCTGTGTGTTTGTATGTCTGTTATTAAAAATACTAGGCCTATGAGTTATTTTATTTCTATTGCCTTTAGAAAAGTAAAAGAAAAGAAGCAAAAAGATGAATTTAATTTACTACTTTGTCACAAAATTCACAAATCTTTATAAGTTATACAATACCATTTTCTTGACCTCTTTTAGTAGAATAGCTGCTTCAATTACTTTATACTTTTAAAAACATCACTCCATTGCATCAAATAATTCAGTACTTACTAAAAGCATCATCTAGTGGTTGGTCAAATGATAGACATCCTGTTCATTCCAGATTATTTCAGTAATCAAAGTGGAGAAAACAGCAACAACAAAGAGTAACCTTTGTACTAGTGTCTGAGATTCTAATTTAATTGATCGATCATGATTCTTGCAAGAAAGAAATCAATTCAATGACACAGAAGAATTTATCGATTTAGTCTAATATAAACATATGTTTACAGGAAAAGTCAGCCAGGTGGGAGGTGCTTCACATTGAGGTAAGACCATGCCCACAGCAATATGCTGACAGATATCAGCGTACATAATTACCAGAAAATTAGACAAACATCAGCTGTGAAAAACAATAAATGAAGAACGAATATTAAGAAGCCTGATGGCCACAAGAAGACATTAAATAGAAGGAAAGTCATTATTATATTGTGATATGAAAAATATGGAGGAAAACTAGATTACAGTCCAAGAAGATAGTGAGAAAGATATTCTAACAATCTGGTTAATAAGATAAAATTATGACCTAAGGCTGTGGCCATAAAAAGGAAACAGAGGGGAAAGATTAACAAAATATTGAGATTATTGAGACAGAATTAAAAACATTTTCATAGATCACATATGGGTTTTGAAGGAGATTGCAAGATAGTGATAACTGGGGATATCTTTAAAAGAAAAAGAATGTCACTATTACACAAAATTGTTTTTGAGAACCTAGATAATATAATAGAATGTATCAAATAATTAGCTTATAAGCTGGAGAATAGAAAACGTAACTCTATTTATGGATGATATTATTGTACATCCAGAAAAAAATAAACTAATCAAAATTATTAAAATTTGGTAAGGCAGCTGAATACAAGCTAAATATACAAAAGTAATAGTTTGTTTTTCCTAAGCTTTCTTTATTTTTTTAAAGATTTTATTTATTCATTATAGAGAAGAGAGAGAGAGAGAGAGAGAGAGAAGGGGGGAGGAGCAGGAAGCATCAACTCCCATATGTGCCTTGACCAGGCAAGCCCAGGATTTTGAACCGGCAACCTCAGCGTTTCCAGGTTGACGCTTTATCCACTGTGTCACCACAGGTCAGGCTGTATTTTTCTGAAATTGGAAACGGAGAGGCAAACAGACTTCTGCATGCGCCTGACCAGGATCCACCCGGCATGCTCACCAGGGGGCGATGCTCTGCCCATCTGGGGTGTTGCTCTGTTGCAACCAGGGCCATTCTAGCACCTGAGGCAGAGGCCATAGAGCCATCCTCAGCACCCGGGCCAACTTTGCTCCAATGGAGCCTTGGAACCTTGGCTGCGGGAGGGGAAGAGAGAGACAGAGAGGAAGGAGAGGGGGAGGGGTGGAGAAGCAGATGGGCACTTCTCCTGTGTGCCCTGGCCAGGAATCGAACTTGGGACTCCCGCACACCAGGCCAACGCTCTACCACTGAGCCAACTGACCAGGGCCCCTAAGCTTTCAATAATTGGTTTTACATAAATATGAAAACCAATTTCTCTATTTTTCTAAACTAACAAGAACTATAATATACTTAGGAAAAAACTTAATAAAAAGATAAAAGATCTGTACTATAAATTATATAGAAGAACTTAAAATAGGTCAGGAAGGCATTCAACTACAAATATCATTTCCCTCATATAAAAGCTTAGATCATAAACATATTAATTCTTTCCAAATAATATACAATGTGATGCAATTTTAAACAGAAGAAAATTTATTTTTAATTGAGTAGAATGGCTTGAAAGGTCAGGTTTGAGGTAGAGACAGTCCTGACCACCAAAATTCTATATCCTCGTGTGCATATTGCAATCGTCTCTATTAGATTAAGACCATATGACAGGTTTTGCCACGGGACACTACTTAAGAATGAGTGTGATTTCTCTATTTGCTTTTCTTTTGCAAAGACAAATTTATCAGCTGCACTTTGAAATGATGATGCTACAAGTAGAAGAACCTGTATCCTGGCTCATCAGTTGGAGGAGAGCTGTGTGAAAGTAACTCCATGTGGAAGTATTTTAGGGCAAGTGACATGCCTGTGTTAAGCATTAAAATTTCAAGGGTAATTGTTTCTTCTTTGCCTCACCTAATCTGACTGAAACACCACAGGACAGTAAATGGCAGAATTCTAAATATCAGAATAGTGATCAGAGACTTGCCTTAACTTGTTAAAAATGTATAGAAAGCCATTAACATAAAAAAGTATTACATTGACATGACAGAGTATAATAGTAAGTCTATATGGAAATTAAAGGTATAAATAACAATGTATGACAAAAGAGATATTTTAATTCAAGAAGGTGATATAAGGCTACCTGATTCTGTGGTAGTCAAACTTTTTATAAAAATCACCCACTTTTGCAGTGCTGGTGAATCTAGTCCCTACCGCCCACTAGTGGGCGTTCCAGCTTTCATGGTGGGCCAATCGCGGTGCCATTTGGTTGCTCTGCTACTGCCCACCATAAAAGCTGAAACGCCCACTAGTGGGCAGTAGGGACTAGGTTGACCAGCACTGCAAAAGTGGGCGGTTTTTATAAAAAGTTTGACTACCCCTGTAATGTTGGCATATTAAGAGAAATCCCTACTTAAACAAAATTGAATCTTTCAAAAATCTTTAAAAGTACATGAAAAATTTGAGAACTCTTTGAGAGATATTAGTTATTGAAAGAACAAAGAGCCATAAATAAAAGACAAACCTATTTAACTTCATTAAAAATGGTAACAGATAATATAAGTACTCAAAGATAAACAATAATAAAAAATACATACACTCTATACAACAAATAACAATGGCCAATATAATCAGGATGCTACAAAATGTTAAGGAAGACAACCAAGATTTAATGAGGAGTAGTTCAGAGAAAAATATATATTAGAAAAACAGACATAGGGATAGATGCTGAACTCCATTGTCAAAGATATGCAAATAAAGGGTATGGTAATAAAAAAAAATTTAAGCCCACTAATTTAGCAAAATTTTAAAATAGTAATAATAATTAATATGAATGAGAAAGTGCTTGGAAATAGAAATTTTTATAAAATACTGGTAGAAATTTAAATTGCTACAGCCTTTTGGAGAATTATTTATTAAATAAAGATCTGACTACCTTTTGTTCCAACAGTCTTTTGGGGACATAAAATAGAGAAATATAAAAATTAGTAATATATAATGTTATCTGAACATTGTGCTGTGTATGGTGGTGAAAAATCACAATCAATAGAAATATCCATTAATATTTCATTGAGTAAATAAATTACACCTACATAATGTTGACATATTATACAGCTATTAAAAAGAATGAGTTATAAACATTGACTTGAAGGAATGTCCACGAGGCAGTATTAAGTGAGAAAGCTCAATTATAGTGTAATGTCTTTGGTAATATCTTTTTTCTGTAAAAGCTAAGTGACAACAAAATAACCCTCTCTGTGTATGCTGTTGAGTTTATACAACCTCTTGGCCATACCAAGACAAGGACACAGTGTTAATAGATTTAAATGGGTTAACCTCCAAAACAGATTCATAGATAAAGGATAAAGAAATACATTTACCATTAAATAACCCCTCTGTACTTTTTTATTTTCCACTAGTAATAATGAGTATATATTATCTTTTAAATTAAAATGCAGAATTTAACAAGAAATATAAATATTGAAGATATGAAATGTCCATCAGGTGTAAGGGGCTGGGTGCTCAGGGTCAATAAAATAGAAACACGGGTATCCTAGCTGAAAAAGAAGAAACACATTCAAGGTAAATGACATCAAAAGAGTTTATATATTGACAATACTGATATTCAACTTGGTTTTGGAGCATAAACTCTAGGTTGGTTGGGGAGCTCTGACACTTAGTAAATGGAGGCAAGATCATTGGTCACAAGATTTTGTAGTGTTAGTTTATGTATATTGATATTTTATCCAATGATTTCTTGATGAAACTGATCAAATATATATTCACCAATAAAAGGATACAGCCTTGCAATTACATTAAACATTTTCTCTGAAACTTTATACTCACAATAAATAGGAATAATTGAGTATTTTTATGTAATTGAGTAAAATAAAATTATATCATTAAGTTAAAATCTGAAACATTAGTCAGTATGACTATACTATATTGTGGTCATTGTGGTTATTTTTAGATATGTATAATACTTTATCACCTGAAGGACTTTCAGTGATGCTGCCCAATATTACCAAAAGGATTTAGAGAATTATGTAATTCCAGCTTCACTTTGATTAGTTGTCCACACACTAACCCTCAGTTTCCTCATCTGTAAAAACCTTCAGATCTTATAGCTACTAGAAATAACTACTGCAAAATGTTTAATAAATTTAGGTGCTCAGTTTTCAATGGTATTCTTTTTGTAAAAGTTATTTTCTTGGCAATTATATTTTTTCCTGGGATCACAAATTTAAAAATGGAAATTATTTTATATTGCTTAACTTTCAGAATAAATAAGAAAAAGCTGCTTTTTTATTTTTAATTAGGTTATTAGTTATAAAATATCTACATTAATACATCTGACATTATTGAGTTGTTGCTCTATCAGTTTTTTAATACTAGTAATTATGATGGTGATAATATTACTAGTCATTTTGATGTCATAAAGGAATTCTAGCTATCAGATAAATAAAACATTCTATTGTTATCTATTAAACCTAATCACACCTTGAATGAAGTATATTGATATTAGGAACTATCACAACATTTTATAAAAAGGTAATAAAAGTTTGACTGTGAAAGAAGAAAAAAAGATATTTTTGTAGGACAATGAGCTAAAGAAAAATCTGGAGTTACAGAAAGACCCAATTTGTTTTTTCACAAATCCTATACAAAAATTAAAGCAAAAAGTCGCTGTGCATTGGTGTCCAGTGAAATAATTTTTGAGACTATTTCTAGAATTATAACAAGCTATAAAATTAAAAATAATTTTTACTAAAATATTTTAATTCTAAATATGTGAATAAAATCAGAATATATTTGTGGCAATGCTGCTACCTATCTGACATTGTCAAATTTCAGCTGCATGTCAAGATCAGATTGATTTATTTTGTAAAATAGGACAGCTACACTCTGGAAATATTCACACATATATCAAGTGTCTACTCACATACGAGGTGGGTGAGTGTTAGACAGAGTGATAATGAGCTCAGTTAGAACCAGGCTCATTTGAGCCGTGATCTCTTGCAACCTTGAAAGGGATAAGGGCACAAAACAAAGAGCTACAAAGCATAGATTAATAGCAGCTCAGTTTATAATGAAAGTAATAAAATCAGGCTTTGCTTTATTTTTATAAAGAATTCCAGGTGTGTTATAGATTAGCACTCTCCTTTGTTTCTGTGAAGATCACCTAAGCATTGGAAGGTCAGGAAGCTAAGACAATTGTGTTTCCCAAAGATGTTCAGAACTGACATCTACGGGTCAGCACTTCCCCAGGTGTGCTCTAGAAAACTGGTTCCCAGGAAGGCAATTCTACCCATAAAAAAGAATTTAATGTTAATTATGTTTGTGAAATACTAGGGTGAAGACATGTACACAAGTGTTTTGTTGGGTTTGAGTTTAGTTCTTGTTTCATTACTTATTTCCATAATGCCTTTCATTATTACTACTATTTTGGATCTTCATAACATGTATTGGGAGTCAGGTAGAACAGATATGTTTTGAAGTAGTTCTCAAAGTTCCTGGATCATTAATGACTTCTTTTAAAAAAATATTTCACAGAGCAGGCAAACTTTGCATGCATTTCAGAAGTCTTGCTGAATTTACATCCTGGAAGAGAAATGTCACAAGGTTAAAAAGTCACCCATTTTTTTTTTTTTTTTTGCTAATTTAGAATTTGTTATAAATCCAGACCTGACCAAGGATCATGTTTGTCAGTGACTTATCCATGGAGAAAGGGTTTAGTAAGCAAATTAAGGAAGTAAACTAGAGTTTTCCATATTGCGTCTGAGATATTAATAAATATTGCATGAAAAAGGATTTTATGAGTAAGTTCAGGAAGCTCTGTGTGCTGTCCATCTTGGAGACTAATACTCTTTTTTTTTTTTTTTTCTTTTTCTTTTTGTATTTTTCTGAAGCTGGAAACGGGGAGAGACAGTCAGACAGACTCCCGCATGCGCCCGACCGGGATCCACCCGGCACGCCCACCAGGGGCGGAAGCTCTGCCCACCAGGGGGCGATGCTCTGCCCACCAGGGGGCGATGCTCTGCCCCTTGGGGGGGGGAGTCGCTCTGTCACAACCAAAGCCACTCTAGCGCCTGGGGCAGAGGCCAAGGAGCCATCCCCAGCGCCCTGGCCGGGAATCGAACCCGGGTCCCCCGCACGACAGGCCGACGCTCTACCGCTGAGACTAATACTCTTTATTACATACTAAAAGCTCCTGCAGCACCCCAGGGAACCAGTCTGACTTATTCATTCCAAAATTTCCCATAAGCAACTAACAATGTAACCAAACTTGGACTCCACTTCCTTTCCAGGAAAACAATCTATTCTAATTTGGAAAATGATGCAATAGATAAAGCTGAATGTTGTCTCCATAACCATCATGTGAAGTTTTTTTAGTCACTGAAGGATACAGTGGAAAGAAAGAAAAGGGTGGAGGAAGAGAAGTGAGAAATGGAGGTGGAGAGAGATGATAAATCTGTCTTCTTATACTTATTCTCTGACCTCAGGGACTTTATCTTTCAAGGAGAATGTGAACTCTTTCTGTAGTCCAGTATGGAGACTCTCAGCCCTCCTCTGCTTGCCTGCTCTGGGGTCCCCTGACTTACTTTTAGACCCAAGTCTGTAATCACAATGCTAAAATGAATATTTATAACCTCACAGGAATTTTAAGTATTAATTGCTTGCTTATATATTTAAATACTAACCATGTACAATCTGATATTTTTATCACAGACAACTTTCTGTACCTAGAAGTGTTTTCTCAGTTTATTGTATTCATGGAAGAGAAAATATGGTTTTGAGGAGGATGGTTTATGATTCAGATTTTTGTTTGTTCTGATCTGTCTCTGTAGGTACTAGTATTTTAATCTCCTGATTAAAAGACTGGCAACAGGTGGTCCCAAAGAAATTTAAGTAGGCTCTTTATGCAAGTAATTCAGCTGTTCTTGTTGCAAGCAGAAAGGATTGCATTGGTGACCAGTTTGCTTTTAAATTAGCCTCTCATGCTTTATGAGTATACACACATCTAGTAGCTGTAGCTCTCAAAATCATGACTAGTATAAAATCTATCATGCCAGCCTGCTCACCAACCTATTCACCTACCTTTTTCAAACAGGTCACCTCTCAGCACCCATAACATTTTGGGTCTGGATTCATAATATCTGATGAGTATAAAAAACAAAAGTGTGGCAGTAACTTAAGTCAAGTTTTCCCATAACATGTTAGTTTATTTCAGTCTTTGCAAATTACACACATTCTTGTTCTGTAGTGGAAGACTAACTTTCTAAATTTAAAAGTATGTGTATGTGTATTTGGAAAATTTTATTCCCACAAATTTCCAGGCAGAGTAACAATCTATAAAGCACAATGAAAAACCTAAATAACATGAAAGTATTGAAAGAAAATTTAAAAATCTCCTGTAAATAACCTTATAATCATGGAAGGCTATGAATTAAATGTTGAAGAATACAAGTTTGCAGATCTGAAAAAAGTCAATGAGATACAAGAAAACTCAGAAAGGCAATTCAATGAGCTCAGGAATAAAATCAACAAACAAAAGGAGAACTTCACCAAAGAGATTAAAAATATAAAAAACAACTAAACAAAAATTCTGGAGCTGAAGAACACAATAAATGAGGTGAGGAATGAACTAGAGAGCTTAGAAAATATAACGGACCAGATGGAGGAAAGAATTAGTGATATTGAAGATAAAAATCTACAGGTGACACAGGTAGAACAAGAAAAAGTCTAAAAAAAAATTGAAGAGCTCTAAGAACTACATTACACAGAGTAATGTAAGAATAATGGGTATATCAGAAAGAGAAGAAAGAGGAAAGGGAACAGAGAGACCATTCAAACAAATAGTTGGTGAGACCTTCCCAATAGGGAAAGAGCTGGACCCTATTATCCAAGAAGCTAAAAGAACACCTATTAACTCAATCCAAAAAAGGCCTTCTGCAAGGCACATTATTTTAAAACTATTAAAAATTATAAACAAAGAAAGAATTCTCAAGGCAGCCAAGAAAGTGTATTTAATTTCCAGAGTTTCACTTAGACACCCAAATAAAAATTTAGCAATCACTACTATTTTAATCTCCTGATTAAAGGACTGGCAACAGGTGGTCCCAAAGAAATTTAAGTAGGCTCTTTATGCAAGTAATTCAGCTGTTCTTGTTGCAAGCAGAAAGGATTGCATTGGTGACCAGTTTGCTTTTAAATTAGCCTCTCATGCTTCATGAGTATACACACATCTAGTAGCTGTAGCTCTCAAAATCATGACTAGTATAAAATCTATCATGCCAGCCTGCTCACCAACCTATTTACAGTTTTAACTGATTAACATCAACCTGTTTATCACCTCGCCATTTGTTTAATAACTCATTCTGTGCAGTGGCCATGGATGAAGTGATCTTCATCATGAAGAAAGAATTAATCAAGTGAAACAGTAAAGAATGATTTCAGAAATCTTTTGAGAGAGATAAATAACTCAAAGTGATGAATTATTGAATATTTAGGGTATATTTATTTATCAGGCAGTCAAAACTTTCCATTTTAAAGCTCATTTCATTTTTCTTTCATATTAGTTGGTTGTCTTCAAGGTGACATATAACCACAAAAACTGAATATGCAATCAGCTTGTGACTTAATATGAGAAAATTTGATAAATCTATTCTATTATATTTAAAAACAAAATTTCATAGTGTTAAATTAGAAAAAAGATCAAATGGCCTATAATAAACAGAAACATTCTGGCTCCAACCTGACCTAAAGTATTCTAAATACCTTTAGGATTTAACCACACACCCTTAGAGGAAACACCTAGGCTCACTGACTTCAAACTCCTACAGAAAGGAAAGCAATCTTTTTCAACATTCCTAAGTGATGTTCTTGCAACTGCTTACTGAATATTGTGTTCCTAATGTACTATTGAACAGAACATTGTGTACATGTAACCCATGACTTGTTCACTGAACTTGACCCACCTGAGGGTCCGGCTCAGGTCCCTAAACTTACCTAGACTATTCCCTAATGTTTCCTTCATATGAAAGCTTTCAAATACTTTAATGCTCCAGCCAAGTATTCTCTTTTCTAGCTTAGACTAACCTTCAACTGTTATTCTTATGATGTTGTCAAAGGCCTGTACCATTTTCTAGGTACCCGTAGATATTCTTCTCTTTAGAATTTTTTTTTCCACTAAATATGATTTCCCAAACTGGATACACTGCCCCAGGTATAAAAGACCAGTGTACAGCATAAAATAAAAATAGTCAAGGAACTCACAAAATGTCTCTCATGGTCTTTTTCTTGATTCTGTACTTAAAGCATAGATCCAGCCGGTGAGTAAGAATAAATCCATGGCTCCAAAGGAAAAGACAACCGCAGTGGTGCAATGTCTGCCTGTCACACAATATGAACCTCAGGCTTAGGTTCTCCAGGAATAAAAGAAAAACAAACCAAAGTAAGGGCCTTTCTTTTCAGGTCTCCTTGAGACATATGCTCTTTAATCTGACCGCTAATCCCCAATCTGATAATGAAGAACCACAAAGGATGTTTTATGCCACCAGAGCACATTTGCACATGCAAACAGAATCTCTGCTGCTGAGTCAAGAAAATAACTGTATATCTCAAAATGAAAAACAAGAAGCTGCAGCACATATCCAACTCCCATTTTCTGACTGCCTAGTTAGAAATCATTTAGATATTTATTAATGAGTGATGATGATGAATTCAGGACCTGCTATTGGAACAGCAGGTGTATTTCAAGGCATGGGAAGGAGGCATTTATTATCTATCAGATTCAACTCTTCTGTCTACTATTTCCAGTGTCTCTCTTTGATGAAAGAAGGTATACTGTTGACTAATGGGCTTACTGTCTCTGAGATCTTCTTACACAGATTTCTGAAATTATATCTCTTCATTGATTATTTTTACTGAATTATTCCAAGAGAATATAACCAGAAAATTTTGAGAGTGATCATAACTCTTCAAAAAAGTATTCTTCATTTAAATGAGTTTTCAGAACAAGACAGAATTCTAACTTAAGTAACATTTAATTGACAAATTGTTCTTGACACCCAAATCCCCAGACATGGGAAAATAAGCATTTCATTTGTTATTTCATGAAATAAAATGAGATTGGAATATGCACTCAAATTCCACCCTTTAGATTGCAGAATATTTGATTTTTTATGAAATAAAAGTGTTTGCTTACTTAATGAATGACTTGGTGTATTTTTTGCAGGTTGTGTAGAGCCAGCAAGATGCCATTATGAACTGCTCCATGCTGTCTCCTCATTGAGTCCTTTTCTTCCAAGCGTGTGGCTCCATCCAGCCATCTTCAGGAGACTCATTTTCAGAAGGGCTCCAGCTTCCATGAAAAGAAAGCTAAAATAAAACAATGTTGTGAAAAAATGCTTATTAAGTGAACAGTACATAACATATCTCATCAAAGATGCATTTTCCTGCCAGAGACCTGTGTCCAGATCCTTTAATTAAATGTCACTTAGGGTGAAGGAATTCTAACCTAAGAAAGAAAGAATTTGAAACCACTGAGTGAAAGATTTAGAAATCACATTTTCCTTTTTTTTACTAAAAGAAAGAACAAGCTTACTTGCTGTGGCTATAAATGTGAAAAATATATCCAAATATATTTTTTTATAAATTGGAAGCTCAGACTTAGCAACTATTGTCTTGCCTCCCCCTTCATTTCTGAAAGCACATTTGTGTGAACATCCCATTTGTAGCATACTACTTTGGATGAAAGAATGCCACGGCCCCAAACGCTATAAGACAAATGTTATGGTTCAGTGAACGCCCCATGGTGTGCATGTGGGGCCACGTCTTCACATTTTTTAAAAAGGTCCTTGCACATATGGGTGCACACATACGCACCAGCCCTGCCTTTCACTCCAGTCTATGTAGACCCTTCTGCTTCCAACGTTTACAGCCCCTCAATTGGCCAGGCAAGCGGAACCCCCATTCACTCCCCAATCAAGCAACAACTCCCCCATCTGACTAGGAGAGGCCAGGGGCCTTGCCCACTTACACTTGTCTGTCAGCTGGGTTGACAGCATGGGAGGGGGCCTCCCCCACCTTTCCTTGCCCATCAGCTCTGCTGACAGGTGCAAGCAGGCAAGGGACTCCCCCCTCCACTGCATTCATGCCCATCAGCACATCTGATAGACACAGGCAGTGGGGGAGTCCCTAGAGCCTCTGAACAGAGAGGGCAGGCGCATTTCTACCCTGGGTGGGGCCTGGGCTGCACACACTTTCACAGTCTCAGTTGATGATTGGGGGCAGACATGGGTTCCCAGCTGTTCCAAGATCTGACAGGAAGTCACCGTTCACCCACATTGATTCAGTCATGCCTCTGGTCGACCGTGGATCCTGTCTGGGTCTTCTTGGATAGGGGTTTAGACAAGCATATGAAAGCATGTGGGGAGCAGAGGGCAGAGAAATCAGAGACCTAGAGGGGAAGAGAGAACCTGCCTAGTGGACAACTAAAAAGGTCACAGGAGAGCCTCCAAGGGGAGGAAGTAGGGCCGACATATTTGATTAGTGACCAAAAGTTTGCAAAAGGAAAGTCCTCACTGGACATTGGCAAACACAATGGTTTTCTTATGTATTTTTATCAAATAGACTTAACAAAGACATTTTTGAAATAAGATACACCACAAAGGGCTAAATACATGGTGGAGCTACCCTCAATTATTCAAGTATTTATTGAACATATACTATATGCCTGACCCTGAATAATATATCTTACCCCTGTGACTGAGCACACACACGCACCACAGACATTGTGTCCTCTCATGTAGACCCTGAATTGTGCAGCCAGAAAGCCCCACAATGTGCCACCACCAGCGTTCTGCTGGCCCAAGTGTGGGCCTCTTTGATGATCTGTGATTACACTGTAATAACACCATATGGAAATTTAATAGAATCATTCATAATTAATGACATTAAACAAGAAATGTCATTATTTTATTGGTCTTTAAAACTGGTGTGGTTACTTGCATTAGTGTGGGCCACAAGCATGGTTTTGACCACAGTCAAAGACTGAAAATATTCCCAAATAACAAGTTTCCTCCCCCAAAAAAAGCCACCAAAAAAAACCAAATCAAACAAAAACTAATGTTTTCATGGGATAAAGAACCCATTTACTTTAGTAAGCTTTCTCTGAGGGTCTTGCTTCAAGTTTCCTACTTTAACCTCAGATTTCAATAAAATAGACAAGAGACTTTCAGCACAAATACACAGTAAAAAAAAATGTTTTCATCACACAAACAAGTTCTTATGGCTTTAAACCAATAGGAAAATAATGACTTTCCCAACCACACATGGAGTCTATAACTCTAAGGCAGGATATAAAAAAACTACAACAGCAACAACCAAAGGGGATGTTTCAACCTTCTGCACTCAATCAGAAAACACCATAAATTTTAGTTTGATTTTTACATGCAACAGTTTCACCTTCAAAATTTCCATGTGCTTTGGTTTTCCCCTTTCATGAATTTGGAGCATTCTAGACAGTCACAGAATTCTCTACTCAGCAGAGGATGACATCCTTCTGCTTTCTGCTTAGATTTCAGCCAAGGTCTTTGATGGGCATTCTGGAGACTTCTACTGTCCATGGTCCTTTCATTGGACATGCTCGGACCTTCAGACAGGGAGTGTGCCCAGATGCTCTTTTGCATGGGGTGTGCATGTTGTCCTTACTGACAGGCATAAGGCAAAATAGCTCCTCAGGGATGTCAAAGGCACAACCGGAACTAATTCTACACAACAAGAAGTAATCCCAGAGTCCATTGTTCTAAAATCAAAATAATAAAGGGTCTTTTCTTGGGAGCTGTCGACACAAAATGTGTTTGCTTGTGAGCTATTCTGAAGAAATGAGCATAGCTTTGATTTTGATGGACATTGAGCAGAAGTAGTTTTCTAAATCCACAACCATTTGGATTGAGAAGAACATTTACGAGGGACAATGTGTAGTTCTCAGAATATCCTGTCCCAAAATCTATCAGTCTAGGATAAAGAATGTTAAAAACTGGGGACCCTCCATACATATGGGAATGAACAGGAAGCCAGAATTCTGACACTTTCTTCTTTTTCTCTGCTTATTGATTCAGGTAAGGTATGGATGAACTAACTAAGTGGAAGCAGAGAAGCCCTTTCCAGGCCTTATAACAGGTTTCTCACCACACACATGGCCAACACACACCCAGCCTGACAAGCTGTACCTTCGAATTGACCTGTTCTTCTTTGAGGAATAAATAACACTTCGAGTTGAAATAGTAGGTCAATTATTATTTACATCTTTGATCTAATTTATTTCATCTAATTTATTTAATCATAGTATAGTTCATGGAGCCAGATAAGAACTAAAAAAATAAATAAATAAATTGCTTGATTTTGCCCCACCTTTGAGGAGAAAAGGACATTTAAGACAAGGAAATGCGACTGAGAGAGAGAAGGTTTCTGCAGAAATTTACACAGCTAGTAAAGGGTAACGAGGAAAAATCCAGGTCTCCTGCTTCCTGGGCATTTGACATGTGAAGTGTGATGAGGAAACCAAGGGGCCATCTGGGGGAGGACCCACAGTCAGAGAAGGGGCTCTGGGGCAACACAGCAGGTACCTTTCTCTAAACAATTTTATACTCAATAATTTATAGTTCTGAGTTACAGAACAGTAGAGACTCTTCGAATAAAGAAAAAGAGAACTAGGAGAGAGATTTTACAGAGCCTACTTATTCCTAAAAGTTAACACAACTAAATGTTTCAACTCTTATGACTGGATTTGTTAGATTTCTACTTGGTGTTGACAATTTTAAGTTTTTAAGTATGAAGAATACATTTTAGACTCCTCAGGTACAGCAATACCTAAATTAAAATTTTTATTTTTAAAATCGTAATAAAACATGATTCCATCTGGTAAGACTGCTTTGGAAATGTGGGACATTTCCAAATTGAATTTAAACTGTCATTGATCTTCAAATAACACAATCTATAAATATCCTTTTGCTGTTGTGAATTTAAGGTTTCAGTTCATGCTCCTTGCGGACTGTTGAAATTTTCAATTTACATCAAAATAAGCTAATATTCATGGAGCTGGGTGTCTTGTTTACTTCAAAGCTCTGGTTTGAGTCAACCTTGGCTGGTTTAAGTCTTTCATACTCTATTTAATTGTGGATTTTTGTGAGCAAATAAAGAAAGCTTAGAGTCCTATGGTTTAAACATCTCAAAGTGAAAACTGCAAGTGGCCTCATAAGAATGACCACAGACAACTCTTTCATGAAGTCATTGGGCAGAAGACCACAATAAAGTTCCTGCTGTGAGAAGTCCAAGTGAAGAAATACAAAGTTCTAGAAACCATTTCCTGTAAGCATGCTTACATTCAGACACATGCCCAACTTATGAATCACTGACATGAACCCAGGTCTTCCCAATTTGTGCGCTTAAAAATAAAAGTTGTTACTCAGGGTGCATTCTGGAAACACACTGTTGTGTGGAGGGATTATACGTTCTTACATTAGACAGTTTCCCATAATTGAAGAAATCTGAGAAATGCATAGGTTAACAAAGTTACTTATTTACTACAGGAGCTCCCACCCTCAGTATATTAGCCTGTGCTATGAATCTCTATGAGAGAAATACTGATGTTGTACTTCTCAAATTTACTAGGTCATAAAATCTGTGTCTCAGAATATTTCATGACTTCTAGAGTATGTGCCTTGATAAAAAGTTTTGTTTTGTTCTACTGTGGGTTTGAAGTAACATGGACCAATATATGATGGAAAAAGTAATTTTGCTGAACAACTACTGGTTCTATAAACCCAGAATGGAGTTGATTACCGAATTTGCCATTTTCATAGACTCTACTCATTTTTCTGGAGCCACAGAGTCTCTTTAGTACCACAGAAACTATCAAAAGTCTCTGACAGAATGATCAGATTTACATAAATTTAAGGTGACATTCAAATGCAACCTTATCTTTAGCTACATTTTGCCAAATTTCAATTTGTATCTGTAACAAAATAAGCCATGTGAGTTTTGAGGAAATGAGATTATTTCAAGAAAAGCAAGAGCTCCAATATAAACATTTAAACTATTAATCAAAAATCTTCTTGGACATTCAGGAATTCCCACCACAAGAAAGTTTTCTTTGTAGCTGGGCCACAGCCAGGTTACTGCCTCCTTCACCATCCCATTATCTTATGAAGTTCCACCGAAGATCAGGGTCGAAGGGTCTGAGCTGGATTCAGGAGTGAGCTTGGTAATGATTAGCTTTCTGTCCCCTGCTTTCCTCACTGTGACTCCTGTGTATTCATTTTTCACAAACACCTTCCAGCTCTTCTGCAGCTGTTCAGTCTCAGACAGAGGCCGTTATCTTTGTGATGTCTTCCTAGGCCTCTCTGGGCATCTCCGCCCTGACTACACAACATAATGTGTGCACAGTTGCTGCCTTCTTGTTAGGAGACACCATTTGTCATCCACAAATTTCCTGGGTGGGTAAGAGGGGTGCCCGTAGGTTTGCCAGAGGCTCCCTGTCTCAGTGAATATTCAACTCCTATTTACTCAGCCTCTCTCCTCAACTTCAAACAAGTTGTTTTTCTTTCTCTCCATGGCCTTCTGAGTGTCATTCATGCAAGACAAGGGCGAGGCCCTGGACCTCAACATTCCAGCCTTTCCTCCCTCTCCTACTGACAGGCGTGAAAGTCAGGCTAAGTGCTGCCAGTTTTCCATCATGGAAAAGAACTCCCTCTGACCTGGGGACCATCGAAAACACACACTTCATGATAGCTTACCTTGGATCCAAGAACCACCACATCGGAGCACCAGCATTTCCACACTTAATGGCAGAAGCGGGTCTTGAACCACCTGAAGCGGGCCTTCATTTAATGGTGGATCCGCGAGGGACAGAGATTCTGCAATACTGTTATGAAATCAGGGTTTAAACACCACATTTAAACTTCAGATTTCAATCTCCCCAGTGCTCTCAAGAATCACTACCCAGAAGTTCAAGTAGCCTCATCAGGACTGTGTGGCTGCCCTGGAGAGACTAGCCCCCCGGACATCCCAACTCAGACGCCACCCATCGTTCCGTTACCTGTCTCGGGACTCCCCGTAACACAAAAGCTTCAAGCAAAGTGTGTTTTTGATTAAGCCTCTTTCCTACAGAGAAAAGTATTTGTCTTCTACAGGAGTTGTGAGAATAACTCAGATTATGAGGGAAAGGTACATTTAAAGCCAACTGTGTAGAGATCTTCCCTAGAGATAGAATTCTCTCTTGAGATGTGAAAGACAACTTTGAATACTGGAAACCCTCCAACAGATATAAATGGTAGAGAATGCCATATGCTTTTTCATTTATTTCAAACTTTTTCAGTATGTAGTTCAAGATACAAGAACTAAATATTAATTCATCCATACTTTCATCCAGTGTCCCTTCTATCCACCTTTGATGACCAAAAAAGCTTGAGAGTTCCTATTTGGGATACAGAAAAGAAAGAAATAGACTCTTTGTTACAAAGCATATGTGAAAAAGATTAAGTAAGGAGGGGCAGGAACAGTGTTCCCAATAACTAGGAATCTATTAAGACATGATTATGAATCACTGTTTAAGTAGCTGAGGCCAGAAACTCCATGAGCTGGCTCAACGTGTGCTCAGTAATGTCTCATAGTGGGACCAGCCCTAGATTGCTGGCTTGTTGGAACCCAGGAGGTAGATCTGGGACACTGGACAGCCAGCAGTTCCTTTTCAAGCCTCCGACCTCACTGTTGTTTCTAATTCCCAGGTGCAGACCCCATTTCAGAGAAAGTATCAAACCCTAGTTTCTGTCAAGTTGGATTCTGTCCATTTCATGAATTTTGATATTAACGCTGCAGGATAGGCTGACACCAAAATACCTCCCAGAGACTGCGGGAGATCCGGAACTACACCCAGGGCTGAATCTAGATTAGGAAACTCACACACTCTGGACTCTTCAGACAGGAAGTCGTCCCCTGTGAGAAGTCACTGCTGAAGGACAACTGCCCTGGGGCCATGTCATCAGAAGTGTCAACCTCAACCCAGGTTGCCAACTGGTCCCAATATTTCAGTGACATGGCACAGACCATGGCATCCATGGTAACAAAAGCATCCCTCAAGCCCTGGATTCGAGGTCTTCCCTGGAATCTCTTCTTATGCTAAGGACTAATTATTTTAACAGAGAGACATCAAAATCAATACACACACATCACATTTTTTAAACTAGCTTTCCTGGCCCACATCATAAATATTATTCATCAAAAGTCACTGCTGTTTATTCACAGAGGATGAAAGCTTGAAAGGAATTATAGCCATTTTATTGGAATTGTGTTGAGAAGAGGTGTTGGACTCAGGAACACTCAGTTCTAAGAACATGTTAAAATGAACCTGAATGTTTCTGTATACTTATAAGCTTATGTCTCTGGACAGTCTACTCTGTGAGCTGACCTGAGGAAAAGGCACTGTAAATGCATGCTGACCACAGGCTTGTAGATTAGGAAACTTTGCCCTACTTAACCCTTAGGTTCTGAATGCCAGCTTCTTCCACCACCCAGTGTTTATCAGTTTTACTAAAATTTCCCCTCATGAAATTGTTGAAATGTTGCTCAGAGAAAGTAACACCTGAGCCAAATGAAGTCCATGTTAGAGGCCACCAAAATGGGCTCAACCATTTTCAGTTCCACTCTGTGCTTTTATAGATTTCCAATATTTAAGGAAGCTTAAAAATAAATGAGCCAGAGAGGAAAGGAAAACCTTCTGATTTCACTGTTCTCCTTGTCCAGTAATAGGGAACCCTAATATTATTTTCCTCCTCCACCCCCTTGAGACGTGCCATCTGCATACAGAGTACCAATAAAGGTGATATGCATGGTAGCAGGTGTCCTCCTAAAACAGAAATGCTTTCAGGAGAGAAGGACTGTACTGACAATGCTTCTACTTTATTTACTGAGCTCTGAGTTTCCACAACATTATTCTTTAGTCCTTGAGGAAGTAATACACTCTCGCCCTTAAAACGCTGTAAGTAGTCGATAATCCATTATTACAGTAAGCCGTTCACTCTCACAGTAATTATCTAATAACCCCTTATAAAAGACCGTGGCTTCCTAATCTGTTTATAATTATCATTTCAATGATCCCACACATGAATGTCTGACCTTCAGCAACTCTGACCTGATCTTAATTAACTCTAATATCAAATCATCGCTACATAAGAAACTAGCCATGACCAAATGAATGAACCCCAGGTACAGTTAATTTCTGGAGCAATTATCTTTTCATGTAGGGAGATTTAAATGATTATCTGCACAATTTCACACAGTTTTATGTAATTCTGCGACATTATAAATTCTGTTTTAAATCATATTTCAAAGGCAGGGCTCCACAGTCTGGTTTTGTCTTGTTTTCTCAAGTACTTGCCTACCACATCACCCACTATCACTGTGTAATGCAGGATGGCTTTGTGTCATTTTTAATTATAAACCAATAACAAAAACAGACTTTACAGAGTGATATATTATAGTTAAATGAATAACTATACAGCTAGGCAATATAATAGCAAATAGCAGTCAAGTTAAATTGTTAAAGGAAATACTATATTATGAAGAACTATTGAAAACAGTTGATAATATAATGTATGTTGCAAAAAATTAGAAAAGCCAAAGTATGTTAATAGGAGTAGGCTGTGAACTAAGCTCCAGGACCAGAAAGCAGTTATGGTCTTAACCAAACCTAGAGGAGATGCTGCTCAGGGAAATATACATATTTGAGGCTCCAGTGGAACTTTATTTCAAACCCGAGATACACATGGATATTTCTGGATTTGAGGTTTTGTAAACCTCTAGCCTCCCAAGGAAGTTATGTGTTTACACCTTCTTCCATTTTTCACAGGTGACTAATTGACTTATAGGGGTAAATTCATAAGCTGGCAATATTGCAGAAATGGTGAGATGTAAACAAAGCTTTAAAAAGAGATACAGTTAGAAAATGTTTGCTCAGCATCATCTCTGGTGTCAAAAATTCGGGAAACATTGATCAAAGTGCGGTATTTCAAGGAGATCATTCACTGTTCTCTGCTCTTGACACAACCTATCAGGCTCGCACATTTAACTTTCTTGGTCAAAGTTCTTGAAACACTTAACATTTCATCCCGGCTACCAAAACGTTTGTCATGCAGCCGTGGGCCACAGACCACAGCCTGATGAGGAAGACTGATCTGAAAGTCACACGGATAGAAAATGCCACATGCTCCTCAGAGATGGGAGCTGCCATATGGGTCACCCCTAGCCACCAAAGGGCATCCATGTCCTGACCATGTACCTTTGCTCTTCCTCAGAGTTATTATTTACAGAAATAAAAAGAAGATGACCTATGTTTCACACCAATTAGCTTAACAGATGTAAGAAGAGGGGGCAGTTTCTTTATTAATAACAGAGTACTTGGGATGTTTTAAACTGATAAATGTTTTAAATGACTATGTCCTATAGGTCTTTTGAAATTTAAATGTGTATCCAAAGACAAAAGGGGACAGTAGTAAGAACCTATTCCTAGGTGATAACACAACGCTCATCAGAGCTTCACGGGCCTGATGGAAGGAAATTTTTGGCACCTCTGATTTGTCATGGCTTGTCCCCATAGTCTCCTGGAAACTAGGGCTGATACATCCAGTCCTGGGAGCAGCCCCTGGAGACCATACTATTCCTCAATCTGAACTCCTGCACTTAAGACCCAACAGGGTTCAATTCAAGCCTAGTTATAGCTGTGACAGTGACACCACCTGAGCCTTGCCCAGGAGTTGCACTCTGAGACATCTGTCATCTTGATAATGTTATTTATTACCTTTAAGATCGAAATGTTTTAAATACATAGAGATTGCAAGGGATTAAATCGTTAAATCATCTTAAATCTTTAAGTAGTTTTCTTCCGCATACCTGCTAATTCCAAGATAGGTTTAGAAACGACTGTGCCCCCAGTGTGAGGAAGTATGCAGTGTAGGGTACGTGCTGAGCTTTCTGCTCGCTCCTTTCTCACCTTTTGGAAAATGCTTGAGGTCTGTGGTGTCTGCATCTCCTCTTTGCTGCTGAGTTGAAAGTGTAAAGGACTTGACGCCATTCCTCTCCTTCAAAGAAAACCCTTGGGCCTACACTCTCTCCTTTTTAATCACTGAAGCTCCTAGAGATAACTACTCTGTTTTATGTAGGTTTGACATTTGGCTTCATTTTTTTACCTTATATATTTGATTTAATTATAGCTTCTCTGATGATGAAGTCAGTAATTTTTTAACACAAAAGACCCATTTCACTCACTGATTTTCTCTAAGGCCTGGGTAGGGGGACCAGACAATGGCTCCTCACCCTGAGGAAGATCCGTGCTGGCCTATCGACATCAATTGTTAGGGAATAAAAACAGTGTAAGGATTTTGCTAAGGAGGTGGTTCCTGACTCTCCCTCTCTTGGTTGGGTCACCTTTGAACAAAACCACTACTACAATAATAATATCAATAGGTGGGGCAGGATTTAAACTCATGTCCTTGCAGGTGCACCCTTTGGAGAGCTTTGAACCAGATGAAATGAGTGATGCATGTAAAGTGTCTGGTGCTAGTAAGAAGAGAGAACAAGATGTGAGCCTGTGTCATGGGGCTCACAGGGTTCCTGTCCACAGGGTGTGAATGATGGCAGTGTTGCTGGCCCAAGAACAAGGGTCAACTGTGACTAGGGATTGAACAGCCAATGAAAATACCCTAACCTGCCCTGGCCCGTTGGCTCAGCAGTAGAGCGTCGGCCTAGCGTGCGGAGGACCGGGGTTCGATTCCCGGCCAGGGCACACAGGAGAAGCGCCCATTTGCTTCTCCACCCCTCCGCCGCGCTTTCCTCTCTGTCTCTCTCTTCCCCTCCCGCAGCCAAGGCTCCATTGCGTCGCCCCATGGTGGGCGTGCCAGGTGGATCCCAGTCGGGCGCATGCGGTAGTCTGTCTGACTGTCTCTCCCTGTTTCCAGCTTCAGAAAAATGAAAAAAAAAGAAAAAAAAGAAAAAGAAAAAGAAAATACCCTAACCAAGGTCACAGCCAAACTTCTTGCATTCTTCAGGTTGCTTCTAACAGCAGCCAGAAAGCAGAGAGTCCTGGCAGCTGAGGTACGGGGGTCCATCAGTGTTCAACCAAGATTCGCTTCCAGTGCTAAGGAAACTGTCTCCTGGTTATTATTAACTAGCAGGGACTTTTGCCTCCATTTATTTGTTCTTATTTTTATCCCTGCCATCCAGAATTTGCACATTTGAGTATGGCATTGTATCATTTAGTAAAAAAAAAAAAAAATGTCCCTATTTAGTAAAACAAATAGCAATTTTTTAACCTTTTTATTATGGAGTTTAATACACACACATATACACATGCACACAAATTAACATGTATAAAACTCAAAGACACAGATCAAGAAACCCCCAGGTTAAAAAATAAAATATTTCCTGACCCCCAAAAGCCCCATTTATTTCCTGTCAAATAACCTCAATGAATACTATTCTGATTTCTAATACTGTAATTTATGCTTGAAACTTCTTAAACTTTGTATGAATGAGGTCAGAATTTTGTTCCAGCTTCTTTTGTTCCATGTCACTTTTGGGGAGACTCGATCATTTTGGTGTGTGAAGCTGTGGTTCTTTCAATTCATGTGTTCATAGCATTCCATTGAACAAATGTACGGAAGTTTCCCAAACACAAATATATCAGTTTACTCCTCAACTGCATACACAAAAGTCTTCACTGCTTTACATCTTCCCAATATTTAGCATTTTCTGGTGATGTCTTCCCTTTCAACGTTACCCATTAAAATATAGGTCTCATTGTATTTTATTATGGTTGAACTTGTGTTTCCTGATGACATTGATATTAATATTAAATATCTTTTCAAGATTAATTTTTTATTTTTTTGACCATTTGGTTATCTTTGTTTATGAGGAGACTGTTCAAGGTCTCTTGCTATTTTTTTCTACTGAGTTCTCCGATAAAAAAAATATTAATTAGACCTGTGGTGGTGCAGTGGATAAAGCGTCAACCTGGAAATGCTGAGGTTGCCGGTTCGAAACCCTGGGCTTGCCTGGTCAAGGCACATATGGGAGTTGATGCTTCCAGCTCCTTCCCCCTTCTCTCTTTCTGTCTCTCTCTCTTCTCTCTCCCTCTCTGTCTCTCTCTCTCCCTCTCTCTCTCCTCTCTAAAAAAAATGAATAAATAAAAAAATAAAAAATTAAAAAAAATTAAAAAAAGACCCCGGTAGGAATGGGGCCAACTCCTTAAAAAAAAAAAAAAAAAATTAATTTGTGAGAGTTCTTTCTGTATTTTGAATGTGTATGTCCATTGTCTATGTTAGAAATATCCCCTCTTACTCTGTGACTTCTTTTTCAGGTCCTTAATAGTAATTTTAATGAACAGAAATTCTTAGTTTTAATAAAGCCATTTCATCATTTTCTCCTGTTAGCTCAGTGCGTTTTGTATGTCACTTTCTGCCCTGGGAGCATGAGATACCTTCGTACAAGGTCTTCTAAAAGTTTAATCACTTGACTCTTACATTTAGATCAACAATTCATCTGATTTATTTTTTATGCTGTGTGTCAAATAGCAATACTTTGTTCTGACAGATTTATTAAAAACTGTCATCATCTACTTGGTGCTCTGTAGTTCCTTCTATGTCATAAATCAAGTGCTTAGTCCTGATTCTGGGTCTCTGTTCTGTTCCTCTTATTCATATTGTAATGATACCCACAATCTTAATCACTGTCATTTAAAAATGGGTCTTGATATCTGGTTGAATGATTTCTTTCCCTGTGTTATTCTTTGAGACTGATGTATCTACTTTTGGACCTTTGAATTTATATACAAATTTTATAAAAAATATTCTGATCATGACATAGTAAACTTATTGTTTATTTACAACTTCATTAATTCTCTGTAGGTTTTAGTGCACATATTCTGTTAGATTTATTCTTATATGCATAACAGTCTTTTATACTTCTTTGCTGATATACATATATATATAATTTATATATTTAAAATTTAATTTTGTATATTAATCTTATATCTAGCAACATCACAATAATCAACAATCATTTAATTAGCTTGATAGTTTTTCTCTTGACTTTCTGGCCTATATGGCTAGTAAGGATGAGCTTGTATTAATCTAACCTCAAGAACTAGTATGAAGGCAACATAAGCTTTAAAAAAATAGGTAAGAAAAGTGAATAAACTAAAGAAGGGAAGAATAAGGAAAGAAAGAGAGAGAGAGAGAGAAAGAAAGAAAGAAAAGCTGTTTAAAGGCATGGGCAAATACTCATTTTAATCTAAGACTTAGGAGGTCAATATCCTGGAAAGAAGAGGAATGTATTAAGATAGGCTTTAAATTGCTTCTTTCTTTTTTCCTCCAGACATTTGGCAATGTGTGGTGCATAGTGGGTTTCTACCACTAGATAATGAATCACCACACACTTAGCACCTAAAACAATATACATGTATTATCCCACAGCTTCCATGACCAGGGCCCTACGCAGAGCTCAGCTCTACCTTTTGCTCAGGCTTCACAAGGGTCAAGGTGCTTTCTCATCCTGAGGCTCGGTTGGTGAAGAATCTACTTCAAAGTTTAATCAGGCTGCTGGCTCTTTTATGCCTGTGGATAGGAAGAGTCCTCAATTTCCTGATGTGCTTTCTAATTGTGGATACTCAATGCATCAAGCTTTCAAGGAGAATCTCTTAATCTCTAATCTGCTAGGACAGTGACATCAGCCTTCTCATAGTCTGTTGTTTAGAAGCAGGCCATAGTTTAACCCTCACTTGCTTGGAAGATATTATACAAGGACATGAGTCACTGGGAGTCAGCCTAACGTATATTTGCCAAATGACATGAGCTCTAGAGACCAAACAGAATGCAACATCTTGGAATTTGTAGCAATCTCAAGAGCATGTAGGAAGAAAAATTGAAACCCAAAATTATTGAAGCAGCCAGGAACCAAGAGAAAGGGAACTTCAGAAATGTGAGCATGACAGTTATCACAACATTCAAAGATTCCCGGCTGTGCATTTACAGAATGAGAGAATAAAATACTAAGAAGCAGGAAGTATTAATTAGATATTTCTGTAACTCACAGAGATGAAAATCGAAGTTTTGCAGCCGAGACAGTGGAGGGAGACTAAAAAAAAAAAAAGATTGTCTATGGAGACCCCTGTTGAAATTTACCTGAGGAGTAAAGGCAAATTAGAAGTAAATATAGGCCTGGAATCAACACCGTTTCACAGTGATCTTCCAGAAAAACAATGAAACTCTCTTTGCAGGAATATGAGTTATCTGAAGCTTCTATAACTTTTCATACTCAATATTGGGTGTTTAATAAAAAATAATAAGGCATGGCAGATAAAAGTACAAAATGACTAAAAACTAAAAAGAAAAACTTTAAATCTACTTATAGGTGACTCATATGTTAGAGTTAATAGATACTTTAAAATAATTATACTCAACATTTTCAAGAAAATGGATGTCAGAGAAATGTCATCTCTAAAAACATACTTTCTAAAATAATAAATTTAATATATGCATTTAACAGCAAAATGAATATACATGAAGAGAAAGTTAGTTAACTGGATGATTGGTCAGTTGAAAATGACAAGACTGAAGCACAGAAAGAATGTACAGAAAAACATTGCAGAGAAATATGGAACATGATAAAGGTGAGAAAGACCTATAATTCAGGAGGACAGGTGAAAAAGAATTGACAGAAACAATTAGAAACAGATTTTAACTGAAAATTTTCTCAAACTGACAAAAGAAATCAAGCTAACAATGCCTGAAGTTGTACACACCTCAAACAGGATAAATGCTAGAGAAGTCAGAAAATTATAAACATTACAGTCAGACTTCTGAAAACCACCTAGAGAGAGCGGCTCTTTAAAGCAGTCAGGTAAAATGACAGATTTTCTTTCAAGAAACAACAGTTAGACTCAGCTGACTTCTCAACAGGAACAATAAAACCAAAATAAAAAGCAATATTGTCTTTAATGTGCTAGAATAATAATAATAATTAAATTTCAACCTAGCAGCCTATAGCTAAGAATAAGAAATAAGCCACCCAGTGAAAGAAAAATATTATATGATCTCACTTATATATATAATCTAATAAACACAATAAACTAATGAACAAAATAGAAACAGAGGCATGGATACATGGAACAGATGCACAGCTGTCAGAAGAAAAGGGGGTGAATGGACTGAATAAAAGAAGATGAAGGGATTAGCCAAAATACATATATGTGTATAACACAAAAATACAGATAACAGGTTGGCAATAGTCAAAGGGAAAGTGCAGGTGGAGGTGAGGGGAGGAAAGCAAAGAATGAGGGAAATGGAAACAGAAAGAAACAATGCTTGGGGTGGAGGGTTCCTGATGTGGTGTGCAGACAGTGTTAAATTGAGTAGTTCATTTGAAATTTATATGGTTTGGTGAACCATATTATCTCAATAAATTTAAAAATATATATAAAGTTAAAAAAATTTTCAGTAAGGAAAATAAAAGATATCAAAGAAATAAAATAAGAGAAAATGAATTAATAACAGACTCACATTGAAGGAAACATAGAAGAATGGTTTTATGTAAATAATTTCTGCTTAAAACAATAATAATATCTGTATAATTTAAGTTCAGAACAATGGTAGCACAAGAAGTGTTCTTAAAGTATGAATGGAGTTTAACTGTTGTAAGGTCCTTGAATTGTAAGAGATTTAAAAGACTTATATTAAAGTTATTTTTTAAGAACTCAAGAATGCATCTTAAGATATCATGAGTTTTATAAAACTATTTTATAACTAACAAGAATGTAGAGAGGGAATTGGAAAAAATTTTAAAGTGCTTAATTAATTCAAAGAAAGTCATGAAAGAAGAAAACAGAAAACACACTAAATATAAATGAGCAATTTATTCATTTCTTTTAAAAGAGGATCAGACTGAATTTTAAAAATATTAACCAGAGGCTGTTATGAAAGACACATATTTAAAATAAAAATACATACATTTGAAAGCAGAATGTTGAAAAAATGTAGCCCATGTAACAACTAAGCAAAAGAAACCTGTTATAAATATTCTAACATCCTGCAAAATAGGCTTGAAGATTGGAGGTATAACTAGAAATTAGGGTTCCTGATTATGATAAAATGGTTAATGTAATGTAAAATCTAATACATAACTTTTTCTATTATTTACTAAGAGTTATGTAAAAAAAAAAAAACTTCAACCAGATTGTAGATTTTTCTTTTTCTTTGTTTAGTTTTACCATTCATAAAATTTGAGTCTACATTATTATACTAATAGAACTAGCAGATTAAAAAATCAATAAAGACCTAGATGATTGGAATGAGTAGATGATTTTAAAAATTGGGAAAATAGACACACTATACCCAAGAACAGTAGGATATGCATTTTTTTCTAATACACACAATTTTTTTTACTATTTTATAGAACTGAAATCATGTGGAGCATGTAGTCTGACTGTAGTAGAATGAAGCTATAAGTGATAAATAAATGTAAAAAGATAAAAACTCTCCAAATGTTTGAAAATTAAACAACATATTTCTAAATATTCTGAGTCAAAAAATAAATAAATTACAATGAAAAATAGAAACATTTAAAAATAAGTGTTAATGAGTGATGTCAGAGAAATGGCACCGTAAGGAGCGATACCAATAAATCTCCCCAAAATTTCAACAAGATCTTCAACCAGAGACAGAAAAATCTATCCTTGGAGCCTCCAGAAGTCCCACACTGAACGTGAAGGTATGATCAAGCAAAAAATTGACTAAATATATATATAATCAACCCCGAAGGAAATAAGATGGAGAAAGGAATACTCCGCCTTCCTCACTAACCTAAATAAGGGCTGCTTTCACCTGGAACTGAGAGAATAAGAACTAAGGCAGGCAAAGGGTGTGAATAGAACCAGGCTGTGGCATGAACATCGAAGCCAGGCGGTGGCACAGTCATACAAGCCAAGGAAAAACTGTGCTTGTGGCAACCTAGTCAACACAAGCTAACACTCTCGCCAAACCCAGACAAAGAAAGGCAAATATGGCAGCCACCGGCCCCAATCTCCTGGTCGGCGAGCAAGGATAGTGGGCGAGAGATTCCTCCTAGACCCCTAGGAGTGGGCGCCCATGTTACCGGACAGAGGGGCAGAGTCAGAGGCCTTTGTGTGGGCTGAAACCGTAGTCTTGGGGTTGCCCCTGCACCCTGAAAAGCGGCACAAGGGGAGTGTGCGGGAGTGAAATTCCCTATGCTTGAACTTCCCGGGCGGGTAGGGCACCTAAACCAGGGCAAGAGATGGCTGGCCCAATATCCTTGTTAGCGAGTGCAGATAGTGAGCAAGAGATTCCTCCAAGCACCCGGGAGTGGGTGCCCGTGTTACCAGACAGAGGGGCAGAGTCAGAGGCCTTTGTGTGGGCTGTAATCAGAGTCTGGTGCTGCCACTGTACCCTGACGAGTGGCGCATGGGGAGTGCGCAGGAGCTAAATTCCCTATGCTCGAACTTCTCCAGGCAGGCAGGGTGCCTTACCTGGGGTGAGAGGTGGCCGGCCCAGTATCCTGGTCGGTGAGCGCGGATAGTGGGCAAGAGATTCCGCCGAGTGCCTGGGGAGTGGGCGCCAGTGTTCCTGGACAGAGGGGCAGAGTAGAGACTTTTGCATGGGCTGTGATCGGAGTCTCAGTGACACCCCTGCGTCCTGAAAAGCAGCATGCAAAAGCAAAATTTCCTACGCTCGAACTTCTCTGGGCGGATGGGGCGTCTCACCTAGCCATACAAGCTAACAGACCAGTGAAGGATTAGTTTAACCCACAGTCTGCTTGCCTCCCAACTGACCTCTGCAACCCTAATTGACAAGATCTCTCTCAGGTCAGCAATCTAAGACAAGAGGGGTGATACTTTTTAGTGCCTCTTGTTATGCTATGCACACAGGGGTGGGGGCAACCTCTGATTGGCAGAGCTTTCATTCTCAGGGATATATGTTAAAAAGAAGGATTTGGAAGCTTGTAAGTCTTCCTGATTTGCAAACAGTGACTAGGGCATCTTCTACCCAGCCAAAACAGGTTACAAAGTGCCAAAAGCCTGGGGAAAGTGGTCCCACAGAGTGCTGAGGCATTCTGGACACGCCTAGAGGCACATAGAAAGGCACCTTGAAAACAATTGGCTCCCAGCCCTGCCTGATTATGCTAGCGGCTCTAACTGATTAAGCCTTACCCAGAGCCCTGTGCTGAGTGGGGATAGAGTGGGGATTTGCCAGCTCTTTGAGCCTCTTACTCTCCAGGCAGAGGCAGCAGAAACCCCAAAGCTAAATCATCAGGCTGCTAATTCAGGAAGGAAAGACCAGGAGAGAGGCTTCAGGAAAACGGACTCTCTCATTGTTGGAGCCTGCAAATGCTAATGAACCACGACTGCCAACGAGACTGAAGCCTAATATATGACATCGCCATAGACATTTATCAACTGCAAACCTCTACCTAAGCGTGCCACAGGGGCAGAACCCGGGGTACAGAGTCACCGACCAAGAAGAGGGAGAGAAAAGAAAAAGCAAGAAGATAACCTCTCAAAATCAAGAATAATCCACAGACTTTATAACCTATCCCATTTTATTATACTTGTTCGTTTGTTTCTCTCATCTTCTAGTCTTGATTATTTTCTTCTTCTTCCAATTTGGTCGTTTAATTCTCTGCCGGTCTTACTCTTTCCTCTCCTTGAACTACACTAACCATAAGTGTTATATCTCCCATTATCTTTCTTTTCATCTTTCTTTCTCTCTATGAGGGTTGCACTCCAAAACCCCTAACTCTCTCTTTCTCTCTCTCTCCTTTTGTTCTTTTTCTTTTTTCTTCTTTTTGTGTTTTCCTCTTTCTGTTTTTCTCCCTCTATATTAGTTTCTTCTTTTCTCCTTTACTTTTCCTCTAATTCAATCCTCAATCACAAACAAATTATTTTATTTGGGACTCAAATTTTTCTTTGTGGTGCTTTGGGTGTTTTTTACTTTGCTTTTTTTTTTTTTTTTTTTTTAAATAAATTTTTATTAATGGTAATGGGATGACATTAATAAATCAGGGTACATATATTCAAAGAAAACATGTCTAGGTTACCTTGTCATTAAATTATGTTGCATACCCCTCGCACAAAGTCAGATTGTCCTTCGCCCCCTCTATCTAGTTCTCTGTGCCCCTCCCCCTCCCCCTAACTCTCCCCCTGTCCTCCCTCCCCCCACCCCTGGTAACCACCACACACTTGTCCATGTCTCTTAGTCTTATTTTTATGTTCCACCAATGTATGGAATCATGTAGTTCTTGTTTTTTTCTGATTTACTTATTTCACTCCTTATAATGTTATCAAGATCCCACCATTTTGCTGTAAATGATCTGATGTCATCATTTCTTATGACTGAGTAGTATTCCATAGTGTATATGTGCCACATCTTCTTTATCCAGTCTTCTATTGAAGGGCTTTTTGGTTGTTTCCATGTCTTGGCCACTGTGAACAGTGCTGCAATGAACATGGGGCTACATGTGTCTTCACGTATCAATGTTTCTGAGGTTTTGGGGTATATACCCAGTAGAGGGATTGCTGGGTCATAAGGTAGTTCTATTTGCAGTTTTTTGAGGAACCACCATACTTTCCTCCATAATGGTTGTACTACTTTACAGTCCCACCAACAGTGAATGAGGGTTCCTTTTTCTCCACAGCCTCTCCAAAATTTGCTATTACCCGTCTTGTTGATAATAGCTAATCTAACAGGGGTGAGGTGGTATCTCATTGTAGTTTTGATTTGCATTTCCCTAATAACTAATGAAGCTGAGCATCTTTTCATATATCTGTTGGCCATTTGTATCTCTTCCTGGAAGAAGTGTCTATTCATGTCTTCTTCCCATTTTTTTATTGGATTGTTTGTTTGTTTGTTGTTGAGTTTTATGAGTTCTTTGTAAATTTTGGAAATTAGGCCCTTATCTGAGCTGTTGTTTGAAAATATCATTTCCCATTTAGTTGGCTTTCTGTTTATTTTTATATCAGTTTCTCTTGCTGAGCAAAAACTTTTTATTCTGATGTAGTCCCATTCATTTATCTTTGCCTTCACTTCTCTTGCCATTGGAGTCAAGTTCATAAAATGTCCTTTAAAACCCAGGTCCATGAGTTTAGTACCTATGTCTTCTTCTATGTACTTTATTGTTTCAGGTCTTATATTTAGGTCTTTGATCCATTTTGAATTAATTTTAGTACACGGGGACAGGCTGTAGTCGAGTTTCATTCTTTTGCATGTGGCTTTCCAGTTTTCCCAACACCATTTGTTGAAGAGGCTTTCTTTTCTCCATTGTGTGTTGTTGGCCCCTTTATCAAAGATTATTTGACCATATATATGTGGTTTTATTTCTGGGCTTTCTATTCTGTTCCATTGGTCTGAGTGTCTATTTTTCTGCCAATACCATGCTGTTTTGATTATTGTGGCCCTATAATATAGTTTAAAGTCAGGCATTGTAATGCCGCCAGCTTCATTCTTTTTCCTTAGGATTGTTTTGGCTATTCGGGGTTTTTTATAGTTCCATATAAATCTGATGATTTTTTGTTCCATTTCTTTAAAAAATCTCATAGGAATTTTGATGGGAATTGCATTAAATTTGTATATTGCTTTGGGTAATATGGCCATTTTGATTATATTTATTCTTCCTATCCAAGAACAAGGAATATTTTTCCATCTCATTGTATCTTTTTCGATTTCCCTTAACAATGCTTTGTAATTTTCATTATATAGGTCCTTTACATTCTTTGTTATGTTTATTCCTAGGTATTTTATTTTTTTTGTTGCAATCGTGAAGGGGATTATTTTTTTGAGTTCGTTTTCTAATATTTCATTGTTGGCATAGAGAAAGGCTATGGACTTCTGTATGTTAATTTTGTATCCTGCGACCTTACTGTATTGGTTTATTGTTTCTAATAATCTTTTTGTGGAGTCCTTCGGGTTTTCGATGTATAGGATCATATCATCAGCAAAAAGTGATACCTTTACTTCTTCTTTTCCAATATGGATGCCTTTATTTCTTTGTCTTGTCTGATTGCTCTGGCCAGAACTTCTAGCACCACGTTAAATAAGAGTGGAGAGAGTGGACAACCCTGTCTTGTTCCTGATTTAAGGTAGAAAGTCCTCAGTTTTATGCCGTTTAAAATGATGTTGGCTGATGGTTTATCATATATGGCCTTTATCATGTTGAGATATTTTCCTTCTATACCCATTTTGTTGAGAGTCTTAAACATAAAATTGTGTTGTATTTTATCAAAAGCCTTTTCTGCATCTATTGATAATATCATGTGGTTTTTGTTCTTTGTTTTGTTGATATGGTGTATTACGTTAACCGTTTTGCGTATGTTGAACCATCCTTGAGATTCTGGGATGAATCCCACTTGATCATGATGTATTATTTTTTTAATATGTTGTTGTATTCGGTTTGCCAGTATTTTGTTTAGAATTTTAGCATCTGTATTCATTAGAGATATTGGTCTGTAGTTTTCTTTCTTTGTGCCATCCTTGCCAGGTTTTGGTATGAGGGTTATGTTGGCCTCATAAAATGTGTTTGGAAGTATTGCTTCTTCTTCAATTTTTTGGAAGACTTTGAGTAGAATGGAACCAAGTTTTCCTTGAATATTTGATAGAATTCACTAGTATAACCGTCTGGGCCTGGACTTTTATTTTTGGGGAGGTTTTTAATAGTTTTTTCTATTTCCTCCCTGCTGATTGGTCTGTTTAGGCTTTCTGCTTCTTCATGACTCAGTCTAGGAAGGTTGTATTGTTCTAGGAATTTATCCATTTCTTCTAGATTGTTGTATTTGGTGGCATATAGTTTTTCATAGTATTCTACAATAATTCTTTGTATATCTATGATGTCTGTGGTGATCTCTCCTCTTTCATTTTGGATTTTATTTATTTGAGTCCTGTGTCTTTTTTCCTTGGTGAGTCTTGCCAAGGGTTTGTCAATTTTGTTGATCTTTTCAAAGAACCAGCTCCTTGTTTTATTGATTTTTTCTATAGTTTTTCTGTTCTCTATTTCATTTATTTCTGCTCTGATTTTTATTATCTCCTTTCTTCGGCTGGTTTTGGGTTGTCTTTGTTCTTCTTTTTCTAGTTCCTTAAGGTGTGAAGTTAAGTGGTTTACTTCGGCTCTCTCTTGTTTGTTCATATAGGCCTGAAGTGATATGAACTTTCCTCTTATTACTGCTTTTGCTGCATCCCAGAGATTCTGATATGTCGTATTTTCATTTTCATTTGTCTGTATATATCTTTTGATCTCTGCGTTTTTTTCTTCTTTGACCCATTCATTTTTTAGAAGTATGTTGTTTAGTTTCCACATTTTTGTGGGTTTTTCCCCCTCTTTTTTGCAGTTGAATTCTAGTTTCAAGGCTTTATGATCAGAAAATATGCTTGGTACAATTTCAATTTTTCTAAATTTGCTGATATTGTCTTTGTGGCCCAACATATGGTCAATTCTTGAGAATGTTCCATGTACACTAGAGAAAAATGTATACTCTGTCGCTTTGGGATGAAGTGTCCTGTAGATGTCTATCATATCCAGGTGTTCTAGTATTTCGTTTAAGGCCACTATATCCTTATTGATTCTCTGTTTGGATGACCGATCTAGAGCCGTCAGCAGAGTATTGAGGTCTCCAAGTATGATTGTATTTTTGTTAGTTTTTGTTTTAAGGTCAATAAGTAGCTGTCTTATATATTTTGGTGCTCCTTGGTTTGGTGCATATATATTAAGGATTGTTATGTCTTCTTGATTCAGTGTCCCCTTAATCATTATGAAGTGACCATTTTTGTCTCTGAGTACTTTTTCTGTCTTGTAGTCAGCATTATCAGATATGAGTATTGCTACACCTGCTTTTTTTTGGGTGTTGTTTGCTTGGAGTATTGTTTTCCAGCCTTTCACTTTGAATTTGTTTTTATCCTTGTTGCTTAGATGTGTTTCTTGTAGGCAGCATATAGTTGGATTTTCTTTTTTAATTCATTCTGCTACTCTGTGTCTTTTTATTGGTAAGTTTAATCCATTTACATTTAGTGTAATTATTGACACTTGTGGGTTCCCTACTGCCATTTTATAAATTGCTTTCTGTTAGTTTTGTATCTAGTTTGATTCTTCTCTTTTGTTTTTCTATCATTTGTTTCTGTTTGTTTGTGTTCCATACTTCTTTCCTCTGTTGCTACCTTTTTTAAGTCATGTGTTTTTGTGGTGGTTTTTTCTAGGGTGGTTACCATTAAGTAATGAAAAGGGTACCTACCATATTCATTGTAGTACCCTATCTTATAAGTATTTCTGCACTTCATCGTCCTTTGCTACTGTTAATTTCCATTCTCTCCCCCCCTTTTTTTTTCCTTTGTTGTCACAGTTTAAGTTTGGTTTTATTCTGTTCTTGGTGGAGCTGTTACTTGTGGTGTTGTTTTCTTTTGTTCTTTGAATCTGGTTGGAAAACCCCCTTTAGTATTTCCTGGAGTGGGGGCTTTCTCGTGATAAATTCTCTCATCTTTTCTGTATTTGTGAATGTTTTTATATCTCCTTCATACTTGAATGATAGCTTTGATGGGTATAGTATTCTTGGCTGAAAGTTCCTCTCTTTCAGGGCTTTAAATATTTGGGTCCACTCTCTTCTAGCTTGTAGAGTTTCTGCTGAGAAATCTGATGATAATCTAATAGGCCTTCCTTTATATGTTGTACTCTTCTTTTCCCTGGCTGCCTTGAGAATTTTTTCTTTGTCATTGGTTTGTGTCATCTTTATTATGATGTGCCTTGGAGTGGGTTTGTTGGGGTTAAGAAAACTCGGTGTTCTGTTTGCTTCTTGAATTTGAGGCTTTAGTTCTTTCCACAGGCTTGGGAAGTTCTCGTCTATTATTTGTTTGAGTATATTCTCCATTCCATTTTCTTTCTCTTCTCCCTCTGATATACCTATTATTCTTATGTTATTCTTTCTGATGGAGTCAGATAATTCCTGTAGGGCTTTCTCGTTTTTTATTATTTTTGAGTCTCTTTCTTCTTCTCTCTGTTGTGCCTCAAGTTGTTTGTCTTCTATTTCACTAATCCTATCTTCTATCTGGGCTGTTCTGTTAGCTAAGCTTGTTACCTCGTTTTCAGCTCGTGAATTGAGTTTTTCATTTCTGTTTGATTTGTTTTTATAGTTTCAATTTCCTTGGTAATATATTCTTTGTGTTCATTGAGTTGTTTTCTGATCTCCCTAAATTGCCTTTCTGTGTTTTCTTGTATATCTCTGAGTATTTTTAAGATTTCTATTTTAAATTCTCTGTCATTTAGCTCCAAGGCTTCCAATATGTTAAGTCTTTTCTCCATAGATTTTTCCACATCTATTTGTGTTACCTCTCTTTCTTTTGTATCCATAATATTCGATTTCCTCTTTCTTATTGGCATCTGAGGGTGGTCTTGTTGATAGCACTAATTAGAATTAATAAAGAGTAAAAAGTAAAAAACAAAAACAAAAACAAAAAAACAAAAAAAAACAAAGGGTAAAACACCCCACAAAAAAAAGCAGTAATAATTTATTATTTCCCCCTTTTTTTTCTTTCTTCTCCTTCCCTCCTCTCCCCTCCTCAGGGAAATATCATGCCTATAATGGAAGGCCTGGTTTGCGGTGAAGAGTTCAAGGGGCAAAAAAAAAAAGGGGGGGAGTAGGGACCTACTAAATGCAAAAAAAAAAAAAAAAAAGGAAGAAAATCTTAGACAAGCATAAGTTGATCTGCCTGCGGGTGATGGTCAACTAAGAGATATAATGAGAGGGATAAGAGGGAACCAGAAAAAAGGACAAAAAAAGGAATAATAAAGAAGAAAAAAAATAAAAATAATAAGTAAAAATATGTTTTATTAAGTGGAGCAAAGACCAAATACAATGGAGACCTTGGGTTGGGAGGACCCAAAATGCCACAAAAATAAACTAACAAGAAAAAAACAACAACAAAAGCGAAAAAGAAAAATAAAGCCAAAAAAAACCTTGAGTCCCAAATTAACTAATTTGTTCGTGATTGAGGATTAAATGGGAGGAAAGTAAAATGAGAAAAGAAAAAAATGAATAGAAAGGAAAAAATAAGAAAAAGAGAAAAACGAAGGAAGAAATAAAAAAGGAAGAGAAAAAAACAAAATAAAGCAAAAAAAAACAAAAAAAAAAAACAAAAGAGAAGAGAGTGAGAGTTAAGTGTCCTGGAGTATAACCCCAAAGGAGGGTGAGGATGAAGAAGAGAAATAAAATGTAACACTTATGGGTAGTGTAATTCAAGAAAAGGGAAGCATAAGATGGGCAGAGAATAGAAGGACCGAGGTGGAGGAAATAAAGGCAATAAGATAGAAGAAACAAACAACAACAACAACAACAACAAAAAAAATTAGTGGAACAAGTTGTAAAGTCTGTGGATTTTTCTTGATTTTGAGATGTTAACTTCTTCCTTTTTCTTTTCTCTCCCTCTTCCTGGTCGGTGACTCTGTACCCCAGGCTCTGCCCCTGTGTCACATTTAGGTAGGGATTTGCAGTTGATGGGATTCTATGGCAATGTCATATAATTGGCTTTAGTCTTGCTGGTAGTCAAGGCTTGTTGGCGTTTGCAGGGTCCAACGATGAGAGAGTTTGCTTTCGTGGATTCTCTCTCCTAGTCCCCCCTTCCTGAATTAGCAGCCTGGTGATCCAGCTATAAGGCTGCCACTGCTTCTGCCTGGGGAGTAAGAGGCTCAAAGAGCTAGGAAATCCCCACTCTATCCCCACTCAGTGCAAGGCTTTGGGAAGGGCTCTGACAGTCAGGGCCTCCAGTGTAATCAGGCAGGGGTGGGAGTCAATTGTTGTCAAGGTGACTGTTCAGCGCCTAGCATTCAGTTGGACCTCTCAACCCAGGCTTTCCACACTTTGTAGCCTGTTTTGGCTGGTAAGAAGAGGCACTAGTCTCTGCTTGCGACTAGTGTGGTATAGACCTTATTATCTGCCAAGTCCTTCTTGTTAGCGTTTATTCCTGAATATGGAGGCTCTATCAATCAGAAGTTGCCCCCGCCCCTTTAGCGAGAGGCACTAAAAAATATCACGCCTCTTGTCTTGGGTCGGTGAACTGAGAGAGATCTTATCAATTAGAACCGAGGGTGCGCAGATTTCACGGGTTAAGTTAATTTTAGTAATTGCGTCGCAGCTGTGCTCCTGAAGGTATTTCAGGCTGCCTGCGCTCGCCCCTCCCCCAACGCTTGATTGTTAGCTTGAATGGCTGGGTGAGGTGCCCCGCCGGCGGAGAGAATCTCCCAAGTAGGGAATACCGCCCTGGGGCCTCTCCCGCTCCCCGTGCGCGGGCCGCTGGGAACGTTAGCGGTGCTCGGTCTGCAATGCTCGGTCTGCAACCAGACCAGGCGCGCGCCAGCGGCTGCTCGCCGCTCCGAGTGTGGGCGGTGCTCGCTCTGGAACCAACCCGGGCGCTGCTCGCGGCGGCGGCTGGCGGCGGCGGCTGGCAGCGGCTGCTCGCGGCTGCTGCTCGCGGCTCCCGAGTGCGGGATGACTTACCACAGGCGCACTTCCTCGCGGCTTGAATGAACGTCCCTGCGGTAGCTTCCTCCACACCCTCGTCTCTCAGATTCAAGTGATAACAGTCCTTTTGCTTTCAGTTTGTGTGGAACTCCGAAATGCTCCGAAGATAAATTTTCCTGTTTCTAGTTGATAAATTTGTTGTGATTTTGGGGAGATCTGTCGGACGCGCTGCTCACGGCGCCATTTCCGTGACGTCACCCTTACTTTGCTTTTTTAACTTATTAGCAGTTCTTCCAACCCTGGCTATCCACTTTATCTAGTTTTTGCTCCACTAAATACAATAGTAATTTTTTAATTTTTCCCCTTTTTCCTGTTTCCCTCTTATTCCTCTCATTATACCTCATAGTCAACCATCACCTAAAAGCAAACCATTTTATTCTTGACCCAAATTTTTTCCTTTTTTGCATTTTGTGGGTCCATACCCCCTTTTTTCTTTTTTTGAGCCTTTATAACTTCTCCCCAACTCAGGCCCTCCATTATAAGTATTTTTTGTTCTATTTAGCACATTATAATTCACCACAATTTTTTCTCAAGAAGGAGGGGAGAGGAGAGGATAAGAGAGGGAAAAATGGAGAAATAATAATTTTTTTAAACTTTTTATTCTTTATTAATTCTCATTAGTACTATCAACAAAACTACCCTCAGATGCCATTAAGAAAAAGGAAATTGAATATCATGGATACAAAAGAGAGAGAGGTAGCACAGATAGATGAGGAAATCTATGGAGAAAAAATTTAATATATTGGAAACCTTGGAGCTAAATGACAGAAAATTTAAAATAGAAATCCTAAAAATACTCAAAAATATACAAAAAAAAACACAGAAAGACAATTTAGGGAGCTCAGAATAAAACTCAACAAACACAAAGAATATATTACCAAGGAAATTGAAACTATAAAAACAAATTAAACAGAGATGAAAACTCAATTCACGAGCTGAAAAACCAGGTAACAAGCTTAGCTAATAGAAAAGGCAGATAGAAGGTAGGATTAGTAAAATAGAAGACAAGCAACTTGAGGCAAAACAGAGAGAAGAAGAAAGAGACTCAAAAATTTTAAAAAATGAGGAATCCCTACAGGAATTGTCTGACTTCATCAAAAAGACTAACATAAGAATAATAGGTATATCAGAGGGAGAAGAAAGAGAAAATGGAATGGAGACATATTCAAACAAATAATAGATGAGAACTTCCCAAGCCTGTGGAAAGAACTAAAGCCTCAAATTCAAGAAGCAAACAGAACTCCGAGTTTTCTAACCCCAACAAACCTACTCCAAGGCACATCATAATGAAATTGGCACAAACCAACGACAAAGAAAAAATTCTCAAGGCAGCCAGGGAAGAGAAAAATATAACATATAAAGGAAGGGCTATTAGGTTATCATCGGATTTCTCTGCATCCCAGTCCGATGCTCTATCCACTACGCCACCGCCTGGTCAGTCATTGGATTTCTCAACAGAAACTCTACAAGCTAGAAGAGAAGAGAGTGGATCCCAATATTTAAAGTCCTGAAAGAGAGGAACTTTCAGCCAAGAATACTATACTCATCAAAGCTATCCTTCAAATATGAAGGAGAAATAAAAACATTCACAGATACAGAAAAGATGAGGGAATTTATCATCAGAAAACCCCTACCCCAGGAATTACTATAGGAGGTTTTCCAAGCAGATACAAAAAACAAAACAAAACAAAACCACAAGTTAAAGCTCCACCAAGAACACAATAAAACCAAATTTAAACTGTGACAACAAAAAAAAAAAGGAGGGGGGGAGAGGACAGAGATTAACAGTATCAAAGGAAGATGGAGTGCAGAAGTAATCACAAGATAGTGTAGTACAATGAACAGGGTAGGAACCCTTTTCATTACTTAATGGTAACCACCCTTGAAAAAACCACCACAAAAGCACATAACTTAAAAAAGATAGCAACAGAGGAAAGAAGTATGGAATACAACCAAACAAAAACAAATGATAGAAAAACAAAAGAGAAGAATCAAACAAGACACAAAACTAACAGAAAGCAATCTATAAAATGGCAATAGGGAACCCACAAGTGTCAATAATTACACTAAATGTAAACAAATTAAACTCACCAATAAAAGGCACAGAGTAGCGGAATGGATTAAAAAAGAAAATCCAACTGTGTGCTGCCTACAAGAAACTCATTTAAGCAACAAGGATAAAAACTAATTCAAGGTAAAAAGCTGGAAAACAATACTCCAAGCATATAATATCCAAAAAAAAAGCAGGCGTAGCAATACTCATATCTGATAATGCTAACTACAAGACAGCAAAAGTCCTCAGAGACAAAAATGGTCATTTCATAATAATTAAGGGAACACTGAATCAAGAAGACATAACAATTCTTAATATATATGCACCAAACCCAAGGAGCACCAAAATATATAAGACAGCTACTTATTGACCTTAAAACAAAAACTGACAAAAATACAGTCATACTTGGAGACCTCAATACACCGCTGACGGCTCTAGATCGGTCATCCAAACAGAGAATCAATAAAGATATATTGGCCTTAAACAAAACACTAGAGCACCTGGATATGATAGACATCTACAGGACACTTCATCCCAAAGTGACAGAGTATACATTTTTCTCCAGTGTACATGGATCATTCTCAAGAATTGACCATATGTTGGGCCACAAAAATAACATCAGCAAATTCAGAAAAATCGAAGTTATACCAAGCATATTTTCTGATCATAAAGTCTTGAAACTAGAATTCAACTGCAAAAAAAGAGGAAAGAAACCCCACAAAAATGTGGAAACTAAACAACATACTTTTAAAAAATGAATGGGTCAAAGAAGAAATAAGCGCAGAGATCAAAAGATATGGACAGACAAATGAAAATGACAATATAACATATCCGAATCTATGGGATGCAGCAAAAGCAGTGATAAGAGGGAAGTTCATATCACTTCAGGCTTCTATGAACAAACAAGACAGAGCCCAAGTGAACCACTTAACTTCACATCTTAAGGAACTAGACAAAGAAGAACAAAAACAACCCAAAACCAGCTGAAGAAAGGAGATAATAAAAATCAGAGCAGAAATAAATGAAATAAAGAACAGAAAAACTATAGAAAAAATTAATAGAACAAGGAGCTGGTTCTTTGAAAAGATCAACAAAATTGACAAACCCTTGGCAAGACTTACCAAGGAAAAAAGAGAAAGGACTCATATAAACAAAATCCAAAATGAAAGAGGAGAAATCACCACGGATATCATAGATATACAAATGATTATTGTAGACTACTATGAAAAACTATATGCACTAAATTCAACAATCTAAAAGAAATGGATAAATTCCTAGAACAATACAATCTTCCTAGACTGAGTCAAGAAGAAGCAGAAAGCCTAAACAGACCAATTAGTAGGGAAGAAATAGAAAAAAACTATTAAAAACCTCTCCAAAAATAAAAGTCCAGGCCCAGACAGTTATACTAGTGAATTCTATCAAACATTCAAAGAAGACTTGGTTCCTATTCTACTCAAAGTCTTCCAAAAAATTGAAGAAGAAGCAATACTTCAAACACATTTTATGAGGCCAACATAACCCTCATACTGAAACTGGGCAAGGATAACACAAAAAAAGAAAACTACAGACCAGTATCTCTAATGAATGAAGATGCTAAATTACTAAACAAAATACTAGCAAATCGAATACAACGACACATTAAAAAAATAATACATCATGATCAAGTGGGATTCAGCTCAGAATCTCAAGGATGGTTCAACATATGTAAAATGGTTAACGTAATACACCATATCAACAAAACAAAGAACAAAAACCATATGATCTTATCAATACATGAAGAAAAGGCATTCAATAAAATACAACACAATTTTATGTTTAAGACTCTCAACAAAATGGGTATAGAAGGAAAATATCTCAACATGATAAAGGCCATATATGATAAACCATTAGCTAACATCATATTAAATGGCACAAAACTGAAGGCTTTCCCCCTTAAATCAGGAACAAGATAGGGTTGTCCACTCTCTTCACACTTATTTAATGTGGTGCTGGAGGTTCTAGCCAGAGCAATCAGACAAGACAAAGAAATAAAAGGCATCCATATCGGAAAAGAAGAAGTAAAGGTATCACTTTTTGCAGATGACATGATCCTATACATCGAAAACCCCAAAGAATCTACAAAAAGACTACTAGAAACAATAAGCCAATACAGTAAGGTCGCAGGATACAAAATTAACATACAAAAGTCCATAGCCTTTCTATATGCCAACAATGAAACATTTGAGAACAAACTCAAAAAAATAATCCCCTTCACGATTGCAACAAAAAAATAAAATACCTAGGAATAAACATAACGAAGAATGTAAAGGACCTATATAATGAAAACTACAAAGCATTGTTAAGGGAAATCGAAAAAGATACAATGAGATGAAAGAATATTCCTCGTTCTTGGATAGGAAGAATAAATATAATCAAAATGGCCATATTACCCAAAGCAATATACAAATTTAATGCAATTCCCATCAAAATTTCAATGACATTTTTTAATGAAATGGAACAAAAAATCATCAGATTTATATGGAACTATAAAAAACCCCGAATAGCCAAAGCAATCCTAAAGAAAAAGAACGAAGCTGGGGGCATTACAATACCTGACTTCAAACTATACTATATTATACAGCCCCAACAATCAAAACAGCATGGTATTGGCAGAAAAATAGACATTCGGACCAATGGAACAGAATAGAAAGTCCAGAAATAAAACCACATATATATGGTCAAATAATTTTTGATAAAGGGGCCAACAACACACAGCGGAGAAAAGAAAACTTCTTCAACAAATGGTGCTGGGAAAACTGGAAAGCTACATGCAAAAGAAACTCGACTACAGTATGTCCCCTTGTACTAAAATTAATTCAAAATGGATCAAAGACCTAAATATAAGACCTGAAACAATAAAGTACATAGAAGAAGACATAGGTTCTAAACTCATGGACCTTGGTTTTAAAGAGCATTTTATGAATTTGACTCCAAAGGCAAGGGAAGTGAAGGCAAAAATAAATGAATGGGACTACATCAGACTAAGAAGTTTTTGCTCAGCAAGGAAAATTGACAAAATAAATGACAGCCAACTAAATGGGAAATGACATTTTCAAACAACAGCTCAGATAAGGGCCTAATATCCAAAATATATAAAGAACTCATAAAATTCAACAACAAACAAACAATCCAGTAAAAAAATGGGAAGAGGACATGAACAGACACTTCTCCAAAGAAGAAATACAAATGGCCAACAGATATATGAAAAGATGCTCATCTTCATTAGTTATTAGAGAAATGCAAATCAAAACTACAACGAGATACCAACTCATGCCTGTTAGATTAACTATTATTAACAAGACAGGTAATAGCAAATGTTGGAGAGGCTGTGGAGAAAAAGGAACCCTCATTCACTGTTGATGGGAATGTAAAGTAGTACAACCATTATGGAAGAAAGTATGGTGGTTCCTCAAAAAACTGAAAGTAGAACTACCCTATGACCCAGAAATCCCTCTACTGGGTATATACCCCCAAAACTCAGAAACATTGATACGTAAAGACACATGCAGCCTCATGTTCATTGCAGCATTGTTCACAGTGGCCAGGACATGGAAACAACCAAAAAGCCCGTCAATAGATGACTGGATAAAGAAGATGTGGCACATATATACTATGGAATACTACTCAGCCATAAGAAATGATGACATTGGATCATTTACAACAAAATGGTGGTTTCTTGATAACATTATATGGAGTGAAATAAGTAAATCAGAAAAAACCAAGAACTGCTTTATTCCATACGTAGGTGGGACATAAAAATGAGACTAAGTGACATTGACAAGAGTGTGGTGGTTACGGCTGGGGGGGGGGGGGAGTGAGAGGGGAAGGAGGAGGGGGAAGGGCACAAAACAAAGAAAACTAGATAGAAGGTGACGGAGAACAATCTGACTTTGGGTGATGGGTATGCAACATAATTGATTGACAAGATAACCTGGACATGTTTTCTTCGAACATATGTACCCTGATTTATTCATGTCACCCCATTAAAATTAATTAAAAAAGATGTGTTAATAAATAAACATAAATTCAAAGAATTCAGCCAAAGCAGTACTTAGAGAAATTTTGAGCCTTATGTGCAAATATAAGGAAAAAACTCCTAAAAATTAATGACCTAGCCATTCAGGTCAAGAAGCTGATATTGAATATATTTTAAGTTAAGTTTGCATTAAATTCTGAAGAAAATGCCCAAGTTTTATAAAGTAGTTATACATTTTGCACTTCCAACAGAAATGCAGAAAGGATCCATTTTCTCTACAGGATTTGATATTATCAGTCTCTTTAACTATACCCATTTTAGTCGAGTGCAGTTGTTTCATATTATGGTTTTAATTTTTTTAATGATTAATGATGGTGAACATCTTTTTCCATGTGTGTATTATTATTAATTTTCTAATATAAATTTTTTCACATTTTTTGCCCTTTTTTAAATAATTTTTTAATGTTTAGTTATAAGAGTTCTTTATATATACTAATAAAAGTTCTTTATTAGACATATTATTTTCATATTATTCCATGTGTGTGGCTTTTATTTTCAACTCTTTGATGGTATAATTTGAAATCAAAAATATTTTTTTCTTATATTTTCTTTTCTTTTTTTTTTTTTTTTTTTGTTTTTTTCTGAAGCTGGAAACGGGGAGGCAGTCAGACAGACTCCCACATGCGCCCGACCGGGATCCACCCGGCATGCCCACCAGGGGGTGATGCTCTGCCCATCCGGGGCGTCACTCTGTCGCGACCAGAGCCACTCTAGTGCCTGGGGCAGAGGCCAAGGAGCCATCCCCAGTGCCCAGGCCATCTTTTGCTTCAATGGAGCCTCGGCTGTGGGAGGGGAAGAGAGACACAGAGGAAGGAGAGGGGGAGGAGTGGAGAAGCAGATGGGTGCCTCTCCTGTGTGCCCTGGCCAGGAATCGAACCCGGGACTTCCGCACACCAGGCTGACGCTCTACCACTGAGCCAACCACTAGGGCCTTTTTCTTATATTTTCTGATGTTCACTTACCTATTTTGTTTTACTTTTATGTAGTATCTTTTATGACCATGATAAAAACTATTTCTCTAATTGAAAGTCACAAGATTGTTTCTATGTTTTCTTCTTTGCTTTAAGTCTTACATCTAAAGCTAATCAAAAGCTAATTTATATAGTTAGATAGATAGATTAGATAGATAGATAGATAGATAGATAGATAGATAGATAGATAGATAGATAGATATGATGTGAGTTAAGGTTATAAATCCTAAGTTTATTTTGTTTGTTATTATTTTTTGAGTTGTTTATTATATTTTTTTGCATATTGATATCCAAATCATCCCAGGACTATTTATTTAAAAGTCTATACTCTACCCATAATTTGCTTTTTATTGTTGTTGAAAGTTTATTAACAACAATAGAAGGGTTTATATCTGGTCTCTCCAGCTGTTTCATTGAACTATACTTCCTATCCTTAGTCCAAAGCTACATTGTCTTGACTATTGTACCTCTTTAGTCAGTTTGAAATCAGACAGTTGAAATTCTCCAAAATTTTTTTCACTTTTATATTATTCTACTTAATCTTATAAAATGAGTACATTTGTCTTCATTCACAGATGAATAAACAATGTTTGGGAAGTGACATAAGTGAACGTAAGTCACACAAGTAGTAATTGACAGAATTGGATTTCAACTGAGGTCTATCTGTCCCCTGTTCCCTGACTCTTTCAGTGGCATCTCCTGCTTCCTCAGTCACCATTTCTCATTTCCCACATCCACATGTGGCCTCTGTGCAAGACCGAGAAAGCCAGCACTCCTCGGACACATACCCCAAGAGAACAGTTGTAGTCATGAAAGCCTGCTTGGATTCGTGAGATAATCTTCAAACACAAGTAAATACAAAGCAGTTCTGTTCTCTCCAAGAACCAAGATCTGATCACTCAGTTTGGCTAAGTACAAAGTTGTAATATATCTCTTGGGAAGAAAAATATCCAAATATGATTCTCAACCTTGGATTGGAGACCTTTTTAACTCTATGGGACAATTTTCCACCTGTTCAGGTGCCACCATTCCAGGTGATCCATTCTAAGGGGAAGACAGCAATCTGGCCACTGCTTTGCCTCCAACTCACATGAGCTTGTGTTTTGGCACAATTAATCTATGCTCTTAGCTGATCCTTCTTGCCAAATGCTCTTCCTTCATGCCGTACCAGGCTCCATGTGTGATGGAAGTTTCCATTGTCGCATCTGGCATGGGTTTGAGTACATTTCCTGTCTTCCCTCTGAGCTGCATGTCCTGCAGTTAGTTCATGTGTGCCTAAATGAGTCACTGTTTCTTGGAAGGCTTGGCTCAAGACAAAGGTTTGTTGTGCTCTCCCCTAGGGTGACAGAATTGAACCTGGTTGTCATATATTGAGCATCTCTTCATCTGAATGGAAACAATGGACAAATACAAATACCATCATTTAATGTGAACATCCTGCTCTACATCCATGTTTATTTCTACTAATATTATGCAATCTTACGTAGGCAGAGTTTACTTGTTGTAGAGTGTGAGATAGTTCAACTACAGTAACAGCATTGACTGACATGACTTTCAACAGAACAATACATGTTTACTGAGGGAGGGTAACCTACGCAAAGTTTCTATTGCTGTCTAAACCAAACTTACAAGCCTAAGACGTAAGAAATTTCTTAAAACATACAACCCATATCAGTTTATCTTTGCTGTGTAACAAATAGCCTCAAAGCTTAGTATCCTAAAACAATCAATCTGTACTCATTAATTTAGGGTTCCTTGGACTAGCAGTTTAAGTTGGGCTCCACTGAGTGACTTTCCTACTTGTCTTCCTGGAAGTGAGCATAGTTAGGACTGGACATCTAAGATGGTCTCTCTTTAATCCCCCATGGCTGTCAGCTGGGCTCCTTGACTGTGCTTCATAAGACCTTTCCAGCAGGCTGGCTCAGAATCAGGGTTTCAGCTCTGAGCACAGTCAGAAGATGGAAGCCACAATGCACCAGCATATTTCAATTCTGAGGTATATTTCTTATTTTTCTATTGTCCCCATTTGTCTGCCAAGCTCTGATTCAGAGTAGAGAAGTCAGTGCCATCTTTTGATAAAAGGACTGAAAACAATACTTAGAAATTTACCACACACCCAACACTTCTCATAGTCATCACTCCCCGTAGTGCTCTTCAGGTCAGTCCTTTTCTCTCATTTTCTATAAAATTGTGCTCTTTATTTTTGCACATTTTAACTGGATGATTTATCCATTCACTCAATAAATTTTACTGAGTTCCTACTATGTGGCAAGCCTTAGTTTTAAGTAGTAGAGACAGGAAAATAGAGCTCTAAAAGGATTTCAGTGCCATTCAGAGGAAGATCACGAGATCAATAGTACAAAAAGTGTCTTTAGTAATAAAGGAAAATATTCCAGTGAGTGAGTTTGTAGAAGGCACCTGGAGGAGACATGACCAGGGCCTTACAGGATGGGATGAACTTTTTCAAAGAATAGGAGGGGAGAGCTTTCAATAAGCATTTACAGGGCATTTCCATAATCAGAATTGCATGGCGGAGGGACTGTTGGAGCTGGAATGTGAGAGATGGATTGGGATACATTAAAAACTTTCAACACTAACTTGGAGGAGACAGTGGCTAAGGTCTTAGAGATGGCAATGGAAAAAAAAAAGAGAGAGGTTTAAGAGATCTAGTGAAAATAAAATCTACAGAAATTGGTGGCTGATTGTGCATGCTGTCATAAAGCAGAGGCAGAATGGAGGGAGGGAGAGACCATGAGGCCCTTCCCAGCCCATTGTCCTGAATTCTCTGTCTTCATCACTCCTGCTCCACCACCCCATCCTGCTCCCACAATGCCATGCTGCCACATGTAAGATCCCAGTTGCCAGGGGTATGACCAGTATCCACAGCCACCATCACAGCTGCCTGGCCCATGCAGGTTTGCATTTGATTTGGACAGACAGTAATGAAACAACGGAACCAAGAACTGGTGGGCCATTAGCTTTAATCCTTGTTTGTACCTGGCAGGAAAGAAATATACATAGTGGGAAAACACTTCCCTTTCCATTCAGGGCTCCCAAAGCCACTGACTCATCCGAGTTTTCTAGAATCAAAGGTTTCTACCTCACCAGCCTTATTCACTTCTGTTTCCTATCTCCTTCTCTCTGCACAAATTCTGCACAAATTGGCTTCTCCTTCAGCACCCTGCCATCTTGGCTGCTTCTCCTTGCAATGCTAATTTCAGGAACCGAGAGAGAGAAAGCCCCTGGTCTGTACCATTTTATAGTGTAGAAATCAAAACCTTTAAGCCAATATACAAATAAGGAAGTCTCTGATACAAAGCCACTTATCTGAGGCATAATGGGATTCCTCATAAGAGTGCACCACCCCACACCATGCAGCAGTCAAGGGTGCGGGGAAAAGCTTAGTTTTGAAAAGATCTTAGTATTAAAAGGGTGGAAAGGCTTAGTCTTAAAACTAAACCTTAGGCTATAATGACTTTGCCAACTTACAGCCTGTCTCCCACACCCAATGCTAACTATAAGCGAGCAAAACATATATACCATATTTACAAACTTATTTGACCAACACCAGACATGGCCCTGCTGAGAACTTGGACAGGCTGTTCCCAGGTTATCCACTGGCTCACTTTCTTACTTCCGTACTCTGCATTGAAGCCCTTTCACTGTGGAACTTAACCCCACCATCCTGCTCCCTAGTCTCATTGTCTTACCTCCCCCATGGCCTTTATAACTCTCTACACAGGTTCCATATCATTTACTTATTTACTATAGTTCATTATACATTGACTCTTTCCTCCTCCACTAAAATGGAAAAAAGAAATGATGAAAGAAAAAATTTAATTATTTTTTTCACAAATATATCTCCTGTGCCTAGAGCAGTGTCTGTCACATAACAGGTACCCAATAGTTGCTAGTCAAATGTATAATGTCAAATGATCCAGAAGCAGAAGGATGCCATGCCCAGGGTTTTGACAACCTGGAGGACAGCCTATAAGAATCACTCAATAATAACACACATTGTAGAAGGAGGGGAGTAGGCTGCGCAGAGAATGAAGGAAGGTGGTGGTGACCAAGTAAAGACCACAGTTGGAACCGGGGTGCCTGCAAAAGGAAGTGGACACAGAGGTTTGTTAGAGAAAATGGGCAGCTCAGGGAAAACCTTTCACAATAGAGTAAACTGAGCTGCGGTACAGGGTGTGAGGTAAAGGTCAAAGAGGAGCGGAAGTAGGAGATAAAGAAAAGATAGATGCTGACTGATGGACAAGAAACCGAGAAAGCAGGAGGAGCGGGTTCAGGAACAAGAGGAATCTGGCTGTGATAAGAAGCAGGCAGGCCACAGTGCAGCTGGAGAGTAGGGAGCTAAAGCTCCCTCACTGGCCTTTGTTTTCTTGGCAAAGCAGGAGCCTGGCCATCCCCAAGGGAGAGAGGGGGAGACTGCTGGAAGTCTGATGGAGAAGAAATATTGGAATGATGCTCAAGGGCCTGTGGCAAGAAGAACCTGACGTAGACACACTGAAGGCCATCTGGCAGCATGGAAGGGTCAATCAGGCTGTCAGCCCCTTGAAAGTGCTTCTTCAATGTCTCCCATGTTGCCTGTCATTGCACATTGCAGGCAGCCTATGTAGGCAGCCAAGACGATGCTTCCCACATCAGACAAACTGGCCACGCTACTTAACCTTCTGCACCTGCAAGTAGAGGCTGTCAACAGTGTCTTCCTTGGAGTAGCATAGGCCTGGACTTGGTAAGCACTCAATAAAGGATCCTTCTCATCTTCTCCTGTGGTACTGATGGGCAGATAAAATATTTATATATTATGGTCACTTTGTTAAAGATGGCGCTGCCACTTCACAATTTGGGTTTGTTGCCCTGTGTCAGCCATATGCAGCAGGCATATTTAATAAATTTCCTCCTTTAATAAAACTTTTCAAAAACTTATTTGGACTACGTGCCTCTATAAACACCCATGGATTTGTGGATTTAGCTACTTTACAACATTTGGCGCCACGTGGGACCTATGGTATTTTGTGTCACTGGGTAGAGGCACCACGAATCAGACGGATTCTCTGGGGAGCTGCCTGAGACCCGCTTGAAGAAGATCGAGGAGAGGTGTACCACCTGAGACTTCCAGAGCTCCCAGTCTTCCTGTGAGGTCCGGACAGTTCCCTTGTAGACACCTCTGGTTCCCAAATTTGACAATTTGGACTATTCAGAAGAGAAATAAAGGAGGCGAGACAGACAGACAGGAAGGGAGAGAGTGTCAATCTCTTCTGTCACTGAGCTGGGCCAGCTTCAGGAAGAAGTCAATGACAAGACATTGAGACCAGGGAGGTTCACACTGAATTTGTGCAGACCACAGAAGAACTGCAGAGCTGAAAGGCATTGGACCATTTCCATACATTGCATTCTCATGGCAGCAGCTAGTAGCTTGATTGGCTCAAGTATGGCCCAGGTGCTGAGGATAGCTCTGTTGGAGTGCATCAGTATCAAGTACCAAAAAAAGGTGTAATGCAGAAGATAGAGACCAGAGAAGTTCACACTGGATTCCATTGACTAAAGACTTTGATTTTGGTTTGTGGAACCAAAACACATTTGACTATTCCTGTTTATTAGATTCTCACTGCAGCAGGCATCTACTTAGAACTAGACTCTGGAAGTCAAGCAATGGGACTCATTCTCTGTCTGAGAATCATTAACATCCTGATTCAAATAATTGAGATTTGGAGAGACCTGAAGATGGCAGCAGAGTAGGCAGATGCACAGACTCCCAGCTCACACCATCAAACTGGATTATAAACTAATTTATGAACAATCAGTGTGAAAAACCAAATATGGACTATAAGAACAGCTTTCAAAAACCAAGGAGCAAAGAAGAAGCCACAAAAAACCTGGTAGTAAGCACCTGAATCTCCCCTGCTTACAGGAATGGGGAAAGGGGGGGGAGGCTGGGCTCTCACTCCAAGGAAAAGAGCAGTAAATACTGCTCACAGCCACTTGCCTGGTGACAGGGAACGAGGTGTGTTAAAAGGGCCTGCTTGTCTTCCAAAAAGAAAGGAGAGAGAGAGAGACGGATGGTGAGGGGGAGAGGAATATAGGTGATAACATGAAAAGCTAACTCATTCAGTGCTGGAGGCAGCCATAACTGGGGGAAGGGCTGATTCTTCCACAAAGCAAAATACAAAAGTACTTCCAGGTCACAAAGATACAGACATCTCTCCAGCTCCAATCAGTGCAACAAGACACAGCTGAAAACAAGAAGTGGGGAGGAGAGGCAGTAACTCAGGTCTCCATGGAGATCTGAGATACACCTCCTCCTACTGAAGCTGAGAAAACAACCTGCCCCCAGAGAGATTAACTAGCAGAAAAGGACTTCAGAGCTTCAGGTCACACTGACCACATTCCTGGATATAGCTTCAAGTAAGCCCCCTGCTGAGGTCAGCAAACAAGACAATCACATGTTAAGAAAACAAACAAATCAAGACTTCAAAGCAGCCTAAATCCTAAGTTAATTACAAATAATAGCTGATGCCAACCCAAGAAGATCTAGAAATAACACAAGTAAAAACTGGAGGCAGACAACACCAAGCCTAGACTCAACCAGCTCCACAATAACACCCAAACACCCAGACACAACGAGAAGACAAAGAAGTGCAATCCAAATGAAACCAAAAGAGAAACCTTCAGGAGATGAACTGAGTGATATGGAAATAATCAAACTTCCAGATGCAGACTTTAAAATAATGATTGTAAGGATGCTTAGGGATCTTAGAACAACAATAGATGGTCATCACAAACACCTAAATAAAGAAATAGCAAGTATAAAAAAGGATATTGAAATATTAAAAAAGAATCAGTCAGAGATGACAAATACAATATCAGAAATAAAGACCACAATGGAAGGAATTAAAAACAGGATGGATAGAGCTGAGGATTGAATCAGGAAGTTGGAGGACAACTGGAATGAAGGCATGAAAGCAGAGAAGAAAAAGGAAAAGAGACTCAAAAAGTCTGAGAAAACTCTTAGACAGCTCTGTGACAACATAAAGAGAAATAACATCCACATCATAAGGGTTCCTGAAGAAGAAGAGAAAGAACAAGGAATAGAGGCTTTGTTTAATCATATCATAGCTGAAAACTTCCCTAAATTAATGCAGGAGAAACTCTCACAAATTCAATAAGCACAGAGAACTCTACTAAAAAGAAACCTACACCAAGACACATACATCATAATTAAAATACCAAAGCTAAGTGATAAAGAGAAAATATTAAAAGCTGTGAGAGAAAAAAAGGCTATCACCTACAAAAAAGCCCCCATAAGGATGGCATCAGATTTCTCAACAGAAACACTTGAAGCCAGAAGGGAATGGCAAGAAATATTCAAAGTAATGCAGAACAAGAACCTACAACTAAGACTACTTTATCCAGCAAGGCTATCATTTAAAATTGAAGGAGAAATAAAAAGTTTCCCAGACAAAAAAAACAAAAACAACAAAAAAAAAAAACTCAAGGAATTTATTACAACCAAACCAATGCTACAGGAAATGTTAAGGGGCATGGTGTAAACAGATCAAAGTGGGAAAATAATATAGCAAAAGAGGAATACAGCTTTAAAGAATAAAATGGCAATAAACAACTACATATCAATAATAACCTTAAATGTAAATGGATTAAATGATCCAATCAAAAGACATAGGGTTGCTGCATGGATAAGAAAACAGGACCCATACATATGCATCTACAAGAGACACACCTTAAAACAAAAGATGCACATAGGTTGAAGGTAAAAGGATGGGAAAAAAACATTTCATGCAAATGGAAATGAAAAAAAAGCTGGGGTAGCAATACTTATATCAGACAAAATGGACTTTAAAACAAAGAGCATAGTAAGAGATAAAGAAGGCCACTACATAATGACAAAGGGAGCAATCCAACAGGAAGATATAACTATTATAAATACCTACGCACCTAAAATAGGAGCGTCTAAATATATAAAGCAGACTTTGATGGATATAAAGAGTGAGATCAACAGCAACACTATAATAGTAGGGGATTTTAATACCCCACTAACATCACTAGATAGATCCTCAAGAAAGAAAATTAACAAAGAAACAGCAGACTTAAAGGACACACTAGATCAACTCAATTTAATAGATATCTTCAGAACCTTTCACCCTAAAGCAGCAGAATATACATTCTTTTGAAGTGCTCATGGTACATTTTCTAGGATAGACCACATGTTAGGCCACAAAAGTGGTCTCAACAAATTTAAGAAGATTGAAATCATATCAAGCACTTTCTCTGATCACAATGGCATGAAACTAGAAATCAACCACAACAGAAAAGCTCAAAAATTCTCAAACACATGGAAACTAAATAGCAGGTTGTTAAATAACAAATGGATTAAGAATGAGATCAAAGAAGAAATAAAAAAATTCCTAGAAACGAATGATAATGAGTATACAACAACTCAAAATTTATGGGAAACAGCAAAAGCAGTACTGAGAGGGAAGTTTATAACACTACAGGCACACTTTAAGAAGCTAGAAAAAATTCAAATAAACAACTTAACCCTGCATCTAAAAGAACTAGAAAAAGAACAGCAAGTAAAGCCTAAATGTAGTAGAAGGAAGGAAATAATAAAGATCAGAGCAGAAATAAATGACATAGAGACTAAAGAAACAATACAGAGGATCAATGAAAGTAGGAGCTGGTTTTTTGAAAAGGTAAACAAGATTGATGAACCTTTAACTAGACTCACCAAGAAAAAGAGAGAGAAGACTCAAATAAATAAAATTAGAAATGAGAGGGGAGAAATAACAACTGAAACAACAGAAATACAAAGGATTGTACGAAAATACTATGAAGAACTGTATGCCAAAAAACTCGACAACCTAGATGAAATGGACAAATTCCTTGAAACATACAATCTTCCAAAATTCAATCTGGAAGAATCAGAAAACCTAAACAGATTGATTACACCAAATGAGATCGAAACAGTTATCAAAAAACTCCCAAGAAAGAAAAGTCCTGAGCCAGATGGCTTTACAAGTGAATTCTACCAAATATTCAAAGAAGAACTAACTCCTATCCTTCTCAAGCTATTTCAAAAAATTCAAGAGGAAGGAAGACTTCCAAGCTCCTTTTATGAGGCGAGCATAATTCTGATTCCAAAACCCGGCAAAGACAACACAAAGAAAGAAAATTATAGGCCAATATCCCTGATGAATATACATGCTAAAATCCTCAACAAAATATTAGCAAACCGGATCCAACAATATATGGAAAAAATCATACACCATGATCAAGTGAGATTTATTCTGGGGAGGCAAGGCTGGTACAATATTTGCAAATCTATCAATGTTATTCATCACATAAACAAAAGGAAGGAGAAAAACCACATGATAATTTCAATAGATGCAGTAAAAGCATTTGATAAAATCCAGCACCTATTCATGGTCAAAACTCTCAGCAAAGTGGGAATACAGGGAACATACCTCAACATGATAAAAGCCATCTATGACAAACCCACAAGCCAACATCATACTCAATGGGAAAAAATTAAAAGCAATCCCCTTAAGATCAGGAACAAGGCAGGGGTGCCCCCTTTCACCACTCTTATTCAACATAGTCCTGGAAGTCCTAGCCACAGCAATCAGACAAGAAGAAGAAATAAAAGGCATTCAAGTTGGAAAAGAAGTAAAGCTATCATTATTTGCAGATGATATGATATTGTATATAGAAAATCCTAACGCCTCAGTCAAAAAAAACTACTGGACCTGATAAATGAATTCAGCAAGGTGGCAGGATATAAAATTAATACTCAGAAATCAGAGGCATTTTTATACACCAACAGTGAACAGTCAGAAAGAGAAATTAAGGAAACAATCCCCTTCACTATTACAACCAAAAAAATAAAGTACCTAGGAGTACATTTAACCAAGGAGACTAAAGACTTGTACTCGGAAAATTATAAAACATTGATAAAAGAAATCAAGGAAGATACAAACAAGTGGAAGCATATACCATGCTCATGGTTAGGAAGAATAAATATCATTAAAATGTCTATATTACCCAAAGTAATTTATAAATTCAATGCAATACCAATTAAAATACCAATGACATACTTTAAAGATATAGATCACATATTCCAAAAATTTATATGGAACCAAAAGAGAACACGAATAGCCTCAGCAATCTTAAAAAAGAAGAATAAAGGGGGAGGTATCACACTTTCTGATATCAAGCTATACTACAAGGCCATTGTACTCAAAACAGCCTGGTACTGGCATAAGAACAGGCATATAGATCAATGGAACAGAACAGAGAACTCAGAAATAAACCCACAGCTCTATGTACAACTGATACTTGACAAAGGAGGTAAAGGCATACAATGGAGTAAAGACAGCCTCTTCAACAAATGGTGTTGGGAAAATTGGACAACAACCTGCAAAAAAATGAAACTAGACCACCAACTTACACCATTCACAAAAATAAACTCAAAATGGATAAAAGACTTAAATGTAAGGCGTGACACCATAAGCATCTTAGAAGAAAACATAGGCAGTAAGCTCTCCGACATCTCTCGCAGCGATATATTTGCTGATTTATCTCCACGGGCAAGGGAAATAAAAGACAGGATAAACAATGGGACTATATCAAGCTAAAAAGCTTTTGCACAGCCAAAGACAATAAGACAAACTACACAGTGGGAGAACATATTTGACAGTACGTCTGATGAGGGGTTAAAAACCAAAATTTATAAGAACTTGTAAATCTCAACACCAGAAAGACAAACAATCCAATCAAAAAATGGGCAAAAGAAATGAATAGACACTTTTCCAAAGAGGATATACAGATGGCCAATAGGCATATGAAAAAATGCTCAACATCACTAATCATTAGAGAAATGCAAATTAAAACCACAATGAGATACCACCTCACACCGGTCAGAATGGTGCTCATCAACAAAATAACACAGAATAAGTGCTGGCGAGGATGTGGAGAAAGGGAACCCTTCTACACTGCTGGTGGGAATGCAGACTGGTGCAGCCTCTTTGGAAAACAGTATGGAGATTCCTCAAAAAATTGAAAATCGAACTGCCTTTTGACCCAGCCATCCCACTTTTAGGAATATACCCCAAGGACACCATAGAACGGTTTCAGAAGGAGAAATGTACCCCATCTTTATAGCAGCATTGTTCACAACAGCGAAGATCTGGAAACAGCCCAAGTGTCCGTCAGAGGACGAGTGGATTAAAAAGCTTCGGTACATATATACTATGGAATACTACTCAGCCATAAGAAATGATGACATCGGATCATTTACAATAACATGGATGGACCTTGATAACATTATACGGAGTGAAATAAGTAAATCAGAAAAAAACTAAGAACTATATGAACCAATGCATAGATGGGACATAAAAATGAGACTCAGAGACATGGACAAGAATGTGATGGTAACAGGGAGTGGGGTGGAGGGGTGGGGAAAGGGCGAGGAAGGAGAGGGAGGGAGTGGGGGGAGGGTAGGGGCACAAAGAAAACCAGATAGAAGGTGACGGAGGATGATTTGACTTTGAGTGAGGGGTATGCAGCATAATCAAAGGTCAAAATAATCTGGAGATGTTTTCTCGGAACATATGTACCCTGATTTATCAATGTCACTGCATTAAAATTAATAAAAATAAGATTAAAAAAAAATTCGACCTGGAATGCTGAGGTTGCCGGTTCAAAACCCTGGGCTTGCCTGGTCAAGGCACATATGGGAGTTAATGCTTCCTGCTCCTCCCCCCTTCTCTCTCTCTCTCTGTCTCTCTTCTCTAAAATGAATAAATAAAAATAATTAATTAAAAAAAAAAGATGGCGCTGCCCACGTGGAAGCCTGGGGCTTGGTTTTAGGACTAAGCCTTTCCCATCCTTTTTGATGTGTGGTGGTATAATCCCATTATGCTTCAGATAAGTGACTTTGTATTAGAGACTTCCCTATTTTTTATATTGGATTAAAGGTTTTGATTTCTGTACTATAAAGTGGGGTTCTCTCGGTTCCTGGGATTAGCATTAGAGGAGAGAACAGAGAGGAGAGCAGAGTAAGGCCATGTGGAGGAGAGGAAAAGCAGCCAAGATGGTGGAGTGCTGAGTGAGAAGCCAGTTTGTGCAGTTTGTGCAGAGAGAAAGAGATGGGGAACAGAGGTGAATAAATCTGGTGAGCTAGAAACCTTTGATTCTAGGAAACTCGGATAAGTCAGTAACTTTGTGAGCACTGAATTAGTGGGTCTTGGAGCCGTGTGTGTGTGTGTGTGTGTGTGTGTGTGTGTGTGTGTGTGGTGTTTTTGTTGTTTTTGTATTTTTCTGAAGCTGGAAACGGGGAGGCAGTCAGACAGACTCCCGTGTGTGTGTGTGTGTGTGTGTGTGTGTGTGTGTGTGTGTGTGTGGTGTTTTTGTTGTTTTTGTATTTTTCTGAAGCTGGAAACGGGGAGGCAGTCAGACAGACTCCCGCATGTGCCTGACCAGGATCCACCCGGCATGCCCACCAGGGGGCGATGCTCTGCCCATCTGGGGCGTCGCTCTGCCGCAATCAGAGCCATTCTAGCGCCTGAGGCAGAGGCTACAGAGCCATCCTCAGCGTCTGGGCAAACTTTGCTCCAATGGAGCCTTGGCTGTGGGAGGGGAAGAGAGAGACAGAGAGGAAGGAGAGGGGGAGGGGTGGAGAAGCAGATGGGCACTTCTCCTGTGTGCCCTGGCCAGGAATTGAACCCAGGACTCCTGCATGCCAGGCCGATGCTCTACCACCGAGCCAATCGGCCAGGGCCAGTGTGTTTTACTTGCTCGCCGGGTGCAAGCTAGGATTAAAGGTAATGGCCCAGCAATTTGTGGCTCCATTGTTTCATTACTGTCTGTTCGAATCTAATGCAAACTTGCATGTGAATGGCCATGCTGGTGGCTCCTGGCTTTACAGGTACACACCACCGATGTCTACTATAAGAATTTGCATACTGTCAGTGCAGAAGAAAAATTCTGAGAGACAAAATGCTAATAGTCTGTGTATTATGATTAGTGTGTGCCTGCAAAAATCACTTTCAAGATAGGACTGCCTTCACACATCAGAACAAGAATAATGAAGAAATATTAGTTGAATCATAGCCAAAATCCTGACCTCTGAACAGGGAGAAAACTTCCCTCTCTCTGACTCTCTGTGTCTCTGTCAAAAAAAAAAAATCTAACTATTATCTAACTTCTGATTTCTAGAAGACAAAATCAAGGCCCAGGGCCATGAGGATCCTGCCCAAGGCTACACCACAGCTTGGATTTTTGATACCATCCAAGTGGTCAAGCAGTTTGTACTTTGTCCGGAAAGAATTGCAAAGTTATCAGCAGGAAGTTTTTAATAAAACAGCCTTGGGGTCCCAGGAAACAAAAGGCCCCACCCCTCTGGAAGATTATTACCAACAATGCCAACATCACAAACATACCTTTGCAACATCATCATTCACAAACATGATGTGTATCGGTCACATTGTACAATAAAGGTTCAAGACAAAACAATAAACTTTATGTAGCACTGAAGTCTCTAGAAGATGAGTGTTAACACGTCTAGGACACAGCTGCCAATTGTACATTCAATCATATTCACCTTCCAACGTTAAGATAGGTCAAAGTATGAAGAGATGTCATCAGCCAAGAAATAAAGAAGGAACAGAACCAGAACCATGAGACCTCAGAGGCACACCCACATTTCTTCAGGAGAGTAAAGCTAAGAGGTAACTCAGAACACTAAATATTTGGGACCATATGACTAGAATCTAACTTTATAAACAAAAAATACATAAATATTATCATAAGGTCTTTTTTTTTAAAGCCCACAATAATATATTTTTTAAGTACTCTAAAGATGTTTCTGGGAGGGTATCTGCTGATCTCCACAATCTAGTGGTAACAGGCTAGGTTATTGTGGGCTCCACAGATATTAATAATTATATGCATCCCCAAGAAGTGACAGACAGAAGCCAACAATCTGGGATTAGCCCGGTAACTTTACCAAGAATTAAGCAAGAAGCTGGTTATAGAAAAACTGGGTGTTTGAAATCGAACAGAAGTTTCTGGGGCATAGGGGAGAGGAACTCATTGCCTAAAGCCCAGCTTTTAAGCCAATGCTCCTTTGTTTCTTTCCACAGGTCACGTCACCCTGGGAATTATAACAAGTTAAAACCACATCCTCTGGCAACAATGCACAATGATTTCACATCACATTTGAAGCACAGCCAGTATATGGTCTTTGAGGCTGACTTGAGGACACTGCCCTGGGATGTGGGAAGCCTGGTGAGCACCTGCTCTCTTCCTCTTCAAGTGAAAATGCACAGCAGCCCAGCACCTGGGAGCCCAGAGGTGGCCCAGGGACATTCCTGCCTCTGCTTCCCACCCTCTCACTTGGCACCACCCTTTTGGGGCTTTGGCCATAGATTTCCCAAGTCCAAACAATATTAGTCTAAACATTGGACTATTTAAATATCAATAAAGTGACTAAGTTTTTTTATGGTTTTTAGTGAATTTACATAAGCCAGAACTATTCAAAATATTAAAAAAATATCTTCTCTGAAGACTTCAGAAAAGTTCATGGGAGACGCGTGGTTTTAGGAACATACTCTGCCAGTCTCCATTAGGGACGCACGTCAGGAAAAAATATGGTCATGAGTGTTCATAGGAATTGAGTGGTTGTGTCCCAGCTCCAGGCCACAGTCATCACATGCTTCCTCTCTATGAATGAGCACAAGGTCCTACCAACCTTATCCCTATTTCATGGATGAAGAAATTAAGGATCAGAGAAAGACATTTCACAATATCGTACAACTGGGAGAAGAAAAGCCAGGATGTGAACAAAGGTCTATTTGCTCAGAAGGTACGCTGTGCACCAACTCTCCTGGTGCTGTGAAGGCCACAGAACTGAGGCCTAGATGTTATCTCTAGGGGTTGATGCTTAAGCACTATTCTCTGGCCTCCTTTAAGGGTGTCTAACTCACATGCCAGGGGAAGAAAGGTCAGGAGAGGGTCCGAACCCCTTGCCCAGCTAAGTAAGGAAAGGTCATCCTGGGGGGGGGGGTGCCTAGGTCCTTGTCTGCCCAGTTTTTCCTGTTGCTAGGCACCTGGGGCTTTCTGCCCTAGTGCCCTTCGGTGCCTGACCCACAGTCCTTGCTCTGCCCATGTCTAACTGCCTACCAAGCATTCTATGGCTAAACCACCTTCAAAAAAATGCCAACCTGATCTTCCCAAGTTTGAAGACTCTTCCCAGGTCTAGTCTGCTCTGTTGTGATTGACACAGCGAGAAAGAAGATAGAGATTTTAGAAATCATATCCACATGGATGTCCATCAGCCCCTCCGGTCCCCAGGATCTCCCCTGGGAGAGTCCATGTCATTGCCTAGAGCCCGACTTTAAAGCCAATGCCCCTTTTCCTGCGAGTGTTGTACACAGAGCCAGGAGCTGAGGCTGCTCCAGCCACTGGTTCATCCCCAGTTGCACTGTCAGCCATGTTTACTTTTATTTTAAAGTCAGATTGGATGTAATGCATTGGAAATGCTGTTAATCATTAAGTTGAAAATTCCCCCATAGCTCTTCCTTTCAGCATGACTTTTTGAGCCTTTTGATCTCCTGACTGCTTCCTATATTATAAGTCTAATCCTATATTTATACATACTTCTACATTTCATCAGACAGTGTGATTTAAATTTTCCATCACTTGGAGAATGTAGATGGCCATATTAATCCACTCCCTTATTCTCTATGGTAGGCAGACCATTCATTCCTCTTTTAAAGAAATAAGACCAAAAATGTTTAATGAAAATGACAATACATTTGAAAATATTCAATAATTTAGCATCACAAAAAGTGAACATTGAAGGCCTCTGCTTCCAAAGGCAACCCTAATTAGAGGGCTGCTCATTTTTGCTGGCGTTTTCACATGCAGAAGAGGCCTTATTCAAATGAGGAGACCTTTTGCAGGCAAGGCTCTAATAGAGAGCTTAGTATCGCGGGGCTGCTCGTCTAGGCGGAGGGCGGCGGTGGAGTTAGCTTGTGGATGCAGATTATAGTTATCCTCTTCACACACCGTGGAATTCTTCACGCTCTGGAAATATTTTGCTTATCAGTCAGAAGCAATGATCAACACCTCACCCCCCAGCCCCGGAGAGACTTGGAAATGAGATCATCAATATTCAGATTGAACCGGTTCTCACAGTGCCCGAATGGTAATTTGCTTCTCCAGGAAGGGCTTACTGTATACTTCTTAATGTAAACATTTGACCATGTATCCAATATCAAGTAGAGCAATTAAAAGGAGACTTCCCAGAGAAACATGGCAAGCAGCCACCGTTTGGGGCTCTGGAATTTAAGAACCTTAGAAAGAACGGCCTTTCCTTCTACCTCCAGAAAAGAAGATGAACACTCAGCTCCTTAACAACAAAAAGTAAATATACAAACTTATGACAACCACAGACTATTTTCTCTTTTTGGTTTTTTTTGTTTGTTTGTTTTTTAGATATTTGCTGTGATGACTCCATGAAAGTGACCCCTGCAGGTTCCTGACCCGAGAGTGCTCGAAAACTCCAGGCCACTGAGCTCCTAAGTTATGAGGGTCACTGCTATTTCCATGTCCTGTCTTTCCGTCCAGCCCAGGTTATGTCTGTTCATCCAGAGGAACAGATCCCGACAGACAACTGGGCCTGCATTGTAGGTATGCAGCCTGACTTTCAGAAGGTGGGAAATTGGAAGGAAGGGGCAGTGCTGGGTCAGGGAGACGAGTCTGTTCTCACCTGCAGGAGCTCTCAGGTGTCCAGAGTCAGGAGAGGAGGGTGCTTGTTGTTGTTTTTTGTTTTTAATACTCCTGTGCCTCCTTTGCACACTGACATGTGAAGACCTGCTCAGCTTCTAGAAACCAAGCGAGGAGTTAACTATTCCAGCCAGAGAGCTTCAGTCAGCAGGGAGACCAGGGTACTGGGTGATGGGGTGACAGGTGTCCAGAGGTGGCTCCCAGTGGTCACAGTGTCCCCAGTCCAGCAGCACCCTCCACCCTGAACAGGGCATCTCAGAAATCAAGTGGGGCATAGGGGGGAAGTTTTTTGATATAAGAGAACAAATAGAAAGGAATAGAGTAGAACAAAATAGAAACTATCAGAAGCCATCAAGATCAGCAAACAGGAGCATTATGTACCTTCAATTTTTTATTCACTTGCATGTGTGTAGAGTGTGTGTGTTTTGTGCGTGTGTGGTGTGTATATGCATATTTCATGTGTGTGGGTGTATGTAGGATATGCGGAGTGTTATTTGTGATATGTGGATTGTATGTAGACTGTGTGTGGAGTGTGTGTGTATTTGGTGTGTGGGGTGGTTGTGTATTATGTATAGACATGTAGGCAGTATGTGTATTGTGTGTGTGATGTGTATATAATGTATATGGAGTGTGTGATATGGGCAATACATGGATTATGTGTAGACTATATATGGACTGCGTGTGAGCACATGTGCACACTTATGTCCTCACAGCAGGTGGGAATGTGAAAATTTGGAAAGCCTTGAGGTTGAAGGCACTGTGAGCTTTGGAGACAGACTACGTGGAGTGTCTCTCCTTTCTGCCAAAGGCCTGAGTCAAGGGCAGTAATGGTGGGCACCTGCATGCCCTTTGTGGACAGCCTGCCCCGAAGGCTTGTGGGAAAACTTCCTTGGTTCGTTTGCTGTGTATCCCCCAGCTCAGACCTGGGTCAGCACACACAGGCCCACAGACAGAGTGTCCCTGGGCTCCCCTGAGTGCAATGACAGCCACAGTCTGGGAAAACAATTTGTAACTCAGAGTGATGGGAGGAGGGAAGGACCATGAATCCCTGTAAAGGCAAAGAAAAAAACTATAACTCCCAGGGAATACAGCATGAACTGTCAGAAGCAAACAGGATAAAAAGGTCTAAAAACATAAAAACAATGAGGAGAATTAGACCTATGAGATATTAGATTTATTATAGACCCAATAAGTCAGGGAATTTCTCAGAAGATGAAGAGCATGTCTGAAATCAGTTAGGAGCTAAGGGAAAATTCAGGTGTTGACTGTGTGTGTGAGTTGGGGGAAGAGGATCTGAAATGAGAAAGAAGACAGCTTCGGACCTCCCGACAGAAAAAGGTAAAAATCTTAGTGGATGAAAAGTTTATTATAAATGATTACAAAAATAATAGAAGAAAACAAGAGGAGACAATCCTCACTATTAGGGCAAAAGCCAAAAGCCAAAATAAAGAGATTGATAAACGGGAGTACATAAACATATAATTCTTCTCCATGGGAAATATATTATAAGAAGACTCAAGTCTTTTCAGGTCAGACTACCGCCAAACAGCTTACCTTCCTAGTGGGTGAAAATGTCGTAACAACCCACAAGGAAAAGACCCACAGACAATAAGCACTTGGAGAGAGGCAGTGAGCAGACAGTACAGAGAAGTCAGCACAGAGTCTCTTACACACAAGACAAGGCACTGACCCTCACCCAGAGAGAGGAAGTGGAGGGGAACACACCTGACACCTGTGGGTGGACAAATTCTGACCAGTGGGAGTGCACTTCATAGGAGATGCCGTGAGGAGGTACCTGCCAACCAGAGTTGGTGCAGGGGAAAATAGGAACACATTCTCTTGTGAACAACAGGGCAGTTTCCATTGAAATTGTAAATGCATTTACATTCAACCAAGCAATTCTATTAACATGAAAATAATACACACAAAAATGACATATCTATTCTTTATTTTAAAACTTTTAAGTATAGTTTTTTTTCTAATATTAAAAATGTTATTTCTTTCTAGTTAATATTATTCCTAACATTTGAAAAATTAGAATGTAATTTCCCAAGTGTTCATCAAAAAGGAGTTAAAAGAGTCCTATTTAATTAATGACATAAAGAGAAATACTATGCAGCTGTACATATGAGTAGAAAACCTTTTCTGTGTCAACATAGAAAGAACCCTGAGATGTGCTGATAAGTACAAGAAGCAAGGTGCAGAACAGAGTGCTTAGTAACTTCCCTTTGCAGAAATAAAATGAATGGGGCAGCAAGAAAAATACTTGTCTTTGCTCATATTTGTGTAAACACATCTCTGGAAAATGACAGAAGATGTTCGTATCTGCTGGGCAGATGGAGCAGTGTAAACAGAGAGACTTTTCACCTGGAATCTATTATTTTTTATTCTTTAGTGTTGAACTAAATTATTTTAGTAAAATGATAAGTTAGACATTTATATATCTCTGTATGTACATATGTACAGAAATGGATCTATATGTACATCTTATACAATAAGTATGTATGTATGTAGAGTATAAAACAACACTATTTTATATATATATTATGTGTGTCAAGTGTATAAGACCAACAAGATACTCAAATGAACCATTATGTCAGCCTAGAGTTTCACAGATCCCACTTTGAGAGAATCAGGTTGGACGAAGTTTGGGATTCATCTTCACTTTGGATTCTATGAAATTTTGAAAATAAGTAGAAAGCAAAACATTGTGTTTGCCTCTAGTAGTAAACAGTGAAGGCTCTGGGGCAGGGAGGAGGAATCAAGTGTTCATATCCAAGGTGTTTCAAAGGAATGATTAATAAGACAAATTGAGAGCTTATTGGAAAAATCTGCTTTCACTATACATTTCTCTGATTTTCATGGTTCTACGTATTTGGAGTGGAGTTTTTGAATATTAACAATAGACATGCATGAAACTTCCTATGATCTATGATAGAGCAGGAATGAACAGAAACTTAGGCACTAATATAAGCTTTGAATGCCTAAATGGTCCTCTGAAACCTTATCCAATACGTTATCAGATGAACTGTGCGGGCCCCAGACTGTGGGCACGGGCTGCTGCTCCCAGTCGCCTGTGTAGATGCTGTCCAGGCAAATATACGTGTGCAAAGGCAGGAAGCATTGGTATCTTGAAGCTGCAGTTGGCCCAGGGAACAGGTCTGCTCATGGAGACTGGGGTCTGGAAGGCTCCCTTGTTCAGGGCTGTCAACTCTGTGGTGAAAGCTTGGTGCCAACAGTCACTTGAGAACAACAACTGCTGAGAGCCATGGCACTGAGGTATTTCTGGTACTTGGGATGCTCCCTGCAACATCTCCGGCCCAGGTGCAAGGGCTTGAGATCTCAGCAGACAAAGGGCCCTCACTGGGATGTGGTGGGACTGCCCCCCCTCCAAAAACACTGCAGCATTCATAGCTCCCCGATCACCTTACTTGCACACCTCTTATGGCCTAAACCCAAAGACACCTGTCTCCTGCTTATGGCCCGGTCTCCTTCACAGGTACTGGCCTGAACGGTACCACCTACAGGCAGTCTGCTTGTCCCTGACTCAGCCACTTGTATTTCTTAGAAGGTGAGGTATAGAGTGAGCTTAGTGTTCTGGTAAGCTGTTGCTTATTTAAATGTTTAAAACAAATTCATAAAGTTTTCACATATACAAACTTATTTCTATTGAGGTACAGCTAAAATTCCCTAACTGCCTGCAAGTGAAAGGATTTGAAGGCTCTTAAGAACTGCCCCCAAACCTCATTTTTTGGTGTTCTAATTTTAACCAACCTGTATCACAATATATATTAGAGCTGCATACTAAGCTCATAGCTTCAGTCATTAAAATACTCTTTTTTTCCGCTAATAATCAAATCTGTTTCGAAATAAAGGTGATGGGAAACTATACTGCTCAGAAAAATTAGGGGCTATTTCAAAATGAATATGAAGGGATAAAATATCCCCTAATTTTGGTGAGCAGTATAATTAAGATGAAATCTTTTAAAAATTACTTCTCTTATTTTGTTACCTAAATGAATATTTTTACTAGCCTCCCATAAATAATAAATAAGAATACTAACCTATCCTGAGATTAGGTATCTTTATCTGTATTAAAGAGAGAAATAAGAATTTGTTGCAAATATGCATGTACTCTAAAAGTGTCTTTGCTTAGAAACCGTAACCCTTAAAAGCATGAGCCGTGACACTTTCAAACACACATTTAATATGTAATTAATATTTTTGTATTTGCAATGCAAATCAGCCTTACAAAGCTGACAATTATAATTTTAAAACAATGGCCCGCATTATGAACCTGCCATTGAGATGCGCTGTCTTCGTATTCCCCAGAAAAGCCAGTCCAGCCTTTGTCGACAGAGGCGTCCTTTGAGTCACGTCTGGGTTGTGTGCACTCGTCCTCGTGTTCCTCCTGGAGATGTGCCTCTGTTTCCATTTGATTCACAGTTCGTATTTAGTGTAAATAAAGATTCTGAAGAAATTTTGCTTTCACGGTGAAATTGCAAATTTATTTCTTTAAAGCTTCGCCGGCTTCAGAGACTTTGAATCTGCCTAACCACAGTTTCATTTTCTCCTCAGCACAATCAATCTTTCCATCTAAGCACCCAGATATATAGCAAACATTTTATTCAACACCCAAGAGGGAATATTCATTTTTAATCACAGAATTTTAAGTTAAAATGGGATTTGAGGAGAAATCTGTGATGTCACAGAAGTTCCTGGTAAACAGAGAAGGGGCTGATGATTCAACATGACAAACCAGCTTCTGAATCCAACATTGTGACTGTGTATTAATGGGCACATGAAGTTTGTTTTGAAACGAGTGTGCTTAAAGGTCGGCATACCTGGAAAGGGAAGTACTTGGCAGAACTAGGAAAAGAACCGGAAAATTATTTGTATGAAAAAATGCAACATGTTGCCCAGCACAAAAAAACACTGTTTAGTCACTCTGACAATTTAGTTTTCTTTTAAATAAAACAAGAGGCAGAGTAAAGTGCTCCTGTACTCTGGGATAGGAATGGTCTTGCCGACTACGGTGGGGACATTGAAATGGACCCAACAGTGGGGACACAGAGGCAGCCCATGTGAGAGGCAGCTGTGTTGGGCTCTGCAGGAGCAAAAAAAGGGGCCTTTGCTCAAATCCCCCATATAGCTGTGGGCAACACATGCTAAATTTCATTTAATGGTTTAAAAAAGGCTTCAAAACAATCATTAATAGCTGTAAATACCTTATAAATAAGTTGAACATTTTATTACTATTCTTCTTAAAGATTTAACTAATATACCATGAAGAAAATATAACCACAGAAATTTGACCAGTCAGTTTTGACACACAGCACAATACTGATATGGTGAATTTAAAGAGGGTTTGCATGTTGAATCACATAGTATATAATTTAAAGTTAAATTAAGGTTAAGAATATACTGGCTGATGTAAAACAACTATAGTCATTGCTACTCAGAAGTAACTAAGAGCACAAATAAGAGTGACCACTGGGTCCTGCCACAATGGACAGTGCTGACGGCTTCCAAGGACCCACATCCTAGCGGACCATCTGACCCACTGATTGGAGAAAGTTATCGCTGGTTGCTGTACTTGCACGCAGCCTTCCTTACAGTTTTCTGTAGAAGTAGGAGTGAAGAAAGGAAGGGAATCAGGGAGGGAGGCCAGAGGGAAATAAGTGAAAGGCAGAGGAGAGAACTTCTGTGCCCCCCTCCACGCACACGCACTCCAGAAGAGGAAGCAGAAATTAGGTATTCTGAACATCAGTTCGATTAGTAGAGGCAGGTGAGCTGAGCACCTTTTACTTAGAAAGGTTGCAGCCACTCCCAGTGGACATGGGCCAAACCTGGGCTTCCTTCTCGCCTTACAGCCTGCTGGCAAGGGTTCTCAGGACTGCACACCCACACAGAAGTCCCAGCCTAGATGACAAATGTCTATACATTTCATGTGGAACCTTTTCCAGAAGTATCCTCCATCTGGCTGGTCAATTCATTTGATGACTCTGAGCCCTGGGTCCTGATTCCAGCAAAGAGTAAGAACCAATTTATTTTATGAAATATGTCTTGTTTAATGTTTTTCATAAAATTACATGTTGCACCCATTAAATTTAGTATTTCTAAAGGGCTTTGTACTCCAGTAAGCAGTACATGGCCAAGTTGCTTCCAGCTTGTTCTTGTGCAAATAAATGAAAAAAGAATGATGTGTGTGAGAGAAAGTGCTACACTAATGCAAAGTAGTTGCGTTTGCTTATTTAATACAGATTGTTCTTTCTTTTTAATTAAAAAATTCTGCCTTAAATAAAAACAAAGCACTACATGTCTGTAATTTACCATCAATTTAATTATTGATAACTTTCTAATACGAAATAACACATTCTGTGAGTGAGCACAGGCAATCATAGAAATGATGTCCACAAAACAGAATTTACCGACTGTCAAACTTTTTCTCCATACATGTGAATTTGAATCTAAGTGAAGAGCATGTGTGGAGATTCAGCACACAATCAGATCTGACTGCAGAGGAATCCTCTCAGACTTGCAGGCAGGTGAGAGCAGGCTGACACCCAGCTTGAGCAGAGAGAACAATGGGACCTTCATCCCAAGAGGGCTGACTGCTGGTACACCCTGGTGGGAGCTGACAAACGCCTGTTGGGAGGCGTCAATATGGCCAGCTGCAACACTGAACACGTTTCAGTTTGCTGTTTCAGACAAAAGATGATCCTAGCATTTGAATAAGAAAAATGTCTATTGGATCCTGGCTTTGGCAGTTTGGCAACGTTGCACTTTTTATGAGAGCTAAAGGGGCATCATTGTGGTATCAGACCCCAATCCTGGAGATCCCCCCTTCACATTGCCTGGACGGAGTGCCCACTCTGCAGAATTCCTGTTTTGTGCTGATATTCTATCAGGATTGTAACTTGCCAAGAAACAAAAGCAACATGGAAATAAACACTTGTATTTCTTTTGTCAAAACAGACAAATAAAGCTTTGGAAGCATGCCAAACTGGAAGGAGCAGAGGCAGCCAAGAGCAGTGGCATTGGAGGTGAGGACAGAGAGGGAAGGAAAACAGTTCCGAGACAAACCACCAATATCTCCATTAAGCATATGCACAGGCCCACAGCCTGGCTAATTAAAAAATTCTCATTATTAAGTTTAACAGTCAGAGTGTACCCACATGTTCTGTGTGTCAGTGGGACATGGGTTTTCTATGTCTTGTTAATGAGCAAGAGACTTCCACATTCTGACTCCATGCCATGTCCAAGTCTGGCTATGAAACTTGCCAACTAGGTCCTTCCCCACAATCATAAGTGGCATTACACCCAGGCTGGATAAAATTAATGTTGGTTTGACAATAAGCAGTTATGTGTGTTGTATTGGTTTGTTCAGGCCACCATAACCAACTACCACAGATCAGGCAGCTTAAGCAACAGGTTGATTTTCTCACAGGCTAGAAGTCCAAGATTAGGGGGTCACTGCGATTGGTAACTCTTGAGGTCCCTCTCCTTTGTTGATAACCATCTTCTCCCTGTGTCCTCACAAGACCTTTCTCCTGGATGTTTCTCTGTCCTAATCTCCTCTTCTTTTAGGGACACCAACCACACAAGACTAGTGTTCAGCCATATGACCTCATGTTACCTTAATCACCTGTTAAAAGACCTTGTCTTCAAATATAGTCATACTCTGAAGTACTAGGAGTCAGAACTTCAACAAAGGAATTTAGAGGGGGGAGCACAATTCAACCAGAAACATCTATAGGAGACAGAAACTGTCCATGGATCCTCTACTCATTTGTTAGCCAACACTTCTCTTCCCACAGCTGGATGCAGGAGTTCTAAACTAAGGGAGATTTAAACTAAAGCAAAGTAGACCTGTTGACTAACAAATATGGCTGTGGTTTTAAGAAAATGGTGGTAAACTCTCACAAAATGCCATATAGTTAGGGTCAGGAGTGGCTTCTAGTAGAAGCAAGAAGAGTCAGACAAGTGTCAGAGACAGCAAAGGGGGTCTCCTGCATTAAGGGCCAGAGGGAGAGGCCGGAGTGCTGGAGGGTCCAGTGGATGAAGCAGACAGAGCTGACTGTATTTGGAAATCTTCAAGTGGCCCATCATCCCAAGTCTGGATAACAACACGGCTTTCCCTAAAGCTTTTCTTAGGAGAGCGGTTCATGCTGGTTGAGTTTATATCTGTACCTAGCCCAATCAAAGGTAAGACGGAGTGGGTGACCAGCCCTCAGAATTCTCTAAGTGGCAATTTTCATTTTCACTCTGAAGAACAGAAGAAACTTCCCATTCTGTGTGTGTACCACTGACGTCTGTGAAGATGAGGTGGCAGAGCTGCCCGGCGGACCGGCCGTCATCCAGCCTCGGAGCTCCCCTCGCCCTGGAAACACCCCGTGACTCAGTCGTGATCAGAAAGTGAATGGCCATCCTCAGGCCTCCCGGCGACCCGAAGATAGTTTTAGGAGCCTGGCAGGAAATCCTGTGGCCCCAGGCCCAGAACGACTTTTTATTTCCAAGCCTGTTATTGATTTTGGTATGAAGAAAATAATTTGCTACTGTTGCTTAAGGTGTCAAGGGGGGAAAAATAACCCACCCTTATGTTTCATTTGCTAACAGATCTTAGCTGGAATTTGCCTTTGATTATAGGGCTGCTCGAGCTGTGAGATGGAGGTTTTTACTACTTAAAGGTACTACCGTCTTTATGAGACATGGCACACTAATCGAAAACACAAGTAAACTGAAAATTAAATTTAAAAGCCTATAATTTAGTATCTTCCTGGCCAGGAGTGATGGCTTTCATTTGCGCGGGACCGGAGCCGCTCAGGGTCAGTGTGACGGGGGCCGCGTGCGGCCTCTTCCCGGGGCTGATGGCGCTGATTAATCTCTTGGAACCAAGCTTTGTCTTCTCCAGCTCAGTGAACAACTTCATTTCAGCTGATGAGTTCAACCAGGGGTCAGAACAATCCTCATTTCTGACAATCCCACGAAAAGGGAATTAATTTTATGAGTTAGTACCACAGCGCTGAAAACGAAGCTGCAAAGAGAAGAAGTTAACATAAGCAGCAGAGAGGAAATCGGTGTGCAAATGCTCCCCCTGATTCAGACAAGGGCTTCACCGAGCAAGGTGAGCGGATAGGGGAGGAAAGGGTCCGGGGTCAGAAACACGTCAACAAGGCTTCTCCCTTTGATAAATACCAGAAACGTTTCACTCAACGTTCATGCTTAGTACTAAACATGAAAAAAATCCTAAACGGGGCCAGATAAGGGCACTTGGAGAAGATTAAACTGTGGTGACCTTAGCATTCAAGAAATAAAAAATAAATAAATTTAAAAACTTGGAAGAAGCAAGGAAATCACATCGGATGCTGGTCAGATATTATAACAATTAGATTGCAACAAGATATATTTTGTAAATCCATGCTCATCAGTTGCCAGGCACTTGGTCCACTGGCCCTCCACCTCCTCAAGAAGACACAAGCGCATGGTTGCCAGAGTGAATGAGATACATTATGGGCTGCATTGTGCCCCCCCAAATTCCTACGTTGAAGTTCTAACTCCCAGCACCTTAAAATGTGACTGTGCTTGAAGATAAGGTTTTTAAAGAAGTGATTAAAATAAAATGAGGTTATATGGCTGGGTTCTAATCCCATATGCCTGGTGTCCGTAGAAGAGAGAGGAGGTTAGGACATGGACGTGCACAGGGAAAAGACCATCTGAGGACACAGGGAGAAGACACCCACCACCAAGCCAAGGACAGAGCACTCAAAAGAAACCAGCCCTGCCAACACCTTGATTTTGGATTTCCAGCCTCCATAACTGAGAGAAAACAAATGTCTATTGTTTAAGCTACCCAGTCTATAGTATTTTTTCAGTTCAAGAAAATTCAAACAGGCTCCTTAATTATGAACAAGTGCTTTGATTCCCTCCTACCCCAAAGGGTCTATTTACCATGAGAAATAGTATTAAAACAATACTATGTACCCTCAAGGACATACTACAAACTCTCATCTCAGAAATCTCCCTCTCTAGGAGTGCTGGCTTTTATCATGGGATGCACCGGTAAGGAGTACATTCTTATTTGGTGGCTAAAAAGCCAAAGGATTACAGGATTCCTTCAAAGCATGATTTGAGTTTCAATTCCAGGTGCTTTAGTTTTAAGTTAGGACACTCCACTTACCAGCTTATTCCTAACCCTGCTCACTTGCCTGTGCCCCAAATCAACCCGCCCTCACCATCCATTCCCAGGGCTGCCAGGGACAAGCAGCAGCCTGTAGGCAATAGAAACCCAATTGAGAAAAGGTCACCTGACTCAGAATGCCAAGCCAGGTCTGGGGCCCAGTGCCCTTACTCCTATCTTGGATCCCATCACTCTCCATCACCTACAATGGGCAGAAACCTGGTTGGATGTCCAGGCAGGCACAGAAGGACTGCAGACAATACATTTGAATTCTCAATAGTCTTACAAGACAGGCACATTACAGAACCTTACAACCTCCATGGGAAAGGACCTTACTTTCCCCTCAACTCCATCTCAACACCGACCCTGATGGCAAGAGGACCCACTACCTGTGTGAGAAGAGAGGCAGCTGCTTTTCCAGGAGCCTGGGACAACAGGTGGTTGCTGGAGGCATAAAGGACAGTCTATGACCCTGTCACTGCAGAACAGGGCAACCTCCCAGGGACACAGATTCTCCCTCTACTCACCTGTGCAGGTAACATAGAACTACCATGTGAGCATGTCTGGCCAACCCAAAGTGAAAAGCTAAAGGTTTAGAGTAAGTTCTTTCCTGTTAGGGAGTTTTTACATAGTTGGTGGAGATACTGAATTTGAAAGAAAACGCATGGCCTGTTAGAACGAATGACCCTGTATAAAGGTTTGGTGTATCTGCTGCATTTGTTTTGGCAGCAAAGGAACAACCTCAGCCCTAAGCAGATGAACCACAAGGAAACTTGCCTCAGGCAGTAAGTGCAGATGCAAAGCTGAGTCAAAAGGCTGTGCCCACAGGTCTTGCAGGTTCATGGCACAAGCCGAGTAGGACCCGACAACACTTCTCTTAAAGGCAAGCCTGCCTACATCTACTTGCCCCATGACAGCCTAGCATGCCACCCATCATTAGGCCAATGTGATGGTGACAATTGATCTATTATCTGTGGTGGAATTAGCACAGATGTAGATTTCAAACATGAAGCAGAGGTCGGGCAGTGGCATTGCTGTTACAGAGAACTTGAATCCCAGGGCAGGAATAACCTGGGTTAGTTTCATAGCAAGGAAATATACCGTGTGTGTGTGTGTGTGTGTGTGTGTGTGTGTGTGTGTGTTTTCTCACACATGTACATGTGTTGCATGCATGCTCTTGTGGGCACACACGTACATGGTCCCTGAGTCACAACTTTATCAAGATGCAGCTGTAGCTTTTGGAGCCAATAGCAGATATTTAAAAGGGTTCCATAAAGATTACAACACCACCCACATTTATGTTTCCATCAGTCTTTTCCCCAAAGATTTGAACCTTGTGCTTGGTGCACAAGGAATGGTAGGGTAAAAATGTCTTACATTTTAGGTTTAGAAATAAAATCTGAAAATAAGCTTTGAGAAGCTGAGACCCAGAACAATACTCTGAACTCCATATTCTGCAGCACATGCTGGCTGGATATTAGCTCTCCAAGAATTGCTAAGATAGTTTCATTTGATTTCCCCTAATTTACAGGGTCCCCACAGCCAACTGTGTGTCCCATACAGGTATAGACATACACAAAAGACTGAACACAACACAGCGATGCACCCAGTCAGTGAGTGATTCCCAGAGCCCATCTCCTTCTGACAGGGAGGGTGAAAGCCCAGCCCTGAAGGGTTGACACCCAAACAAAGATCCCCATACACAACATAGAGGCCCTTGCCCCTCTTCTCTCCTTCCAGTTCTGAGCCAGTGACACCTGGAGAGGTGGCTTCCAAGGGTCCCTGATCCACTGAGATGTGGTTAGAAAGGTCACACAGAACTTCTCCATGAAGGAAGAGCATATACTGGCCACTTTCCAGCTCAGTTAATTGCATTCCAGTGCCACCGACCTCACCGTGGCTTCAGTGGGGCAGTGTGTCCCATCCTCTATTAAGTGGCTTAAACAGCCCCCTCCCACACCCCAAATGGTTTGATTTGGGGGCAGAGTAAAGTGATTCTGCCAAAGCACAGTCTTCATTACCTTCCAAGGAGTTTGGGAAGACGGGAATAATATAGTAAAGGCTCTTCTTCAAAAGAAAAAGGAAAAAGGAAGAAGAACAAGCATGATTTTGACAAAAAGGGTAACATAGTCGCTCTTGAATGTTGAGGGTCAACTGAGAAAGTCAGGCTGAATGTGTGAACCCCAAATCCAGATAAATTACATAGGTGTGAAAGAAACAGGATCAAGAGGAAACAGGAACTGAAACCAGCATGGAACTGTGACTTGCTGAGTGGTGTCAGTGGCCCGCTGCCTGTCCATACAGCACCACCACAGGAAGAAGGGGCCTGCTTATGGGTGGCCAAGGAAGGGTGGCCCCTTCAGTCCTGTCCAGCTGAGGACAGATGGAGACACGGAGGCCCGTTCTCTTTGCCTACCTATGTTTCATCTCCACACCAGCACCTGCCTCCTCAGTTCTTTCCACGTGACACTCCCGTTCTAATGGTCTGACTCAGTTGCTCCTTGGCATGCTTTTCTGAAAAGAGAGGGGACAAGGTCAACACTGACAGTGCTCAAGCGCCATGTGCTCAGTGAGATCACAGCACAACCTGAAACAGATGGGGAAACGGAGCCTCAGAGACTTAGAAGCTTCTCTCATGTGAAAGGTTCAAGGTCAAGGAATCCCATTCCAGAACTTGTGTCATGGCGTGGGGGTATAGCTCAGTGGTAGAGCATTTGACTGCAGAACTTGTGTCCTTGGCCACTAAACAACCGTGTTCTGTCCTAAAGAATTTTATTAATTATTTTAGCTAAAATAAACATAAATGTACACTCATTTACATTCTTCAATGTTTCTGCAGTGCTGGGGGAATAAGAACACACACATACACACATTCATCCATACTCACACACAGAACAAAACACACACACATACTCAAACACACTCATAGCACACTGTACACACATACACAACCAAGCAACCCAGCATCCCTTGGATACAAACATCACGGCACTGGGTTGATCTGTCCCAGCAGGCTGGCCTGAGCGAACACTATCACAGCAAACAAGGGGTTGTGTTGAACCTGCTGAGGTTCCCAACGTGTTCTGTGCCTGTAAGTCAAGGCCCCAGTCATCAGTGACTCACCCATCAGTAACTGGCCCACGAAACTCCACAGGGAGACGGGACAGGATTAGTTGACTTTGTTCCTTGCACTCAGAAATTAAGACATTACAATTTCCTGAAAGAGACTCCCTAATTAGCAGTTTTCTGTCTTTGCTTTCTTCGTGTTGGTTTTAATTGGCAAGCTCTCTAGTGCAGTCACATTTGTCTCTGGAGAGAACGGCTGTGAGAAGGGGAGCCGTGTGCTACCTGCCTTCCTTCTGGACTGGTCCGCACTCCACATGGAGGGGGGGGCAGGGCACCTCCTCTCCTTCCCAGTCCAGGCTCCTGCCCTGTCCTTCCACCTTTGGCTTTGGGCCACACCCTTCGGCAGACTACCCTGTACCCCTGTACCTAAGGCCCCAGGTCACCTCCTCAGCTTCTCTCAACCATCTAGAAAAGCTGGTTGCCTCTTTTGTGCTTTATAGTCCTGCACTGGAACTTCCAGTCCCCTGCTCTAGACTGCAAACTTCCAGAGAGCAAGCCCATGGGCTCCTGTTCCCTACCCCAGGTCCAGCACAGCGATGGGACACTGGCGTCCCTGTGAAGGGAGAATTGAAATTCTGGCATGGCATTAGCAGTTGAGTCCGAGCAGACCAGATGGTGCTCCCCGGCCCCAGTTACCTCATCCCCCCTTGCTGGCTGGGCCGACTCTGCTGGGGGAACAGACGGGAGCAGGATGGTGCTGAGACATTGTTTAACTGCACAAATCAATAATGATGCTCCTCATCAACATTAGGGCGGTGAGACCTTGGCTAGTTACTTACTCACTTTTTGCCTCAGTTTCCTCATTTGTAAAATGGGGTCAGTATTGGCATATTGGAGCAGTGAGGGTAAAATGGAATACTACCTAAAAATCACTAAACTGGTATGGGCATTATGGACATGTGTGGAGTCCCACTGCATTGTGGCATCGATCACAGGCTTTGCTTGTCCAGATGATCTGCAGTGAGCCACTTGAACTCATGCCTGGCATCACCAGTGTCATCTCTGGTATAATTCTCTTCAGACTTTGTCTCTGGATTTATATGAATACTCTGGAGGCTTATGTGGAGCTTCCAAACACCAGGAAGCAGAGGGTCAGACCATCTGCCCTTACAGTTACCTAGAACCATGGTGTGGCTGTCAGCTACCCCAGCCTGCCCTAGATGAACTCTTCCTGGGCACAGGGCACCTAGCTGAGGGCCCTAGGTGGGCATTGTCCTGAGACCGGGGGCCTATGAGCTTCCTTCCATGGCTACACTGTGGTAAAGCCCATTGTCCCTGGTCAACATTCACACCCTTGTAGAAATGGAGTCACCAGAGAAACCCTAACTTTCTGCCCCTGAACCCAGATTGGACCCCCAAGTCCCTTCCTGCCAAGACTGCCCCAGGTTCTCCACAACCTGGTCCTTGCTCCCAGCTCTAAACCCCAATAGGCAAGACTGTCTGGCCCCATTCCTCATTCCCCACGACCACCAGAGCCTACTCATCTGCATTTATAACCAGGGGAACAATTCAACAAGTCTGACTTTGGGAGAGGAAGTTATAGAGAGAGAGCAAATGGGAGATGGCCCTGACCTGAAGCTCACAGCCAGGCTTCATGAAAGGACGGAGGGGATCAGGCCCCCGGGCTGGTTGGAGCAAGGCACAGCTCCAGTCCTGTGGATTCGCTGGGGTGGGCCCGACAGAAAGTGAGCAGCAACTCCTCATCTAGGAGATGGGGAGGAAAATACTGGGTAGCTGTCTGTGGAAAGGGCGTTCAAAAAAAGTGAGACTAGTCAGCTTCCAGGTGGACTTAAAAGCTCTAGAAAGATGGCATTTATGAAGAAAATCCTTCGAGAGGTGACAACAATACAAGTGAGCTTTGATGCACACAAAACATGTGCAGAGTTCCAATCATCTCATCCTTCTTATCTGTTGTCAGGGAGAATGCAGAAATAAGGTTGAGGAGCAGGTAAGCTCTCTGACCCATTTACTGGACTCGTGGCAAGCGCCCACTGACCTCCTGGGCACACACCTTGAGAGACAAGGGCTTGAAGTCATCTAGGGGCTCACACCTGGAGAAGGTGGGAGACAAGGTAAGGAAGGGTCAGAATACAGCGTGAGAGTGCTCACAGAACAGGTATGCCATGGGCTGGGGTGTGCACATGAGATGGAGAAGGGACATGGAGAGGGGGGGAGAGAAGGGAGAGAGGAAGGCCCATTTCAGAATGCCAGCAGGCCCACAACTGTGCACCACGGTGCCTGGGCAGGAAGCAGGACAGCAGGCAAAGAGGTAGAGGAGTAGCACCTGCCTAGGCTTGGGACAGGACACCCACTCAGGCAAATCATGAGAAAGATCTCAATAATGGTACCTCCGAGAATGTTTCAGAAAGTGAAGTGTTGCTGGAGATCCGCCCCTTCCTACAGTTTCTGGGGGAACAATGTGCTCTTTCTTTCTAAGAACTGCCCATAGTCAATGTTCTTTTAAAACAACGTTTTTGCTTATACACTAAAATGGTGTTGATTTGGGCTGCCGTGTTATTCGTCTCCTAATGTAATATACCACGCAATCCCAAATATTTGACTCCAAAACTTCTGAGAGCATGAAGCCAGAGAGCTTTGGTGATGGTGTTTGTTTTGATTTTTGATTTTAAGGTGGGAGGAAGCTGAGTGTGAACTCAGGCTGAGCCATTCAGGGGCTTGGAGATAAGGAAAGTGGGATATTGGTGAAACCTCCCCAGAACGGACTTAACACATAAGCTTAGGTACAAAAAGATTCACCTCCCAAGGTGCTATAATCAGGAGTACAATAAATTAAAAACTTTTTCTTACCCTCACGGGATTCACCTCCCTAAGTGAATACTTACCAGGCCTGAGCCTGGGGCCATTCCTGTCAGTGGGTGACAGTCAAATTATTCTAGCCCCGGGCACATTTTATTTACATAATTGTTCTTTGGAAAAATTCCTCCACTTTTCCGCAGAAACCCTGACTGTTTCGCTGACATCATCCTCAGACTCCACTTTCGTTCCATGGTTCATATCCCTGAAAAAATGATTATAAGCTTTGATTTATAAGAAATCATTAACCGCTGATTTAGATAATGAAATCATATAAACTACAGCGAGAGGCTCTATGATTCTTACATACCTCCTGCTGTCTCTAACATCATTTAATGATTTTTTGATTTTTGTTGCAAAGTAAAAAAAAAAAAAAAACTTTAAATTTAAAACACAGCAGAGACATCAATGCTGGAAAGCAAAGAGACATTTTATCTTATTTTCTGTATGATACTGAAGCAAATTTAAAAAGAGGAAAGCCTTCAAAGTCAGTCTGCAATCATTGCATATTTTAATGTGAAAAAGGCTGCTTTGTCAAAAGCCCATCCTGTATGCCAAGTTGGTCTACCACCTTCTGTTTCATCAACCCAATCGGATTGTTTTGGGGGAAACCTATCTCATCTATCAATTCACCTTCTTAAAATTGGACTATATGTAAATAATTGATTGATAACTGCATATTAGAAGAATAAAGTAACCTTAAATACCCTTGGCTTTCTATAATACTGCATATTTGACAAGTTAACACTGTTTCTTAAATTTTTAACATTGTTTTTCTAATAATGCAATCACGTGCTACATAATGACGTTTCGGTCAACAACAGGCCACCAATGGTGGTCGCATTAGATTATAATGGAACTGAAAAATTCCTATCCCCTAGTGACGTGATAACCATCCTAACGTCATAGACAATGCGTTCCTCATGTGTTTGCAGTGATGTTGGTATAAACACACCTACTGTGCTGCCAATCATGTAAACATACAGTCCATAAAATTCTGTCCAGTGCTTAATACTTGATAATGATCATAAATGGCTCTGTTCCTGGTTTATGTATTTACCATACTATACTTTTCATTGTTATTTTAGAGTGTACTCCTGCTACTAATAAAAGGAATGTTTGCTCTAAGATAGTATGCTGTATTACACAGGCAGCAACCTCATACATCTTGTTTACTGAGTCTCTAAGTTGCATCATTTTCTCTTGTGCTTGATTTAATCTCATGTTGTTTTGTACAGTAAACATCCTTTACAGGCCTGTAGCCCAGGAGCAAAAGGCTGTACCATATAGCCTCAGTGTGCAAAAGGTTGCACCATGTAGGTTTGTGTGAGGGCACTCTGTCATGTTCCCACAACAAAATTGCCTAATATGCATCTCTTAGAACGTATCCTCATCATTAAACAATGAATGGTTTTAAAAGTATCTCAGGCTTATTATAAAAAGTCAAATAATTCTGAAATGTATAGGAAGAAAGTAAAAAATAGCCATTAATCTGTTAAGGGGAAAATTTATATCCTCTACCCTCTTAGATTCTATGACTTGGGGGGGGGATAAAAACTGTGAATTTAACTGACAAGAGATTAATAGGAAAAAGAGGATACCAATTGATTAATGTTTTATATACTTGGGAGTTCATAGGTGGTTGTCCCAGGCAGCGTAAGTGGGGAGGTCAGGTCTGCTTCCTAAAGCATCTCACAATTTTTACTGACTATGGCAAGAATCTTCACAATGTAGCCACAGGTCCTACAAAGCAACCAGAGAGAGAACCTCAACACACAAGCTCATGACAAGCTTCGTCCTGAATCATTTTTGCTGTTGTCCCATTAATCAAAGCAAACTGTAAACCAGAATGATTGTGGAGGGGACTGACCAAGTATGTGGACAGTAAGAGGCATGCATCACTGGGAGCCTTGCTGTAACAATCTGCCACAACCATTTCTTTCATCTTTCTCTACTCAAAATGAGTAAAATAACACTATGGACATGATTTCAGTGCAGTTATCTGTCCTTTGCAATTACTAGCAGTCCACGTGTAAGGGCTTCAGCATGTGACTCAAAACCTTCCCCTCCACCCTGTAGCCTGCCATAATTATCTGAGTGATTGCCAATCCATAGCCAGATCACTGAGCCTACTCAACAAGCCTCCAGCTTCAGTGACCCACTTCCACCATCACCCTGGGAACACACCATTTTCTGAAATACTCCCTGATCCCAAGCCAGATGTGCAGACCCCGGCTGTAGCTCTCAGTCCCCTGTGTTTATGCTGAGAACTCTCCCTATGGACCTGTTTCATCCTGATGACATCCTTTACTTCCCCAGTCCATCTATGGCATCACTTCCCACACCCCAAGTCCAGTATCTGCCACCCCCTCCCCACAATAACTATCTCTAAATGACAGTTGGTTCCATATTCTTCATTCTCCTCTCCCTGACTTGCTGAGGAAGCTCCCATTGTGTGGGCTGCCCTTGCTTGAAAGGACCATCGTAGACCACACGCATGGTCATCAGGCAGCACCTTGGCCCCTGTCAGATGCAAGCTATGCCTAAGACTTAAGAGAACCCAGCAATCAGAAGTAAATTCGTTCAACTCTCCTCTCATTATCTAAATAGGTATTCCTCTAAATATATGTCTTCTCTCTTTTTTTATTTTCTCCATTTACCTATTGTAACTTCATTTCTTGCCTGGACACCATATATCCTCTCTGGTTTTTTGCTCACCTTGCAACTCTTTACCTCTTCTTCTTGGTTTTCCATGAGTGTGCATCTATGTAGGTTAGTGTGCTTGCTTGTTTTACGCTATTCTCCCCCATAACTTCAGCCTAAAGCAAACTCAATTATGTTTTATCGTAAGACCAAGACAAAAACCAAATAAATATGTGTTTTCTTCAGCTTCTACTGTCTCTTTTTTTATTTGTGTTTGCTTTTATTGTGCTTTGCAGATCTTACATTTTTTACAAATGGAAGGTTTGTGGCAACTACTGAAGTCTCAGATGGTGATTAGCATTATTTAGCAACAAAGTATTTATTTATTAAGTCATGTACATTGTTTTTATGAGCATAATGCTTCTGCATACACAATAGACTGCAATATGGTGTAAACTCAACTTTTAAAATAAATTTTTATTGAATTTATTGGGGTGACGGTGAATAAACCCAATTTAGTAATGCATCAGCAGCAGCCTATCATACGCTCGCTGCCCAAAGTAAAGTCTGTAGCCATCCCACTTACCCCCTTGCCCTCCTTCAGCTGCCTCCACCACCTTTCCCTCTGCAATCACCGTCTGTGTTTTTGTTTGTTTGTTTGTTTTTGCTTAATCCCTTTACTTTTCACCCAGCTCCTCAACCCTCTCCCCTGTGACAGCTGTCAGTCTGTTCTGTGTATCTGTGTTTCTGTTTTGTTAGATTATATTTTGTTCATTAGATTCCAAATATCAGTGAAATCATATGATACTTGTCTTTCTCTAACTAGTTCATTTCACGTAGCATAATACTCTCCAGATCCATCCATGATATTGCAAAAGGTACAATTTCTTTTTACGGTCAAGTAGTATTCCATTGCGTAAATATACCACAGCTCTTTTAATCCACTCATCTACTGATAAGCATTTGGGCTGCTTCCAAATCTTGACTGTTTTAAGTAATGCTGCAATGATCATAAGAATGCATGTGTTCTTTCAAATTAGTATTTTGGGTTTCTTCAGATACATTCACAGAAGTGGAATTGCTGAGTCAAAAGGCAGTTCAGATGTTGTGGGGAACACGGGGGGGTTACATTTTGGGGGATGCTAGAATCTATGTAAACACAACAAATTAAAATTTTAAAAAAGGTAGTTCCATTTTTAATTTTTTTGAGGAGACTCCATACTGTTTTCCACAGTGGCTGCCCTAGTCTGCCTTCCCATCAACAGTGCAAGAGGGTTCCCTTTTCTCCACGTTCTTGCCAATGTTTTTTGTTTTTAACTCTCATTTGTTTGTTTGTTTGTTTTGTAGTAAGATTCCTTAACATACAGCTGACTCTTGAACAACATGGAGGTTAGGGACATTGAACAACAACAAAGTCAAAAATCCATGTATAACTTTTGACTTGCCAAAACCTTTAGTCACCCTTCAGTATTCTTTGATGATTGAATGTAGGCCCCTCCTGCTTCTGTAAAACCACTGCTTCTGATCCACAACTGGTTGATTCTGCAGATGCAAAACCTGGCAATAAGAAGGGTCAACTGGCCTGACTGGGTGGTGGCGCAGTGGATAGAGCATTGAACTGGGATGCGGAAGACCCAGGTTCGAGACCCTGAGTCTCGGCTCAGTTAGAGTGCGGGCTCATCTGGTTTGAGCAAAGCTCACCAGCTTGGACCCAAGGTCACTGGATCGAGCAAGGGGCTACTTAGTCTGCTGAAGGCCCACGGTCAAGGCACATATGAAAAAGCAATCAATGAACAACTAAGGTGTCGCAACAAAAAACTGATGATTGATGCTTCTCATCTCTCTTTGTTTCTGCTTGTCTGTCCCTATCTGTCCCTCTCTCTGACTCTCTCTCTCTGTCTCTGAAAAAAAAATAAAATAAAATAAAAATTAAAAATTAAAAAAAGAAGGGCCAACTGTATATTTACTGAAACTATATATTAATTGAAAGAAAAATATTTTTTTCTGCTATTTTGTATATATTTTATAGCTATATATGTTACAAGTTTCTCAAACTATAGTTATTTGTTTTGCTTTACATAGTCAATATTATTCTATGTCTATTCACATGTTCACCTTTTCAGATGTTCCTTGGCCCTTCCTGAAGTAGCATGCTTCCTTGTAGCATCATTATTTTTAGCGTGAGGAACATTCTATAATGCTTGTTATAAGTTTTCTGTAAATAAATTGGCAGATTTTCCCTACTCTTCAAGTATCTATCATTTTCTGGATTCCATAATTTCTGTTTAAAAATTAGCTGCAAGTCTAATTTTTGCTCCTTTGTATGCAAAGTTTCTCTTTTTTTTTTAGCTTCCTTAAGGACATCTACAATATCTTTGTTTTTTTAGGGATTTTTACTATGATATGCTTAGGTGTATGTTGGTCTTTAAATTGTGTTTTGTTTCTGTTGTTTTGAGATCACTGAGCTTTATAATCAGTGGGATAATGTCTTCATCAATTTTGTAAATTGACCATTCACTATCTCTTTGAGTGTTTCTTCTACTATTGGCTCTCCTTTTCTTTTCTTTTTTTTTATGGAATCTATCTGTACTTATGTGAGATGATTTGACCTTAGCCTTAGCTTATTTGTGTATTTCTGTAATCTCTCCCTCTCTCTCTCTCTTTCTATCTCTGTCTTTCTTGGATGGGTCCTATTATCCTGTCTTTAAATTCACTAATCCTTTCTTCTGTTGTGTCCAGTATCAAATGAATGTTTATTGTCAGAATCTAGTCACACACCATTGTCTTATACACAAGGGAATCTGGACAATCTGGCATAAAATAAGATACATACCAAATAGAAAAAAGTTCACATGTTGAGTGGTCAAAATTAATGACCGATATCTACTATATTTAATACAGCACAGTATGCTTTTCTGAGGCCTATTTACCATACCCTTCAATTTTTAGTTGTATTTATTCTATACTATTTTTCTTGGTTTGTTTATAACATGACTTTAGTTTCTGTGTACATCTTTATTTCTTTTCAATTTATCTTTAGAACTCTGGAAATTCACCTTTTTCTCTATGATCATATCATACCCCTTTTGAACATTTATGTTTATTTTTTGAGCTCCTTTTTTGATGGCTGATATTGTCTGTAATTGCTTTGAAACTGTGGTGAATCAATTATCTGAACTCTTTAGATATTTTTCTGTATATGTTGTTCATCTACTTTTTGTTTATATTACTTTTCATTTTTAGTTATTCAACATTTAGGCCAGGCCCTTTTCAGTTTCTCAGTGATCATTATTCATGTTTATGATGCCAGATCTCTGCTAGAAAGACCCACAGGAAAGGCAAATGAAAATTACTTGCAAATATATAGCTATTAATGGGACTTGAGGTCTCAAAAATATCTTGAGATCTGATAACTATTTTATCTGAAGAATGCATGCCCTTTGATTTCCAGACGTTCTCTGCATAAGCTCTACACAGTGCCATTGGGTCCTTGCTGCCTCGTCCGGCCTCCTTGCTATGTCCCCAGAGTCACCTCTTCTGAAAGGAACCCGTATTGGCAATGAGGAAATGCTCGTCAGCATAATTTTTCCTTCAGCCTCCTCTCCCCTGACATAACTTGGTACTGAACTGGGTTTGCTCTTCTGTGGTCCAACCACGGCCCTAGATCTCATTGCACTTAAAACACATTTTTGGCTATGGTTGTCACATATGTACCATTTTTGAGGATTTGGCACATTTTTTGCACATTTGGCACATGGTCTGCCTGGTTTGTAGTTGGTAGTTGTGGAAATTCCTTTGTTTAATTGAAGGTGGCATTTCTCTTTTGAAAAAAAAAAATTTCTCTGTTATTTTGCTTCTCATGGCTTTGATGAAGGGAAGTGGCATTTAGTCAGGAAGTCCACACCTTTATTTTTGCTGTTACACTCTCAACACACTGTCCAGCACCAGGTCTTACCACCGTACACAAAGCACTCCAGCAAAGTTCATGTACACAGGTTTCTGCTCTTCTTACTACTTCCTGGGAGAGATTTCAGATCTATAGATTTGATTATTCCATTTACATGTATGCACACACACACTTACACATTCAATGATGGTCACACATAAATACATATACACATACACCCAAACTCACACACTTTTACACACATGCTGCAGGGCAGAGGAGAAATGGACAGGCTGAGATTCATGGTTCTGGTTTGAACTCCTAGTAGGACCGCTGACAATTTCCGCAATATGTCTGCTTGTCAGACTCCTCCTATGTAAACTGTGAGTGGTGCACTCCTAAGCCAGTTGCTCCTAGAGATGGTAAGCAGGTGGGCTGCACAGACCTCAGCAGCCCAGGTTGCTGCTTTTGTGGGCTGCAATCTGCATGCTAGTGTCATGGCTCACAGAACCAGACCCCTGAACATATTTGCTTCTACTTCTTGCAAAATGCTTCTCTGAAACTTTCCCTTTGATTTCAGAGCACTGACTTGTTGTGGTTTTCACTTGGCAGATCCCCGCTAAACAAGCACAAATGTCTCCCGACTGACACCTAATAACCCCATTTCAGCTACTCGGTGTTCACAGACCCAAGATTGGCCCAAATAAGATACAGGGATGAGGATCTCTGAAGGCTGGCTACCTGAGGGGAAGGCTCCCATTCTAACTGCAGCAGCCCTTCTCCAGAGGACTGGCCCTGAGCTCATGTGGAGTCACTGTGGGCACACACACCTGAGCTCTCTCAGCTGCTTTGCCCACTTTTTCAATAATTAACTTATAATTGCATTACCCTGGTAGAAGGACCAGACCATGGGCACCTGTACTCCAGAACAGGTGCCTCCCTGTAGCACGGTGACAAACTGCCCACAGTCAGAATTGAAGTTGGCACTAAGTGAGAAGGAGACTTTCACGATGGGTATTCTGCTCAACTTTTCTAGGTTCTGTGACTCTGTAACCTTGAGGGAAGGGTGTGTGTGTGAGGGGGTGGCAATACAATGGAGTCACCAGCCCCTGGACCAGATGTCTTCGGTGTCTCTTGTCCATATTCAATTTGTCAAAGAACTTAAATCTTTCCTCCATAGACACAAAATCCACATTTCATGAAGAACATTTATATTTTTTATGTCATTAAGATTTTGTATTTATGATTCACATTAATTTCAAAGACAAGAATGCAATAATGTTTTAAAATTTTTATTTCATTGTCACAGGTTAAAATATAAACAAAAACAATAAATCAGTTACTCAGTGAGGATAATAAGTATTGAGTGTACTTTTTCACTAAATAGAGTATATTTAACAAGTACAAGTATAACACAAAAACTTCAGTAGTATTAATGGAAAAAGGCTTATATTTCTAAATAAAAGCATATAAAGTTAAAAATTCCATCAGTCATTTAAATTACCATAATACTCTTGACCATTCTTTTGCTATAACAGTAAAATACAAAATAAGCTAGTATAATCTCAAGAAACTGTTCTATTAATTTTTTTTAATAAAAAGAAAAAAAACTACAACATGCATTCTGTGTGGTCCCCTGTGTCTCTACTGTCAAGTCCTTCACGGGTTTTGGCCTGGTCAGCACCACGTGGCTGGGTGTTGGTGAGGCCGTGAACCTGACATTCCTTGTCTGAGGTTTTGTTCCAGATGTCTTCCTAACAGGGAGAACAGAATAGACTGTGGGGAAAGGCTGCATCTGGGTTTACAGCTGCACAACCTGCTTGTAGCCTGAGAGAAGCAACATGTAGCAAGGTCCAGTAGCAGCATCTGGGCTCCAGGTAGTCCTGTTTCTGGGGTGAAGCTAAGTAGACCATGTTAGACCCATCTCTACTGGTTGCTGTATTGGGGTGCAGTTTTCACAAGATTACCCCAGGAGCAAGAGGGGAAAGAAAATGCCAAGTTTCAAGTCTGCTCCAGAGCCTTGGCGCTTAGGTTCAAGCCCCAGTTAGGGCTTGCCAACCTCAGACTGGTTACTCATATGTGTATCAGTCATACTGACAGCACCGCTTCCAGTGGGTGTGTTGTCAATAAATTGGTGCTTAAGACATGTAGGACATTTTCAAATAAGTATTAATGATTATTTCTCAAAAAAGAGCGCATAGCAAGTGTATTGAGTTAAGCTTCTGCATTCAAAGATGAGCAAGGATGATTTCTAAGAAAGAAAATGGCCAGGGATGAAAATTCTCTCTCGGGATTTATTGATATGAGATGCATTTCTCAGCCTCCACGTTGTTCTGCTGCAGTAACAGCTGATCCTAACAACTCAGGAGTAAAGAACATATGGGCTTCTCTCTCTCTCTCACTGTCTATGCTGGTCCTGGGTTGATTATCACTCTGCTCCACATTTGTCCTTCCTCCTGGGGTCCAGGCATAGCCATTGTCCAGGACATACCATCCTTCGGGTGGGATAATAAACACCATGTTTCTCCCCAGGAACGGAGTCATCCCCATTGACATTTCACTGGATGAGGTGGGTCACATGGCCACGCCTGTTGTGAGTGTAACATGGAGGTACAATCCCCTTACCCAAGTGTGCAGCAGGTGACTGGGACAACAGAATGACCTAGCAGAGCAGATATCCTGTGACGAGTTCTAGAGCTGACTAATTCTCCCGAATTCCCCACTGGTACCATCATACCTATGAAGATATGGGCAGTGTCTTTTTTTTTTTTTTTTTTTTTTTGTATTTTTCTGAAGCTGGAAACGGGGAGAGACAGTCAGACAGACTCCCGCATGCGCCCGACCGGGATCCACCCGGCACGCCCACCAGGAGCTACGCTCTGCCCACCAGGGGGCGATGCTCTGCCCCTCCGGGGCGTCGCTCTGCTGCGACCAGAGCCACTCTAGCGCCTGGGGCAGAGGCCAAGGAGCCATCCCCAGTGCCCGGGCCATCGTTGCTCCAATGGAGCCTTGGCTGCGGGAGGGGAAGAGAGAGACAGAGAGGAAGGAGGGGGGGGGTGGAGAAGCAAATGGGCGCTTCTCCTATGTGCCCTGGCCGGGAATCGAACCCCGGTCCCCCGCACGCCAGGCCGACGCTCTACCGCTGAGTCAACCGGCCAGGGCCCAGTGTCTGTCTTTACACAGGCAATGAGGAAAAAGTTGGAACACAGAATCAGGTGTTGAAGACATGAAGTGATGGAAAAAAAAGGGGGGGATGAGAACAAACAGGAAAAAAATGTAAACAAAAAAGAAAACATGAAGTGCTGAGCATAAAAGGCAATTTTTAAACTTTAAACACACATTTATGTATTGCTAACAATACTACAATTCGCACCTCTGATATTTATAATAGTAGAAATTTTATTCCTAAAGTCTATAAATATCTAATATCAACATTAGGCAGCTAATTTCCAACATTAAGTGTCAGCCAATGATCAAAAGTCTATGCTTTGGGGAAGCCCCCATTCTTAGCACTGGAGGGATGGCCAAGGACCAATCTGCTGTGGGTGGAGGGATAGAAATGCAGAGCCATTAGTAATACAAGCTAGGAGGCTGAAGGTGACATTGCTGTTGGCACTTCAGAGACAGCAGGACTGCATGTCACTTTGAGCAAGTTAGCCATCATGGATGGAAACTAGAGATTTCTTTAGCCCTAAACTACGCTGGAAGTATGGTTACAGAGACTGGTCTAGAAACAGGGCCACAGAGTCCTGTAAGGACACCTCTAGACTCAGGTTAGATGTAGCTGGTTCCCTCTACCTCTGCAGGAAGAAGAGCTTCCCATGGCACTGCATAGAGGTTCATATGCTGTTATTTATATTTACATGCTCTGGAGTGGTGTGTCTGTTAAACAGATTTAACACCTGTCACTCTCCCTTATGGAATCCCATCTAATTAATGTTCAGTTTGGTTTCGTGTTTGTTTATCTTTTCCCTACACATTGATCATGAACGACTGTCTTTTCTTTCATTTGCACCCACATGGCAATAATAATAATAATCATGCCACTTGTGCAAACACAGAAGCCAGCACCTCATGTAATCCCCACCCTGAGGATGACCCTATAAGAAAAGAAGTCGTAAACTGCTAAAGACCATATGCATCGCTCAGGTCACACAGCAGGTAAACCAGGGAGCCAGAGTTTGAACCCACTTCTGCTGATCCAAACGCCAAGAGCTGCATCTTCTCTCAGAATCCACTCAGAGTGTCTCGTGTCTGATGACTGAGCAGACCCGTGTCAGCTCCCGCTCACACGGTGGCGGTTCCGATATACTTGCTACTGCACAGACTTCACTTCTTTCTCTCTTGGAGAGGAACTCGTTCATTTTATAATGGGTGATTTTGCACCACTTCCATAAACTATGGGGAAAGGTCAGAAGAGGTCAGGAAGTCCTGCCTCAAACAGCAGTGTGGCAGCTCCCCAAAAACATCTCTGGGTTTTATCAGTGCAGAGTACAAAAGAAATCTGAAATCAAACAGGAAAGCAGATGTTTAATGACATCTTTAAAAGAAAACTTAATTGCTACTCAATTGTTCCTTTCTAATGACTTTCTAAAAGACAATTAAAAATATATACGTCCACGAATAAAAAAAGAGCCTATCATTTAAGCACATTATAGTTCGCATATTCAAGAATAATTCAATCTTTGTCTATTATGATTTCAGACAAAGAAATAAATTATAAGAAAGATCTGTTCTTGGCTACACAAATGAGAGTTTAAAGCTGACATAGTCCGACACGTCATGATCACTTGGTCTAAAAAATTTATGACCTTATGATAGACTCTTACCAAAGTATTTTTCCCACTTAATTCATCACTTGGATTGACCCACTTTTTGGTTGCTTGACTTAAGGATTCCCTGAAAATATGAATAGAGAATGCAAGGCACTGCTCCTCTCCTGTGCCCTGGGCTGGTGCATCCCACTTGCCCTCTCCCAGTAGAATTCACATTGGTGTCAACCCAAAACATGGCACTGCTTTGTCCTCCGAGATCTGTGCTTGTAGAAATTTATTTCAGGAGTCCTTCTCTACTTCCAACTCTTTTCACAGCTCTTAGATTTTTCTAGAACTGTGTAGTCATACATACACACCTAGGTCTGTGGTCAAGCTGGAGTCCACCACAGGGTATGTTGTAAAAAAGGAAGCAGCTCTATTTCTCTCCCCACTACCTGCTAAACAACCAATTCATTCTCTATTACGTTTTGTGCCACTGTTACCATATTTCAGGTGGTATGTCTGCATAGGTCTACCTCTGAGCTCTTTATTCTGGCCCATTGCCCTCTTTGCCTGGTTTTACATCAAGTCTATGCTGTCTTTATTACCATTACTTTATTACTATGAACTTCTTAATGTCTGAGAGAGCAAGCTTGCTATCTTTGGCTTCACAAGGTTTACATAGATAGTCATGAAATTTCATTTTTCTATTAAATTTAAATTTACCGTGTATCAAACTAGAATGTTGATTGAGATTTCATTAATTTTTTTAGGTTAATTTTGAGGAAATTGACACCTTGATATGCTAAGCTATCCTAGGTAAGAGAATAGGAAATCCTCCTCCCATAGGACTGTATAGAGCAGTGGTCTCCAACCCTCGGGCCACGGACCAGTACCGGTCTGTGGGCCATTTGGTACCGGTCCGCAGAGAAAGAGTAAATAACTTACATTATTTCCGTTTTATTTATATTTAAGTCTGAACGATGTTTTATTTTTTAAAAATGACCAGATTCCCTCTGTTACATCCATCTAAGACTCACTCTTGTTGCTTGTCTCGGTCACATGATACATTTATCTGTCCCACCCTAAAGGCCGGTCCGTGAAAATATTTTCTGACATTAAACCGGTCCGTGGCCCAAAAAAGGCTGGGGACCACTGGTATAGAGGAACTGAAATGGCTTGAGTTCTATCTCAAAGATACAAGCTTCCTGGCAGTCTGCTCAAGGAAGATTATAACATTTAGACTATTTCTAGCAGATTTTTTTAATGATCTTTTCATCCAGGTCTTGTCTTATCACTGTTGCAAATCAGAATGAATGTGCACGGGGGATAGGATTGATTTGCAGGCCCTCTCAGTCAAGGTTAGAACAGTTGCTAGTGAGCTGGTGCCCCCTCTTATTAATCGAGAGCCAGGCTCCAGGAAGCCCTGCTACCCAGTGTCAAGGCGGGAAGCCTCCAACTCAGGGAGATTAAGATGTAGAATGTGCATTTAAGGTTTAAGACTGGTGAGTGGTTTCTAAGTATTGTGATATTTGCTAACAAAATTGAAACTAAAAACCCAAGTGAATTTTCTGAACTGTGATGCATAGATAATTCATGAACAAGCCACTAACATTTTTTCTTGAAGAAAGTAAGTGTTCAATTCTTATTAATTTACATTTACTTATTTCATAGATAATTGGACATCTTTAAGTGATTGTTCAGTGAGTGTATAAGCCATAGAAATAGTCAGTAATGTGAAAATTAAACACAGTTAATATAAAAGATTTGGCACTCAGTAAGCTTATTTAGGTTTCAAGGCTACATTATATCAACCACAGTAGAAATGAAAGGATTCTCAGCTATGCATTTTCTTAAAATAAAAAATTTAAAAACCAAAAGAGAGAGAGAGAGAGGCTCCCCCATTTATGCAGATCAGAGTCTATGACCAATATTAGAACTTTAAATGTTTCTTTAGAGAGGTATTGTGTGCTCCTGATAAAATTATTTTCAGATACTTTATAGTTTCTGAGGCTACTGTGAATGATTTGTATTTTCTGAATGGCCATTGCTGATTCAAAGGCACACTATTGATTTTTGTACCTGGTGAACTTTCTAAACTCTTATTGGTTTGAATAGTTTATCTAATAAATCTGTTATTTTTTTCTGGGTAAATGATTCTACCACCTGTAAAAAATGATGCCAGCCTTTCTGTCTCCCCACTCTGGAACTAAGGCAGGTCTGCGCACCTGCTGCACAAGCCCCTCACATCACTGAAGCTGGCAGAGCCCCCTCCCCTCAGCACCCACCATACAGAGAAGATCAGTCTTCAGAACAGCGCTGTGAGGCAGTTACCATTCCTTCCTCAGGATGACTTAGGCCGAGAGACATTTGTGACTCACATAATGGATCTGTCTAACCACTCTCCAAATACAGAAAAGTTCTTACTTGTCCCACAGTCCCAGCCCAGTCCACTGCTCTCAGCTCCTCGCTGCCTTCCCGAGGGGCCCCACCATCTCATCACACTCTGACCCACTTTGTTCTCACAGGGTTGGGTCTTTGAAACTCTTACCACCTTTGGAATGTCATTGTTCTCATCAACTCAATCACATGTTCTCCACACACAGTCTAAGCCTGCAATGTTTCTCTTAAAATGTGGCCCTGAAACCATCTTATTCCCCGGAATTCAACCTTTTGAAAAAAAGACTCAATGAGCACTCTATATTTCCACTTTGTTTAGTGCCATGTGTCCCCCAAGAAACCTGAAGGTCCAATAGTGGATTGGAGAGAGGACCCTCTGGTCCCACTTAGTCCCAAGGCAGTGGGCAGTGACACAGAGACGGCACACAGAAGTCAATGGCAGCATTTGACCCTACTGCCATTTCCATTTCTCCTGCTTCCTCCACCGCCATGTTCAGGGTTCAACCGTAGCTCCTGTGCAAATATGGCCAGAGCCCTCACCCAGACACACATGCTCAAATGCCTTTGGAAACCAGCAAGAAGGGTGAAGGGAGGAAGATCCCTGTAGTATGACTTCCCAGGCCAGATCAGGCTTGGAGCCCCAGCAACCTGGTGATGTCTCCTGCTGTCCTGGTGTCTTAGCAAAGCCTGAAAACACTCCAACCCCCTTACACTTCCATTGTTCTCCCTCCACCTGTCTGGGCTGCTGGTACTAAATGAAGTGTCCTTGTTTCCCTGTGCGGTCACAGTGGGGGTCTGTGTGGGAACCATGGAGATTTCTTTTGTGAACTGGGCACAGGAACTTATTCCCATGGATGACGTGGCTCAGACGGTCCGAGCACCTGCTGCTGGAAAGTTGGAAGTGTCAGATCTCATGATTTCACAGTTGCACTAATGAGAATAGGAAGGTGATTCACGTCTCAGTTTCCCCACTCTTCATACCGACGACTTCCCAGCACAGGGCCTGCTAGTCACAGCCGACCAACTCTCGCTCTGGGTTGTTTTTTTTCCCCCTAAAGAATTATGATGTGTTTATGTCACTCAAAGCCCTGATATCTGAAGGGCAGGCAGAGACCGCATATGATGGGAGGAAACTTGTTCTGTCCACATGTCCCCACAGGGATACATGAAAATTCTCTTGGGAGACGGGTTATAAGAACTCAAGATTCCCCTGGACCCACCTCTTCTGAGTGGTGTTCCTAAAAGCTTCCCTGGTTCTGAGGAAGCCCAGGAGGCTCCTTTCTACACCCAGCATTTAACCTCCTCTCCTGATCAATCCCTCAAAGCCAGAAGAGCAGACAGAATGGACGGCTGTGGCCAGCACTGTGGGCACTGAACCGTATTCTCCCAGCTCTGCGCCTGGGGTCTCGGACACACTGCAGGTCACTGTTCTGCACAGTTCAGAATCACAAAGGCATTCTGCAATATACTTTGGGTCTGTTCAGCCTGGCCTGTGCATGTTGATGGAGAAGGCCTGAGCTTGCCTCTGAGTCAGGCTGGCCAAGACAAGTCAAAAACAGTCCCTCTTACCGTTCTGCAGATAAAAATGATTATAATTCTGTCTTCCACCTGCAGGAAGACATAGGATTTTCTAGGACAACCAATTCATTTTGAGGAGTTTAACGTCTACATGCTGTCTCACTGCCCGCTGACCCTTTGATATTCAAGTCCCAATGTTCAAGCTGTGCTTCCAGAGGACAGAACACAGGGTCTATGGAGGATGGAGGGTGGGACAGCTGAGTTCACGGGAATGTGGGGAAGCTTGTAAGTGTCACTGAGCTTTCCTTATTTCCCGGGTCTCACTGCGCCTGACTCCATGACAAACATGACGCCTTTTACAGGCCAACAAAGCTCAGCAAATTGGCTTCTTAGGCTCAGTTATCCTGGGGCTGTCTGAGCCAGGCTCTGTGAAGAACTACCCCCTAGGCTTTTGGGGGGAAGCACGGGCTCTGATCGGCCCCCACAGCCTCTCAGTATTCCAACCTCCTCTTTCCCTGGGCGCTGCCGAGAAACCTTCTGCTCCTGTTGCTCTTGAAATGAAAGCAGTGCTCTTTATGAATTTTTAACACTGCACACCCTCTTCCCAGGCCTTGTAGGCAAGTCACGTCGAATGGGGCTACTCACGTTTGAAGCTCAAAGTGGCATTGCTCCTGTTTGCAAACATGTGTGGGCAATGCGGGCACATTAGTGTCACTTCCCTGTGCCTTCCTGTTCCACAATTATAGATATAGCCACCACAGGCCAGTTGGCAATACCTCCTGGGAATACATTATTCACGGGCATTTTGTTCAAAATCTGATGTTCTGGACAATTTTCCATTTTGTGCCTCATCAAAGTGTAATGCTGATACTAAGGAGCGTCTCCACGGCAAGAGGAGCAGCTGGGGGTGGCAGGTTGGCTGCAGCAGCAGGGCTGAGGCAGGGAGAGAGGCGACCATGGGGGGTGAGGGAGATGTACCTCAATGGCTGATCGAACCCATGTGTGGCCTCTACCCCCAGACTGAACGCTGACACAGTGAGGGGCCAGGGGAAGCTGACATTCATGGCAAAGCCTGGACATGTGTCTGCTTCTCTCCTTCTGTCCATGGGCTCTCACCGGGAGGTGACATCACCTGTTCAGTGTCAGGCAGGTTCTGATCACTGCCAGAAGGCAGCCTTGCCCCCCAACCTGGTGAAGGCTGGCTGACATGATCACCTAAATCAATCACTGTCAGACCTGACTCTGTCCCTCTCCTTTAGTGGGGTCGTCAGTCTGGCAAGCTCCCTCCCTCTCTGCCTTTCCATGGTAGTCGATGGTAAATGGGAGAACAGGCTGGATGAGCCATGACCAGCTGACAAACTGGTCCAGGCCTGTGTGCTTTGGAGCCTCTGTCAAACATCTGCATCATCACCTTCTGCCCGTCCTCCCCACCCTACCCCTCACACACATGCCCTCCTTTGTCTCCTTCTCAGTCAACTCTGTTTCTCATTTAAACAGGGATAAGAACAGTACCTCTTTCCTCAGGCTGCCGTCATATTAATGAGATAACCCCACAGACCTCCAAGGACTGTGTACGGCTCGCCGTGAGCACTCCCAAATGTTAGCTTTGATATACCACCCACGGTACTGTTGCATCAAGACAGGACTATCTGAAGGATGGTGCCCGAAGAGTCATGGGTCACTTAGCAAGATGGTCACACACAAACATGAACACCGTAATTGCAAATAGCTGCCCTAAGTACCTTCTGGAAGGTAGGAGGCTATTTGGGTGATTCCTTGTCTGTTTCAGACAGAACCAAATTAGAGCAGGAAAAATGGGGCCCTCTTACTTTTGTAAAACTTACTGGTGTTTGTGGAAAGATAACTGGAGTTAATCCTAGACTCCTCTCCAGTGGCCAGCTGGAAATCCAGGCTAGGTCCCAACCCACTGCAATCACAGAATCTTAACCTTGAGCAGGTGCCCAGAGGTGACTGGATCCAACTGTCCCATATTTGGTGACATTTTGTTAGTTGGCACATGCAGATCCTTTGTGTTTTCATAGTTGTTCATACGAGAAGGAAAAGGCCTCGTCACAGATTCTTGTAGAAGAGTATTATTGCCACCCCCGTACCAGTGAAGAGGTGGCACCGCTGCTGTCCTCAGGCATGCCTGACCAAAGTGCCCAATCAGCCCCCAAACCCCCAATTACCACTTCATTTAACTCAGCCAATTTCCCCCCCAAAACGTCTCTTCCCAAACGTCTCTTCCCAAGTTGATCACAGAGCGTCTGGAAGAGCAGCGCTCACCTTCTGCAGGTGCAGGTTGCATTTGGGGTGGTGATTCCAGAGAGGTTTCATGTCTGGAGGCCCCGCCCCGTGCAGCAGGCCATGCAGCAGGCTCAGAGCTGCCTGTCATAGGCACACTGTCCTGCCCTTCCTTCTGCAGAGGCTTTCTTAGTGACTTCATTTTGGTTCAGAATGTGTCCTGGTGGGTAGGACCTGCCCAAGCCACTCTCTCTATTGAGCGCCTTCCATTGCTAGCTTAGTAGCAAAACCAGCTGGGAAAAATGTTAAATGCTAATTCCTGAGTCACACTCTTAGAAGTCCTGTGGCCCTTTTTTGTGGTGATTATTTTAAATTAAGCAATAAAATGAGTTCTGAATAGGTGACATACGCATAGTGTATGGAACTCAAAAGGTTGGAAGAGGGGTAGAAGTGAAAAGAGAGGGTCCTTCCCACTGACACTCAGCCCTCAGTTCCTGCCAGCGGGTACAGCTCTGGCTGGTCGCTGCTGTGCCCCCACCCTGACCACAGTGGTCCTCCGAGGAGGGGAAGCCACCCTGGGCTCCCAGGGACTAAATAGGAATTGGGCTTTCTGGACATTGTTTGTGGACATCCATGCTGCCTGAAGAACTAGAAGCTTCCTTCTCCTACTAATGGGACTGTAGGTTGGTCTGCTCTCTCCACCCCTCCAGCTCTTCTCTCCTCCCTTCCATGTAGCCCCCTACTCCATGAAGGGGAGAACCACCCAAACCACCATCAGCTTCTATCCCCAGGTGACCTCGATTGGGACAATGACTCAGACAGGCCACATGGATGGAAGCAGCTGGGCAGAGGCATGCTGGTGACCACTGGTCACTGCTCTGCCTGCAGATGGCCCTAGTTCTTAAGGGAATCAGTGCTGGGGGAGGATGCACTCTTTGGGGAGGGTGGGGGTGGTGAGCAGGTAGAGCCTCTGGACGGTACGGCTTTCAATAGTCCTTACAGCCCACAGTCCCTCTCCGATCCCCAGCGTGACCTGCTGTACCTGGCTAGCAGATTTATCATGAGAAGCAGAGGACAAAATGCATTGAAAAATCTTGCTCACAGCAAAGGGTCAACACATGCCATTGGTACATCTGTGCAAGGCAAGACACGCTGGATGCCAAACACAGGTTCCGGAGTCAAAATTCCAAAGGTCAAGTCCCAGTTCTGCCTCTATCAGCCAGGAGACTCAAGCAGGCCAGTGAATCTCATGGTGCCTCAGTTTCTTCAAGTGAATGCTAAGGGAACCAGCAATTCCTACTCACAGAGCTGGTTTGTGTGAGGACCGGTGATACCTGGCAGCTGTGAATAGCATGGAAGGTCCCTATGTCTCTGTTGAGTCCCTACAATACCAGCATCCTCTCTAGTTCCTGAATATGCACAGCCAACAGGGCAGACAAGGCCCCGGCCCTCACAAGCTCACACTCCTGTGGTGGGAGGAAACGAACAGGTTAATGTGAATATATACAAGGTCCCCTGAAGCATGCTATGCAAAAGGGGGAACTGCCAGGGGGAGGGTGGAGTTGGAAAGGCTATTTCAGGGACATGGTACTGGAGTGGGCCAAGGCTTGAGTGAAGAGAGAAGAGGTCTCAGGGAAGGGGTCAGAGGTCATTCCAGGTGGAAGGAAGAGTAAACCATGAACCTGGGAGATGGGGTAGAAGCCACATGTTATCATTCCTCAGGAGCAATGAGCATGGGAACCATTGCTCAGAGAGAAAGGCAGGGCAGAATCATGGTGGCTTGGGACTGGAGCGGGGACGATGGTGTCTATGGTGTTTCACTTTGAGTTAGATGAGAAACCCCAAGAGGTTTTGAGCTGGTACTGTAGTCACCTCCTCTACACTGGGCTATAAAAATGTGATGTTTGCATGATAACCAGCAGCTCCACATCTTGCATGGTTTTCTACACATTCATTGGCTTTGGATGCTCCAAACAGTTGAAACTCATTTGCTTGACAAAGACCAGCTAAGATGTGGCCTCTCTTAGATTCCAAACTGAGAAACAAAGGGTTTAACTGGCCATCAGCATCAATTGTTGTGTGTTTAATTAAATCAGCAGGTCAGCAAGTTCACACAAAAGACTCCTGTCTCCTGATCCACCTGCAGATCCCAGCACCATGAAATCGAACCTCTGAGCACAATGGAGTCCATTCCACATGGACTGTCCTCTGGGGCAAGGTGGCTCTGCCAAGCACGAGGGCACACAGGCAAAAACCACAGGTCCCAAGTTCCCATGTCTGCCCTTCAGGAAGGAATGCCCACAGCAAGCCAAGGACCTCTGCTGTGCTGCAGCTCATGGTCTCCCAGGGAGGATTAGACCATCCAGTGATGAAACAGGAAACTGACTTGGGCCCTTTTTGATAACCTATATATATGGGTTACCAAAATATGTGTGTATGTGTGTGTGTATGTGTGTGTGTGTATGTGTGTAGAAAAGAGAGAGCTAGGGTGGTTAAGCATTCTCAAAGAAACCTCTCCCCAACATCCAGCATGCCAACAATGAGTTTGATCTGTTGTCCAGACAGCCCTGAGTAGCTTCAAGAGAGAAGGGGGGGGGGAGGGGAGAAAGGGAGAAAGAAGCATGAACGAGAGCTTGGGGGCGGTGAGAGGAGGGGAAGATCTCTGCTCCGCATGTGAAGATATATGCTCTTATAGATCACTTGAAGTCAGGATATGTGCATTTTTTATCAATCACAAAAAATCTAATCTTCATTGCTTAGAGCTGCTTAAAGATATGGTGAGTCAATTAGGAGACCTTATGAAATACTGCCGCAAACATGGTCTCACTCACTGTAAGAAAGATTATTTGTATTTCTTTTCCTTTGGAGATGTCACAGAGAACGTGCGAAGTTTTTAATGCCCCCCCTCCCAAAACTATGAAGTCTTTCTTGATGGAAGTGCAGAATGATGGACACAGTTCCCACACAGAATGTCACCGACGTTTCAACTTCAGACGAGGACACAAGGTTCCCGGTTTGGACATTTATCTAAACCACAGAGCTCTTACTGATGTCTACACTCTATGAAACATTAATTCATGATTTTCTTAATATCTTATTGATTTCCCCCCTCCAAAGGCCAGAGGTTAAGAAACTCCATAAAAATGTCCAGGCAATTTATTGCTGTCCCTTTAAGACATTACAGTAACCTCACAGCTATTTGCTTTTTCCATTGTCTTTTCACTTAAGATTGCAGTTCAAAATGACAAATTTACCTTTTCTATGAACTTCATATGAACTTATTTTTAAACTTAATATATAGAAAAATACCCAAGCATTATTTTTTAATGGTTATAGATTCCTACTCTCAGTAAAACTGGGCCAGTGGGCCACCTGGCCATATACACTTGGCACGCTCGTCTGGGCAACAGTTGCAACAAAAATATCTGTACAAGGCATTGTCTTCTTATTATTATTTTTTATATATACAGGGACAGAGATAGAGTCAGAAAGACAGATAGATAGGGACAGACAGACAGAAACGGAAATAGATGAGAAGCATCAATCATTAGTTTTTCGTAGCGACACCTTAGTTGTTCATTGATTGCTTTCTCATATGTGCCTTGACTGTGGGCCTTCAGCAGACCAAGTAACCCCTTGCTCGAGCCAGCGATCTTGGGTCCAAGCTGATGTGCTTTGCTCAAACCAGATGACCCCACGCTCAAGCTGGCGACCTCGGGGTTTCGAACCTGGGTCCTCCGCATCCCAGTCCGACGCTCTATCCACTACGCCACTGCCTGATCAGGTGGCATTGTCTTATTAATCCTAACAATATTTTTTAATTAACAAGTGAACAATAAACCATGGCCCATATTATTATGCTGGGTTTTGTTTGTTTATATTGGTTAATTTTCTTTCTTCTTTCTCTCTTTCTTTTTTTTAGCAAATGGGATGTAAAGACAGAAAGGCTTGAGGAAAGTGCAAGAGGCATCATCAGAACCCAGACCTCACACTTCCAGCCTGATTTCTAAACTTGGACTATGTAGTCTATTCACTTTGTACCACAGTCCATATTAAACAAGGCAACTGCTATGTCCAAAGAAGTTGAATGTTTCATTCACTTCCTGTCTAAAGGGAATTCATTAGAAAGTTGGGAGCAGATTATACATGAACCAGGGTATTAAAAATGGAAACCATTTTGTAATTTCAGGGAAAACATTTGTTACTGTAAATGCTATAATGAGCAGGTGAGAAACTAAATGTCTTTTTAATTACATTATTTAGCTTGAATAGGCACAGACTTGAGAGTTTTAATTAACCTGACTTGGAAAGTAAATAATCTCAAATTGTAATTCTGCTACCGCCTCCCCCATGGAGAACTGATGAGGCGGTATGACAGAGCTGTGGCGTGTGTGACAGCAGAGCCCCTGGGCCACTGAGGGACACAATCGCACAATTGTAGGTGAGGGATAAGTGCAGGTGCAGGTCAGAGAAGAGTCAGGCTTTCTTTTCTCTTTTTTAATCTTCAGTTTAGGCTTTAACTTAGCAAATCTCAGGGAAGCTTAGAGATAAGAAAATTGACTATCTAAAAATAGTGTATTTCTGAAGACTGCAGAGTTGGGCTAGAATCTCTTCTTTCTGTTTTAAGTAGATACTTGGACAGAGTTCTTCCCCTAAAGTTTCCATTTACATCTATCAGTTAAAGCATCTGGGGACAAGCCTTTCCCTCTCATTCAAAAAACTAATATTTAAAGATGATTTTTTTTAAATCAGCAAAAATGAGTGACACATGCAATCCATTTTATTCACACTCCATGGTGTAAGTTTGAGTCTGCAAGCATCACCTCTGTGCAAACCCATGTGGGCACAAAGTCTCCCTGGGACTCCTCAAGCTTCCTAAATGTGTGCGTGTGGGTGGTTTACATTGTTTATTTCTTGTTTCTTTCATGAAAAATGTTCTGGTACTGGGTGTTTTGTGGCTTACACATTTGTTGGGTCCAGTCCTGCTAGAAAGAGGATCCTAAAGTCACTAAGATCTGAAGTCACCCCGCTCTCTGGGGTTTTAGTAAACAAACCAGAGATTCCAAATAGAAATTACTTGGATTCTTTAAGTTTTAGCAAAAAATTGTGTTACTGGCTGCCATATTTGAAATAGTATTGGTGCTTTAAATTAAGTGGTAGCAAATAGTAATAATAATAATAATAATAAAAGCCTGACAAGGATGAGATAGTTTTGGTTTTTATTATCGGTTTATAAAAAGACACCTACAGCCTGTTGACATACTTCTTTAAATCTTTGCACTTACAGGGATGAGCAACACTGAGCACCTCTGTGGGAGAGAAGACTTCCTTTTAATCTATCAATCAAGCACAGCCTTCTGGGAGTGGGGGTCCCACATGGTATCTCCTTTCTCCCTCCCCTAGATGAAATTTGCCAACAGTTGGGAAACTGGCAAGCTGAAAAGTGTTAGAACTTGGAAACATTTTTTGGAAAATATGAAACAAAATTACAGCAATGCATCATCAAAGAAAATCTATTCTCAGAACTTAATACAACAAACACTTTGAAAGACAGTTTGGTGGTTTCTTACAGAACTAAACATACTCTTACCATCAGACCTAACAATTGAACTCTTTGGTAATTACCTCAAAGAGCTGAAAATTTATGTCTACAAACAACCTATACTTGGAGTTTATAGCAGATTTATTCATAATTGCTCAAACTTGGAAACCACCAAGATGTCCTTCAGTAGATGAATAGATAAATAAATCTAAAACTGTTTTATAAAATTTAAATGCATAGAATTATAATTTCCATTGCAAAAATATATGTTTTGAAATACATTTTTGAGAGGTGGTGAACACAAATTCAATATACAGATGATGTGTTATAGAACTGTACACCTGAAACCTGTGTAATTTTATTAACTGATATCACCCAAATAAATTCAATTAATTTTAAAAAGAGGAAGTGACGTCACGGAAATGGCGTCGTGAGCAGCGCGTCCGACAGATCTCCCCAAAATCACAACAAATTTATCAACTAGAAACAGAAAAATTTATCCTCGGAGCATTCCGGAGTTCCACACAAACTGAAAGCGAAAGGACTGTTATCACTTGAATCTGAGAGATGAGGGTGTGGAGGAAGCTAACTACCGCAGGGACGTTCATTCAAGCCACGGAGGGAGTGCGCCTGTGGTGAGTCGGCCCACACTCGGGAGCGGTGAGCAGCCGCCGGCGCGCGCCCAGTCCGGTTGCAGAGCGAGCACCGCTAACGTTCCCAGCGGCCCGCACACTGCGAGTGAGAGTCCCCAGCCACCGGTGCCTGGAGCACCCCATTCGCGTGCGTGCCCTACTGGCCCGCACACCCAGGGTGCCCCATTATCCTGCGCACGGTGCGCCCCAGCCGCCAGCAGCGGGGCGAGCGGGAGAGGGGCCAGGGCGGTCTTCCCTACTTGGGAGATTCTCTCCGTGGGCGGGGCACCTCACCCAGCCATTCAAGCTAACAATCAAGCGTTGGGGGAGGGGCGCACAGGCAGCCTGAAATACCTTCGGGAGCACAGCTGCAGACCCAATCACTGAAATTAGCTTAACCCATGAAATCTGCGCACCCACGGGCTCTAATTGATAAGATCTCTCTCAGTTCGGCGATCCAAGACAAGCTGCGTGATATTTCTTAGTACCTCTCGCTAAAGGGGCGAGGGCAACTTCTGATTGATAGAGCCTCCATATTCAGGGATAAACGCTAACAAGAGGGACTTGGCAGATAATAAGATCTTTACTACATTAGTCGCAAGCAGAGACTAGTGCCTCTTCTTCCCAGCCAAAACAGGCTACAAAGTGTGGAAAGCCTGGGTTGAGTGGCCCAACTGAATGCTAGGCGCTGAACATACACCTTGACAACAATTGACTCCCACCCCCGCCTGATTACACTGGAGGCTCTGACTGCCAGAGCCTTTCCCAAAGCCTTGCGCTGAGTGGGGATAGAGTGGGGATTTCCTAGCTCTTTGAGCCTCTTACTCCCCAGGCAGAAGCAGTAGCAGCCTTATAGCTGGATCACCAGGCTGCTAATTCAGGAAGGGGGGACTAGGAGAGAGACTCCAGGAAAGCAAACTCTCTCATCATTGGACCCTGCAAACGCCAACAAGCCTTGACTACCAGCAAGACTAAAGCCAATTATATGACACTGCCATAGAATCCCATCAACTGCAAATCCCTACCTAAGTGTGACACAGGGGCAGAGCCTGGGGTACAGAGTCACCGACCAGGAAGAGGGAGAGAAAAGAAAAAGGAAGAAGTTAACCTCTCAAAATCAAGAAAAATCCACAGACTTTACAACTTGTTCCACTAATTTTTTTTTTCCTGTTGTTTGTTTCTTCTATCTTATTGCCTTTATTATTATTATTTCTATTTCCTCCACCTCGGTCCTTCTATTCTCTGCTCATCTTATGCTTCCCTTTTCTTGAACTACACTACCCATGAGTGTTACATTTTATTTCTTATCTTCATCCTCACCCTCCTTCAAGGTTATACTCCAAAACACTTAACTCTCACTCTCTCCTCTTTTGTTTTTTTTTGTTTTACTTTATTTTGTTTTTTTTCTCTTCCTTTTTTTTTCTTCCTTCGTTTTTCTCTTTTTCTTATTTTTTCTTTTTTATTCGTTTTTTCTTTTCTCGTTTTACTTTTCCTCCCATTTAATCCTCAATCACGAACAAATTAGTTAATTTGGGACTCAGGTTTTTTTTGGTTTTATTTTTCTTTTTCGTTTTTGTTTTTGGTTTTTTTTTGTTTGTTTGTTTGTTTTTGTGGCATTTTGGGTACTTTTTACGTTGCTTTTTAACTCACTAGCATTCCTCCCAACCCAAGGTCTCCATTGTATTTAGTCTTCGCTCCACTTAATACAACAGATTTTTACTTATTATTTTTATTTTTTTTCTTTATTATTCTTTTTTTTCTCCTTTTTTCTGGTTCCCTCTTATCCCTCTCATTATATCTCTTAGTCAACCATCACTTACAAGCAAATCATCTTATGCTTGTCTAAGATTTTCTTCCTTTTTTTTTTTTTTTTTTTTTTTTGCATTTAGTAGGTCCCTACTTCCTTTTTTTGCCCCTTGAACTCTTCACCCCAAATCAGGCCCTCCTTTATAGGCAGTTTTTGTTCCATTTAGCATAATATAATTCACAGGTCATCACAATATTTCCCTGAGGAGGGGAGAGGAGGGAAAGAGAAGAAAGAAAAAAGGGGGAAATAATAAATTATTACTGTTTTTTTTTGTGGGGTGTTTTACCTTTTTTTTCTTTTTACTCTTTATTAATTCTAATTAGTGCTATCAACAAGACCACCCTCAGATGCCAATAAGAAAGAGGAAATCGAATATTATGGATACAAAAGAAAGAGAGGTAACACAAATAGATATGGAAAAATCTATGGAGAAAAGACTTAACATATTGGAAGCCTTGGAGCTAAATGACAGAGAATTTAAAATAGAAATCTTAAAAATACTCAGAGATATACAAGAAAACACAGAAAGGCAATTTAGGGAGATCAGAACACAACTCAATGAACACAAAGAATATATTACCAAGGAAATTGAAACTATAAAAACAAATCAAACAGAAATGAAAAACTCAATTCACGAGCTGAAAAACGAGGTAACAAGCTTAGCTAACAGAACAGCCCAGATAGAAGATAGGATTAGTGAAATAGAAGACAAACAACTTGAGGCACAACAGAGAGAAGAAGAAAGAGACTCAAAAATAATAAAAAACGAGAAAGCCCTACAGGAATTGTCTGACTCCATCAGAAAGAATAACATAAGAATAATAGGTATATCAGAGGGAGAAGAGAAAGAAAATGGAATGGAGAATATACTCAAACAAATAATAGACGAGAACTTCCCAAGCCTGTGGAAAGAACTAAAGCCTCAAATTCAAGAAGCAAACAGAACACCAAGTTTTCTTAACCCCAACAAACCCACTCCAAGGCACATCATAATAAAGATGACACAAACCAATGACAAAGAAAAAATTCTCAAGGCAGCCAGGGAAAAGAAGAATACAACATATAAAAGAAGGCCTATTAGATTATCATCAGATTTCTCAGCAGAAACTCTACAAACTAGAAGAGAGTGGACCCCAATATTTAAAGCCCTGAAAGAGAGGAACTTTCAGCCAAGAATACTATACCCATCAAAGCTATCCTTCAAGTATGAAGGAGATATAAAAACATTCACAAATACAGAAAAGATGAGAGAATTTATCATGAGAAAGCCCCCACTCCAGGAAATACTAAAGGGGGTTTTTCAACCAGATTCAAAGAACAAAAGAAAACAACACCACAAGTAACAGCTCCACCAAGAACACAATAAAACCAAACTTAAACTGTGACAACAAAGGAAAAAAAGGAGGGAGAGGATGGAGATTAACAGTAGCAAAGGACGATGAAGTGCAGAAATACTCATAAGATAGGGTACTACAATGAATATGGTAGGTACCCTTTTCATTACTTAATGGTAACCACCCTTGAAAAAACCACCACAAAAACACTTGACTTAAAAAAGGTAGCAACTAAGGGAGAAGTATGGAACACAAACAAACAAAAACAAATGATAGAAAAACAAAAGAGAAGAATCAAACAAGACACAAAACTAACAGAAAGCAATTTATAAAATGGCAGTAGGGAACCCACAAGTGTCAATAATTACACTAAATGTAAATGGATTAAACTTACCAATAAAAAGACACAGAGTAGCAGAATGGATTAAAAAAGAAAATCCAACTATATGCTGCCTACAAGAAACAGGCAACAAGGATGAAAACAAATTCAAAGTGAAAGGCTGGAAAACAATACTCCAAGCAAACAACACCCAAAAAAAAGCAGGTGTAGCAATACTCATATCTAATAATGCTGACTACAAGACAGAAAAAGTACTCAGAGACAAAAATGGTCATTTCATAATGATTAAGGGGAAGTTGAATCAAGAAGACATAACAATCCTTAATATATATGCACCAAACCAAGGAGCACCAAAATATATAAGACAGCTACTTATTGACCTTAAAACAAAAACTAACAAAAATACAATCATACCTGGAGACCTCAATACACCGCTGACGGCTCTAGATCGGTCATCCAAACAGAGAATCAATAAAGATATAGTGGCTTTAAATAAAATACTAGAACACCTGGATATGATAGACATCTACAGGACACTTCATCCCAAAGCGACAGAGTATACATTTTTCTCTAGTGTACATGGAACATTCTCAAGAATTGACCATATGTTGGGCCACAAAGACAATATCAGCAAATTTAGAAAAATTGAAATTGTACCAAGCATATTTTCTGATCATAAAGCCTTGAAACTAGAATTCAACTGCAAAAAAGAGGGGGAAAAACCCACAAAAATGTGGAAACTAAACAACATACTTCTAAAAAATGAATGGGTCAAAGAAAAAATAAGCGCAGAGATCAAAAGATATATACAGACAAATGAAAATGAAAATACGACATATCAGAATCTCTGGGATGCAGCAAAAGCAGTAATAAGAGGAAAGTTCATATCACTTAAGGCCTATATGAACAAACAAGAGAGAGTCGAAGTAAACCACTTAAATTCACACCTTAAGGAACTAGAAAAAGAAGAACAAAGACAACCCAAAACCAGCCGAAGAAAGGAGATAATAAAAATCAGAGCAGAAATAAATGAAATAGAGAACAGAAAAACTATAGAAAAAATCAATAAAACAAAGAGCTGGTTCTTTGAAAAGATCAACAAAATTGACAAACCCTTGGCAAGACTCACCAAGGAAAAAAGGCACAGGACCCAAATAAATAAAATCCAAAATGAAAGAGGAGAGATCACCACAGACATCATAGATATACAAAGAATTATTGTAGAATACTATGAAAAATTATATGCCACCAAATACAACAATCTAGAAGAAATGGATAAATTCCTAGAACAATACAACCTTCCTAGACTGAGTCATGAAGAAGCAGAAAGCCTAAACAGACCAATCAGCAGGGAGGAAATAGAAAAAACTATTAAAAACCTCCCCAAAAATAAAAGTCCAGGCCCAGACGGTTATACTAGTGAATTCTATCAAATATTCAAGGAAGACTTGGTTCCTATTCTACTCAAAGTCTTCCAAAAAATTGAAGAAGAAGCAATACTTCCAAACACATTTTATGAGGCCAACATAACCCTCATACCAAAACCTGGCAAGGATGGCACAAAGAAAGAAAACTACAGACCAATATCTCTAATGAATACAGATGCTAAAATACTAAACAAAATACTCGCAAATCGAATACAACAACATATTAAAAAATAATACATCATGATCAAGTGGGATTCATCCCAGAATCTCAAGGATGGTTCAACATACGCAAAACGGTTAACGTAATACACCATATCAACAAAACAAAGAACAAAAACCACATGATCTTATCAATAGATGCAGAAAAGGCTTTTGATAAAATACAACACAATTTTATGTTTAAGACTCTCAACAAAATGGGTATAGAAGGAAAATATCTCAACATGATAAAGGCCATATATGATAAACCATCAGCCAACATCATATTAAATGGCATAAAACTGAGGACTTTCTACCTTAAATCAGGAACAAGACAGGGTTGTCCACTCTCTCCACTCTTATTTAACGTGGTGCTAGAAGTTCTGGCCAGAGCAATCAAACAAGACAAAGAAATAAAAGGCATCCATATCGGAAAATAAGAAGTAAAGGTATCACTTTTTGCTGATGATATGATCCTATACATCGAAAACCCGAAGGACTCCACAAAAAGATTATTAGAAACAATAAACCAATACAGTAAGGTCGCAGGATACAAAATTAACATACAAAAGTCCATAGCCTTTCTATATGCCAACAATGAAATATTAGAAAACGAACTCAAAAAAATAATCCCCTTCACGATTGCAACAAAAAAAATAAAATACCTAGGAATAAACATAACAAAGAATGTAAAGGACCTATATAATGAAAACTACAAGGCATTATTAAGAGAAATAGAAAAAGACACAATGAGATGGAAAAATATTCCTTGTTCTTGGATAGGAAGAATAAATATAATTAAAATGGCCATATTACCCAAAGTAATATATAAATTTAATGCAATTCCCATCAAAATTCCTATGAGATTTTTTAAAGAAATGGAACAAAAAATCATCAGATTTATATGGAACTATAAAAAAACCCGAATAGCCAAAACAATCCTAAGGAAAAAGAATGAAGCTGGGGGCATTACAATACCTGACTTTAAACTATATTATAGGGCCACGATAATCAAAACAGCATGGTATTGGCAGAAAAATAGACACTCAGACCAATGGAACAGAATAGAAAGCCCAGAAATAAAACCACATATATATGGTCAAATAATCTTTGATAAAGGGGCCAACAACACACAATGGAGAAAAGAAAGCCTCTTCAACAAATGGTGTTGGGAAAACTGGAAAGCCACATGCAAAAGAATGAAACTCGACTACAGCCTGTCCCCGTGTACTAAAATTAATTCAAAATGGATCAAAGACCTAAATATAAGACCTGAAACAATAAAGTACATAGAAGAAGACATAGGTACTAAAATCATGGACCTGGGTTTTAAAGAACATTTTATGAACTTGACTCCAATGGCAAGAGAAGTGAAGCAAAGATAAATGAATGAGACTACATCAGAATAAAAAGTTTTTGCTCAGCAAGAGAAACTGATATCAAAATAAACAGACAGCCAACTAAATGGGAAATGATATTTTCAAACAACAGCTCAGATAAGGGCCTAATACCCAAAATTTACAAAGAACTCATAAAACTCAACAACAAACAAACAAACAATCCAATAAAAAAAATGGGAAGAGGACATGAACAGACACTTCTCCCAGGAAGAAATACAAATGGCCAACAGATATATGAAAAGATGCTCAGCTTCATTAGTTATTAGAGAAATGCAAATCAAAACTACAATGAGATACCACCTCATCCCTGTTAGATTAGCTATTTATCAACAAGACGGGTAATAGCAAATGTTGGAGAGGCTGCGGAGAAAAGGGAACTCTCATCCACTTTGGTGGGACTGTAAAGTAGTACAACCATTATGGAGGAAAGTATGGTGGTTCCTCAAAAAACTGC